>NW_022631000.1:26973592-27573592 GCF_010015895.1 Lontra canadensis
AGGGTTTCTCTAATATCTTCCATGCCTTTTTCGAGCCCGGCTAGAACCTTGAGAATCGTCATTCTGAACTCTAGATCTGACATATTACCAATGTCTGTATTGATTGGGTCCCTAGCCTTTGGTACTGTCTCTTGTTCTTTTTTTTTTTGTGGTGAATTTTTCTGCCTTGTCATTTTGTCCAGATAAGAGTATATGAAGGAGCAAGTAAAATACTAAAAGGGTGGCAACAACCCCAGGAAAATATGCTTTAACCAAATCAGAAGAGTTCCCAAATCGTGAGGGGGTAGAAAGGGGATAAAAAGAGTTTCAGAAAGCAAAAAAAAAAAAAAAGAATAAGGAAAAAATATAAAAAAGAAAAAATATATATATATTAGATAAACGAGTTAAAAAACGTCAAAATAGAAAAGGGTAAAAGTTAAAAATAATTTGGCAGAAAAAGAGAAAAAAGAAATTGAAAAAGAAAAAAAATTAAATTGACTGCAAGGCTAAATAATCATGGGGAGAAAGCCATGAGTTCCGTGCTTTGCTTTCTCCTCCTCTGGAATTTCCCTGGGGAGAAAGCCATGAGTTCTGTGCTTTGATTTCTCCTCCTCTGGAATTCCCCTGCTCTCCTTGGTATTGAAACTGCCCTCCTTGGTAGGTGAACTTGGTCCTGGCTGGGTTTCTTGTTGATCTTCTGGGGGAGGGGCCTGTTGTAGTGATTCTCAAGTGTCTTTGCCCCAGGCAGAGTTGCACCGCCCTTACCAGGGGCCAGGCTGAGTAATCAGCTCGTTTTTTGCTTTCGAGAGCTTTTGTTCCCTGAGCACTTTCCATAGATATCCGGAGAAGGGGAATGAAGATGGCAGCCTCCCAGACTCCAGCCCGGAGGAGCCAAGAGCCCAGGGCCCCACTCCTCAGTGTGCCCTCAGAGAACAGCACCCAATTACTCCCGTCACCCTGGCCTCTGGCCTAGCTCGGAGCTCACCGAGCCTGCGACCGGTTCAAGGTCACCCCGAGCTGAGAGCTCACTCCTCGGCTCTGTCTCTGTAGCCGGCTTCCCCGTTCTAATACCTGTAAGCTCTGCGACACTCAGACACCTCCAATCCTTCTGTGACCCTGTGGGACCTTAGGCCACGCTGACCCCGCTTGGGCTCCATCCCGGTTAAGGCTCTGGAGCGATGTCCCTCAGAGGAACAGACTTTTAAATGTCCTGATTTTGTGCTCTTTGCTCCGCCGCTTGCCGGGAGCCGGCCCCTCCCCCCGCGGTCTATCTTCCCGTCGCTTTGGATTCACTTCTCTGCCAGTCCTACCTTTCAAAAAGTGGTTGATTTTCTTTTTCTAGAATTGCTGTTCTTCTTCTCTTCAATCTCCCGTTGGATTTGTAGGTGTTTGCAATCTTTAGATAAGCTATCTCGCTGATCTCCTGCTACCTGAAGTAGTCTCAGCCTGCTACTTCTCCGCCATCTTGACTACTCCCCTGTTGGCAATATTTAAACCACACTATTTTCCGGATATCTCTTGAGTGCTTCCCCACTTTCTTCCAGACCCTGGGTTATTCTAATGTGCAGTCTGAGTTGAAAATCACTGGTGCAGGGCTCATTACTTGTGTCAGAAATACCTAGATTCTTGGGGTCACTTGGAACAAGTATCCTAGGTGATACTTGTACACCTGGAAGCTTGAAGACTTTAAATTTTAAAACTGACAACCTTTTACTAGAATGATTGCAGGGGATGGGAGAAAAGGTCATCCTAGGGAAGCGTGGCAAACTGTGCAAACCCACACAGGTGTGAAGCGGGATGGAAGATGATGAGTCTGGAGGGTAGAAGAAGGGAGTGTAATATGGTGGCTAAAGAGCTTGACTCTTGCCAGGCAGATGGGGAGAGCCACGGAAGGTCTTAAAGTCCAAGTGATATCCTCAGGGATGAATTTAGAAGGACCATTCTGGTGGTGGTGTGTGGGAAGGTCTGAAGAAAGGAAGGCCAACATGGAAGCTATTGAAAAAGTCCAGGTGATGAACAGAAAGGATGAATAAATGAAAGATCCTACATCCTTTAAAAGAACAATTTGTAGAATTGGACGATGTCCTGGGAAGAAGAAGAGTCTAGGAGGATTTCTGCATTGGTTTGCCTATTTTTGCTTGAGTGGTAGCACTGCCACCTGTGTTTTATATTTGACATGGAATTCAAGGGAATGACACCCAATCCATGTTCTCTAGGAATGTTGAGTAAATGTACATGCAAATGCAGAGAAAGGCACCATGATGGCAGGTAGAAAAATAGAAACACTATCTATCATTGAATGTACTCCTTTAGGTGCTCATGAGAAATCTAACTCCCTTCATGAATTTTAGAATTCATGATTGCATTCACTATCAACTAAATAGTTTTGTAAATTCAGACACAGTGTGGTAAGACTCAAAGGTAAAATCCGTCATTCTTCTGAGCCTTTCAGGCTTTCCTAAGTTGACTTAGAACTTGTGGATACAGCTCTGATCTGGAACAGGACCTCCCATGGCTCCACCTGTTCCACCAGATTCTCTCTGGAGCTCGAACTAGAGACAACCTTATATTTGAGCATTTTCGTTTAGTTGGATTATATTCCATAATTTAAAAACAGTATGTGAGAAATAACTAATAAAATTATTTTGAGGAGTGCTGTGAATGTAAAATATGAGAATGCACATTATAATGTGCTTAATGAACTATAAAAATAAAAAGGTAGATTAATGTCTTGTGAAACTTCAGCAAGTTAATTACAATATAGTGAGAGGCAAAAGCAGATGTATTATACTTAGCTACTTAGCACTGTGTGGGAAGAAAATTCTACAGATCCTTGATTCATAGGTGATCACTGGTGTGCAGTGTCATAGAAAGAAACAAGGCACGATGTTCATTAAGGACAGAGAGGGAAATTAAAAATGAAACAATTATGGCAAATGCATGCATTATTTTCAAATTCCAATCATTTATTTAAATATTTTAATGGCTTGCAAGTGATATGTATGGTTTGAAATAAAGTTACTTGGAAATGAATAAAACCATTTTTTTTTTAGAGATTTGCAAGTAAAATGATAAAGTTATAGGAAATTGGAAAACTTCCATGGCTCCAACAAAATAAATCATGCATAAGGGTAAATCAATACATGAAAGAATTAGATCATTCATTACTTAATTAAATAAGACTCTTTTAAAGAAAATAAATCTTTTTAATTATAAGAAAAAATTATCTAATTATAAAATCTTTTCTTATTATAAGAAAAAAATCATAATCATGGAAAACTTTTCAGAAAATTGTGAAGAAAATAAAGATCTCCTACCCAGAGATAACTGCTACTAATGTTTCCAGTTATGCATCCTTAGAAAATAGACTTGGAGGTTATCTGCCTTGAGCTGTTTGCATAACCTGCTCTTTTTCTCTTAATAATGTGTTGTGCACACTTTTTAATGTCAGCCATTTTAAATGGTCGTAAACCCCCTATCATTGGACATTATGTTCTTACAATTTTAAGAAATATAAACAAAACTACAATAAACACCCTTGTACATATACCCTCACACACTTATCTAATTACTTTCTTAGGATAGCTATCTAACTTAATAACCCCAAGTTATATTACTAAATTGATGTCTAGAAAGGTATCAATGTGCAATTCACACTCATATTGATACTAAAAATGTTAATGTTTAAGTCCTAACCAATTTCAAACCTGAAAAATATCTGCCTAAACAATTTTTTCTATGTTTTTTGGATACATATATTCTTTTATGCATGACCCTGCTCATTACTACATTTTCCATTGGTTTATTGTTCATTTTAAATTTATATGTAATTCAAACTATTAGTCTTTTCCTTAGAAAGTTGTTCCTACCTTAAAATTACAAAAATAACTTTCTAAATATTATTTTTATTTTGTGATTATTTTCATCCTGTTAAATCATTAATTCATTTCAGATTTTTGACATTCTTTTGAGGGTTTTGGTATGAGGAAAGGATATAATACGTTTTAATCAAAATAAATTGTTCCAATGTCATTTATTTTTTATTTTATTTTTTAAAGATTTTATTTACTTACTTGAGAGAGACAGAGAGAGTGAGTGAGAGAGAGAGAGAGCACAAGCCAGGGAGAGAGGCAGAGGGAGAAGCAGACTCCCCACAGAATAGGGAGTCCAATGACCCTGGGATCATGACCTGAGCAGAAGGCAGATGCTTAATGGACTGATCCATCCAGGTGCCCCTCAATGCCATTTATTCTTTAATCCATCCTCCCCACTCTACCCCTAGCCCCATAAGTAAAACACCAATTTTATTATATGTTAAATCCTCATATATATGTTAATCTGTTTCTGGAATCTTTAGTGTATTCCATTTTTTTTCCCCAGGAATGATTTGATTATATTTTTAAAATAGGCTTCTAATGTCAAAGCAAATTTTTCTTACCTTTATTTTAAAATATTTTTCTGGTTATAGTCACACATTTATTATTTTAATGAACTTTAAAGTGATTGGAAGTTTTTCTTCCCGTTCAATTGGGGTATTAATTAGTATTCATTATATTGATAAGTTAACTTTTAAGAAAATTTATATCTGTATGACACAGAGGGTTACCATCCAAGAATATTGCATGTGACTCTGTACTTTAAGGTAGTTTTTAACTCTTTAGTTGAGCTTTTAAAGTTTTCTTTACATAATTACTGCCTATTTCTTGTTAACTTTATTCCCGATAGGCTTATTCCTGTTTTATGGTTTCTCTGTCTATTTTTTCATATTTGCTATTGTAAATGACTCTCTTTTCCTAATATATTTATGTAATAATTTTGTATGTTTATTTGGAATTAATTCTTTTACTGAATTCATATTGTTTCTGAAGATTTTCCTTGTATTATGTTACTTGCAAATTACACTATTTTCACCATATCCTCCCCATATTTATAGTCTATTATGGGATAGATCTTCTGAAGCAACATTCAAAATAGTAGTGAGAAGAGAAGAAGTGGCTGGACTCAATCAGGAGCATACTACTTCTAATCTCAGGGTTGTGACTTCAAGCCCCAAACTGGCTGTAGCACTTACTTTAAAAAAAAAAAAAAAAAAAGAGTGATTGCATATAAACCCATTTAGTTTTAACTTATATAGGACTATCAGTTGCATTTTGTTGTTAGGCATAAAACTTGCCACAGGTATATATACACACAGAGACGAATTTTAATAAATATCTTATTTGTAATCAGTTGAGATGATTATATGATTTTATTTTCTTTTATTAACCTTTAAAATGGTGAAATCCATACATATTCACTTGGCACAAATAGATAATTATGAAATTCCTGTTCATTCTGCAGAACAATTTTGTTTGTGGGTTGGTTGTTTATTGAAATATGGTTGACACACAATGCTACATAAGTTTCAGGTGCACAACATAGTGATTCCATAACTCTCTGTTATGCTATCCTCACCCCAAGTATAGCTACCATTACTGCAGAAAAATTATAATTATTTTTTATGTAACCTACTGGTCTCCAAATTGTGGTGGTACGTTCAGGTAACTGTGAGAAAAAAATGTTAAAATTTCCATTTCAATAATCCGTGTCTTTTAAGCAACTGCATAGTATATTAGTAGAATATTACATCTATACAAATTTTAAATAAACACATAATGGTTTCACACTACTCCGAGTTTTACCCTGCACTGGTCTCCTAGATAAGCTGGACTTTCATTTTTTTTCCCCGAACAAAGGAGAAATTATCTCCTTTGTGAAGTTATGCTACTTTTTTTTTTTTTTTTAAGATAGTCTCAATACTCAGTGTGGAGCCCAACATGGGGCTTGAACTCACAATCCTGAGATCAAGACCTGAGCTAACATCAAGAGTCTGATGCTCAACAAACTGAGCCTCCCAGGTGCCCCTGGTTATGCTACCTTCTGAAGTCAATCATCTCAAACTGTAATTGATTTTTAGTTAGAATTTTTTCTTTCTTTCTTTCTTTCTTTCTTTCTTTCTTTCTTTCTTTCTTTCTTTCCTTTCTTTCTTTCTTCCTTTCTTCCTTTCTTCCTTTCTTGAGAGAGAACACATGCACAAGTTGCGGGGACACAGAAAAAGAGAGGGAGAATTTTTCTTTTTCTTTTTCTTTTTTTTTTTTTTGAGGGGGAGAATCTTAAGCTCTTTGCCCAGCAAAGAGCCTGAGATAGGGTTTGATCTCCTGGCCCTGAGATCATGACCTAAGCAGAAATCAAGAGTCAGTTGCTTAACTAACAGCCACCCAGATGCCCCAGAACTTTTTTTTTTTTAATCACATCGATGCTGTAGTATTTGGTTCATGAACATCTGTTCATAAAATTAAATTCCACATGGCCTATTATGAATAAAAAATGCTCTATGTTTCAATTTGGTGTTTTACCATTGAATATTTTATAATATTTATACTGTGCACATTGTCTTTAGTTCTCATATTTTCCTATTGCATTTTTACTCAAACATATTTGACATACTTTTATCTGTGCTCTACATGATGCTTAACAGAAGAACACTGAAGATGAATTAATATACTACCACTAATGTTTTAAATACTGTTTCAGAAGAGTAATTCAATAATGGAGCCTATATGTCTGGAGAGGATAAGGCATAAGCAGTAGTATATACAGATTTTATTATATGCAGAGTCTGTCTTTTCAAATTCCCTTAAGGTCCAGAGGTACATTTTATAAACGTGCATTCTGTTTTTTTGGAGTAAGTGTTTCAAAATATCTTCTTGACTTTTCTTTCATCTATTACATGGTTTTTCTTCCCTTGAGTGATGTTTTGCATTGGCTGTCAGTGTTTTGTTTCCTGCTTCTTATGGCTGTGGAGGAGCTCAGCATTAGGCTAGGATCCCTGTGAGTGGACCTTCCTTGAACCTTTCCCAGTTAATCCAGTTGACAGACCTTTTGCTGGAAGGCTGGACACAGTGTATTGCTTCTGTTTAGTTGTTCAACTGTCCCATGTGCTGAAGGACATTGAGGCAGGGTGTGAGGCAACTTGAGTCTACAGCAGCAATAAGTTATGGGTTCTCTTATCACCTTCCCTCGGTCCTTGGGCATGGATACATCTGCCAGCATGTTCCTGATCTCAGTAATTTCTAGATCTAGTGTGATCAGTAGCAATCACTCTCCGTAGAAATTAAATGTTAGTAAATATTTTTTAAAATAAAGCTACTCAAGGGCCACCTGGGTGGGTCAGTTGGTTAAGAGTCTGACTCTTGATTTCAGCTCAGGTCACGATCTCCCAGTCAAGATCCTCTCCCCCTACCTTGCCCTTCCTCTCTCTCTCTCTCTCTCAAATAAATGAATATATATATATATATTTAAATAAAGCTACTGATAATCCTAGTGTTCAATTTTCATGTAGCTACCAATGCCAGGGATCTGTATTTAGCCTGTTATATCACACATTCACTTATATACATATAAGAAGAATGTAAATTGTTTAACATTGTGAAATAGCCCTCAGCCTCTGTGTGCAACTATTACCAATACTGCAACTCTTTGTAAGTACCGCAAGAGCTAGGCATTAGAACAAGAGGAGCAAGAAAATAGTTGGTACTATTGGGAAACAAATCTTTATTGTACAAAGTACATTATATTCATACTATCTGAAATGAAAGATTTTGTAAGTTAATTACTTTGTCTCTTTTCCTTCCCCATTTGTTTTGGCTACAAAAATCCCCCTTCAACTCGATACTGTACCCATCCCTATTGTTAAACCTGCAGTTCACAAAGACTTACAGATGCACTCAGCAAGAACTGTGAACAGGAGTTCTGGGGAGCCTGGGTGGTGAAGTGGTTCAGCACTGGACTCTTGATTTCGGCTCAAGTCACGATCTTATTATCCTGAGACTGAGCCCCATGTAGGCTCAGCAAGGAGTCTGCTTGAGATTCTCCCTCTGCCCACCACCACCACGGTGTTCTTTCTCATATATCTATCTATCTATCTATCTATCTATCTATCTATCTATACATACACACACACACACACACACATATATGTGTGTGTGTGTGTGTGTGTGTGTGTGTCTAAATTATATCAGTCAGTTGCATTTTTGTCAGTTTGAATTATGTCAGTTTAGTTACATGGTGCCCATACTGAGCACTGAACTTGTTGTGACAGAGGGGTCTATCTGTGTAGTAATAAATTTGCTTTTGCATGTTTCTGATAGACAAAACATATGAGACTCTCTGAAGTGCCTGTGTAGGGCAGGGATTCCTCTTTCTGAATCTCTACTGCTCATTATTGAAGGGCAGTGCTAGGGATAGGCACCAGAGAGCCTTTCTGCTCTCCTCATGCGTCACTTCTGTCTCCTTGCCAGTCCCCATTCTTAACCTAGCACCACTAAGAATTTTCTCACTTATTAGTCTTCAGAGATTAAAAATAAAACAAAACAAAAAAACTACATCTTGAAACTCTATGTCCATATCTGGCACATATGCTTCAGAGGTTGAGTGTTGTGTGTGTGTGATTATTGCCATTTTTGACTTTTATTAAGGATAGAATATATTCTATTTTTAGTTCTCTTCATTCATCCTGGTATTTTTTGAGAGAAGAAAGAGAAAAACATGCAGTCTCTGCTGCCTGTCTTAAACATTCCTGTTTACTTTTTAAATCTAGAAATATTTATGGCTGAATTCATGGAATTCATTGTATTCAGCATGAAGAGGCAGATTCAAGCACTTTAATTGGATTGTAAAGTCACATAATAAAATTTAATAACAATGTATTTAGAGCTTTCAGATAATGTAAACTATTTAGGACTCCTATGTCTGTTTGTATTTTGGATTATGGCTTAAAGCATTTAAATAATTATAATAAAATAATATTGGAATCGGCTAGAAAGATTAGCTGGAAATGAAAGTGCACACTTTTTATCTGACAGCTGCAAAGTCTTGCTTAGACTCTGTTCAGATGTATTAATAGCACTATTCTGACAGAGCACAATGATGCCATCAGATACAGTATATTTCTTCAGGCTGGAGAGCAATAGTATAGTAAGTGACATTGGTTTCATTTTGATAATGTTAATTAGTGGCTTTCTATGATTATTCTCATCTGATCTGTTTTCACTTCCCCTTCTTTTGCTGATAAATCCACTCTTCCTTTGGACAAGGTTAGCAAAGTGGACCTCAACATAAAGAACTGTATAGATGAGAAAGAATATGGGCTTTGAGTTTAGTATCAAAACCTGTTGATAATTAAAGAAACCAAGAAATGAGGAAAAGTAACCTTAGGAAAATCAATATATTTATATTTCTATCCAGTAGAGTCTTTTTAGACCATGATAACAGAAGTTCAAACAAGATTCTGAAGACTATATCTGTATATTCATTCCATTCCAATACAGAAAATATTATAACTTGCTTAATTGAAAATAGTTCTGAGAAAGCAGATAATTGAGTTCATAGAATTTTTACTCCAAAATTGATCCTTGTTTCAGTATGTATTGGTTAGAAAGCTCTCTAAAATACTTATTGGCAGTGACTTCTATCTTAGTAAATGGCAAGTAAATATTTTGTGGAGATTGAAGATTATGCAATATCTTTGGATCATTCTGTACACTTAACAATTTGGTCTGAACTAGCATGTAGATAAATTAAAAATTCATCTAGAGGACTGTAGCATAAACTCTAGTAGTTAATATTTTGAAAAAATCCTGCCAGTTTTATGTCATTTTTATTTTACTTTATTTTATTTTATTTTATTTTATTTTGTTTTGTTTCATTTTATTTCATTTCATTTCATTTTTGGTAAGATTGTGATGTAGACACCTTGAATATGCATTTGTCTACTGAGCGGTTTTGCTGAGAACTCTATCTTCTTTCATGTACTTAAGAAAATCCCTGACATTTCTTCTCTCTCTCCTTCATACAACCAATTTTTCTCTCTCTAGTAGGTCATTCCCAGTAATATGCAAACATGCTATTATTTCTCTCCCCTAAAATATTTTCTTAAACTAAATTCTCTGCCAACCCCTTCTCCAATTCTCTGAACTTTTCCTACAAAACTCCTTCAAATAATGATATATACTTGCTCCTTTAATTCCTCTGCTACTTCCCCACTAACCCTCTCCAGCTATGCTTTTGTGCCAATCACATCACCCAGACTTTGCATTTCAGGGTCAGCCCCATGTTGTCCAGTTTACAGCCTTGTTGTCTGCCCTCTTCTTACTAGACCTTTCATGGACATTTACTTATTCCATTGATCATTTGCCCCTCCTTGGTATGCTTTCTTCTCTTGGCTTTTAGCTCACCATACTTTTTTGGTTTCCATTCTACCTCAGTGCTCTTCCTTTTCAATCCTCTTGTGCCCAGTTCTCCTCTTGTCTGATCCTCTGATCCTGGAATTTTTTCCCTACCTACACTTATTCTCTTAATGACCTTATCTAAATTCAGGACTTTAAATATTATCTTTAAGTCAAGAACTCCCAGATGTGTATCTCCAGTCCAGACCATTCTCCTGAACTCCAGATGTGTATATCCAACCACCTTCTTAGTGTCTCCACTCAGAAGTATAACAACTCAAACTTACCATGTCCAAAGCTGGACTCCTGTTTTTTCTACAAAAATCTATTCTACTTAGAGCTTCAGGGGACTGCAAGCAAAGCAAAGGTTGCTAGGGTGACCCCCAATCCAAGTTTGCTGGGGACTGAAGGAATTTTCAGGATGAAGGAATTTCACTGCAACAACTGGGAAGGTCCCAAGCAAACCAGAATAAGCAAATCTTGTCAGTTGCTAAAACCAAGAACCTGAGGGTCATCCTTGATTCTTTTTCTCACATTGCATCTCTAATATATTAGAAAATCCTGTTGGTTCTATGTATAAACTAATGAGTTCATACCACCTCCATTGCTATTACCTGGTCAAGCCACCACCCCTCACTTGCATTACTGAAACAGTAATGCAATATTCAATATCTAATCAAATGTATTTATTTAACTTCACCTTCCCCCTAAACCCATAGTTCCATCCCAGATACCTATAGAAGGTTCCAAAGATGAATGAGACATTGTTCTTAAATTTGAGGTACTTACCATCTATTTGCAGCATTGAGATATAATGTAATTACTATGGAGGTGATTAAGTATTACAATGCGTGGTAATAGCTACAAGCCTGTGACCATGAGAAAATCTGAGGTCTTTTTAAATCTGGAAAACTAGTTATTTACTGTAGGGGTTACCTAGAGACTCTTTCAACTCTAAAATTATAATGCTTTATGTTTTTACAAATTATTAATGTGAAAGAACTACAAAATACAAATGGAGATGTGGTTAAACCAAGAGAAAAACCTGCACAAAACAACAGATATATTGTGGGACAAGCTGAGTGTGAAAACGTGTTGTAGCACATACCACAAACCAAGGGGAAAAAGAACATTCATGGCAAGTATTTCCAAGGGAAGAAAGGAGACTACCCTCTGCTGAAACCTGAGTGGATGGATCTGAGAACAACAGAAGGCATGGGGCAAAGTTCTCACAGCCTCTGAGATGAAGGTCAGTGCAAGAAAATCTGTGTGTGAGCCTGGGAAAGTCTAGGCCTTGAGAATTAGTGAAGTATTCAGTAACCCCGTCCCCAACCTCCTCTGACTTCCAGGAAGACAGAACCCATTCTGGGAGAACAGGGAAAAACACATACACCTGATGCCAGAAACTGAATTGAACAGAAATGACTGAGATAAACAGAAGTGAAAGTATCAGATGGTGGGATGCGATAGAAAGGAGGACACAGTTATCAAAAGGTACTTTAACAGCAAGATATAACATCTAAACATGAAAGCACTGTCCAGGTTGGTGAAACTTGTAGCACATATGGGCTATATATAGCTCTAAGGGCTAAAAATCTTCCTGAGCAGAGAAATGTAGAGAGAGAGACCATATTTTCAGCCCTTTTGTTTACAACAGAAGAATAAACCCTTAAGCCATATGTCTCAGTCCATTCAGGCTACCGTAACAAGATACTATAGACTATGTAGTCTATAAGCAACATAAATTTATTTCTTACAGTTCTGGAAGCTGAAAGTACAATATTGGGGTGTTAGAATGGTCAGGTTAGGGTTCTGGTACTGGTAGCTGGTACTTTATTGCTGTGTCCTCATATAGTTGAAGATGCTAAGGGTCTTTCTGGGGCTTCTCTTATAAGGCACTAATCCCATTCATGAATGCAACACCTCCCCAAAGCCTCACATCCCAATACCATCATCTCTAGCGGTTAAGGTTTCAATATATTAATTTAAGGGAGACACAAACATTTAGACCACAGCACCATAATATTGGGAAAGCTACACTACTGCCTACTTCCCTTCTAAGGAGCCTCTTTCTAATAGCCTAGGGAAATCTATCTCTCTGAAAAATGTGGGGGAAATAATACAATCTAACTCCAATAAAAGTTATTGGAGTCATGATATGAGAACACATCAGGAAAAAAACATGTCCTCTAAAGAGATGGGAACTCTAACATAATATTCCAAAGTAGCATAATGAAAATGCTAGAAATTTTGGAAGACTAGTACAATTAATAAGTTTTAAATCTCAGACATTATGTGGCTAGATGATAGGAAGATATGAAGGAAGAATTGGCAAATATCAAAAATAAATTGGAAAATAAAAAGGAAAATATTTAGAAATAAAACTAAAGTATGGCGTGTCTGGATGACTCAGTTGGTTAAGTGATTGACTCTTAATTTTGGCCCAGTTCATGATCTAGAGTTATGAGATCAAGCCTGACATTGGGCTCCCAGCTGGGTGTGAAGCCTGCTTAAGATTCTCTCTCCCTGTCCCTCTACCCCTTCCCCTGTTCGCATGCATATGTGCACTCTCTCTCGAAAGAAAGAAAGAAAGAAAGAAAATTAAGAAATGAAGAAAGAAAGAAAGAAAGAAAGAAAGAAAGAAAGAAAGAAAGAAAGAAAGAAAATTAAAGTAGCAGAACACAGAAGTGAATAGACACCAAGAAGAATGCAGAATGCCATAAAGGAGGTAAGATAGATAGCTAACAAATGAAAATAAAACAGATAAAGAAAGATAATAGAAGGATTTGAAAAACTAATGGAGAAAACCTGAGAAGTTAAATAAGTGTTTAATGGTTGTTTATGAAGATGGACGCTAAACTAATAGAATAGAAAAAAAAATATTTAAAACCATAGTTTAACAAAATTTTTTCAGAAAATAAGGAAGACTCTGTGTACATGGAACCAGGCAGTCAAAACCAAGACATAGCCTAGTAAAACCATTAGACTTTAAAAATAAGGAAAAATTACTTCTGGAAATCCAGACCCACCCACCCACTCCCTGTCCCCCACCAACACACACACACATAACAAATAAAGGAAAGAAAATGAAAGTAACATCAAATTCCTCAGCAACAACATTTTAAACTACAAAACAATAACATTGTTCAATACTCAAGAAAAAAAAGGTGACCTGAGGTTTTTATACCCAGCCAAACATCCTTTTGATATCTAGGCTAAGAAGATTTATGAACATGCAATACTTGAAAGAATATTATTCTGATGAAACTTTCCTGAGTGTCTATTACAGAAAGAGTTTCAGAAAAACAGTATCTGGGTAAGTTTCTTCATAAGGTCTGGGGGCTTGGCAGTAAGAAGTTACAGACTAAAAGCTGGAGACAAAGGTAACAAAATGCAATGTGAATACTACAGGCTCTGTTGTCAGAAAAATAATGCAACCAAGTAAAAATGCGAAGAGGAGGCAAAGAGTAAATAGAAAGTGGAATAAACTTTCTGATTGACTCACTGGTTTTAGGAGTGGAAATATATTCTTTAAGAATGTTAAGAACTTTGGGACGCCTGGGTGGCTCAGTTGGTTAAGCGGCTGCCTTTGGCTTAGGTCATGATCCTGGTGTCCCGGGATTGAGTCCCACATCAGGCTCCATGCTCAGCAGGGAGCCTGCTTCTCACTCTGCTTCTGCCTGCCACTCTGTCTGCCTGTGCTCGCTCTCTCTCTCTCTCTCTGACAAATAAATAAAAATAAATTTTAAAAATCTAAGAAAAAAAAAACGAGTGTTAAGAACTTGAAGCTCAAGCATATTTTGTTCAACAAACATCAACACAAGATTATGCTAATAAGGAAAAGAGGAAAACAAGCTGACATCAATATTGATAATAAAAACAGAAGAGTTTCAGAAAAAAGTTGTGGTTAGAAGTGTTACAGAATGGTATTTGGATAAAACTAATCATTAAAAAAAAGTCCAAACCTTCTCAAAATAGCAAAGGAACTAACAAAGAAAAAGAGAGCAAATCAGCTAATATAATGGCATACCTACATGTATACACAGTTATAAAACATAATACTCTATTATAGAACTGAGACCAAACACATTGGTTGTATCCATGTATGTTAGTGGATTTAACTTACATAATATAAGAAAAAGATTTTCAGATTGACGAAGAGGGCAAAATTCAACTTTATGTTGTATGCAAAAGACATACCTAAAATAAAGTGCATTGAAAAGGCTAAAGATAAAAGCATGAGCAAAAATATGTCAAATAAAGCCAAGTAAGAAGAAAGCAGAGGCCATGATCTTGATCTAAAACAAGGTAGAATTCAGGCCAAGAAGAATTAATACAAAGTAGGACACTCTATAATGCTAAAGGCTACCATTCACAGTGAAGATATTAATATCTATTCACCAAATATCAGTACAGCTTTCATAGACCAGAAATGATAGGACTTGAAAGGAGAAACAGACACATATTAAAAATAGGAAACTTTAGCACACTTTGCTCAGATCTAAATGCATCAAGGGGACAAAATGTTAGCAAGGACATAGAAGACCTGAAAATCATAAAACAGAGTCTACAGATATATAATAAGCACTCTTCCTCATAATATAGAATATGCCTTGTTTTCAAGTATACATAAACATCTACTAAATTTAGCTATATATTAGGTTACAAATAACTCCAAAAATACAGGAGCAAACATTATCAGACTACGATGCAATTAATCTAGAATTACTAGTAATAATAATAAAGAAGCTCTTCCACTAGGACATTTAAATAAATTATATCAAAGGAAAAATACAACCTTAAATTTTTGCATTGCTAGAAAAGAATAATAAAGAAAGCATAATGTATTAGAATCTAATAAAAATAAGAATATCATAAAAGAGCTAGTACAGCATTTTGTGTTTGAGAAAGCTTTTCAGCTGTAAGGGATTAGAGAGAAACGTACTTGCAAATCACAGTGGCGACAGTGTGGAAAATGGGTAGAAGGGGAACAGAATCTCAGAGACCAGGTAGCTGATGTTAGAATGGTAGCCATGGACATGGAGAAAATTGGGCAGATGTTATTTTTATATTTTTTGAAGGCATAATCTGGAGAACTTGGGAAAGTACTGAATATAAATTAATAGAGAATGAGGAGCAAGTAAGAGTCATGGATTTGTTGGACAGGAACTGAGTGGACGGAAGTGCCATTTAATGGGATAGAAGATTTTGGGTGTTGTGGGGATGGAAAATAATCTACAAAACATGTTACAAAACAGATAATTCATCATAAAAGAAATTAAAATATCAATAAAATATGATTAAGCTTAACTTTAAAATATGGTTAAGTTTAACTTTTTTCTTTATCAAAGAAATATATATTAAAATAAAGATATGATTTTTAACCTATCAAATTGACCATTTATTTATTTATTTGTTTGAGAGAGAGAGAGCATGAACAGAGGGAGGGGAGAGAGAATCCTCAAGCAGACTCCCAGCAGAGCATGGAGACCAATGCAGGGCTCAATCCCAGGACCCTGAAACTGTGACCTAAGCTGAAATCAAGAGTTGGCCACTTAACAGACTGAGTCACCCAGGTGCCCCTCAAATTGACAGATTATTGATGACAGTGATGAGACAAACACTTTGATACCCTGTTAATGTTTTAAAAACTTTTAACATTTCTGATTATCAATAAGGAAGTATATGACCTATGACCTGTAATTCAATTTCTAAGAATGTATTCTGAAGAACTAATTTGTTATTTGGACCAATATCTATGTAAAAGAATGTCAATCACAGCCTTATATATAATAGCAAAAATTAGAGTCAATCATAATTTTCATGAAGTAAATTAACAAATGTTAAATTATTATAACAACATAAAATAAGCATCTCTATAGTCATTATTAATTATGGTTTTGAAGGAATACTTTAAAAGGCATTTTGGTTCACATCAATGGAGAGTTCTTTGAAGTTAGGAAGCTCTCTATACCAAGCCTCATTCTAAAAATACAGATGAAGTAAGTTCACATAAAATAAGCAATGGAAATACATGAAGGTAAAGTACCATACAAAATTACAAAAAGAAAAATAATCAGGAGTAGGATAACATTCCTAAAGACGGTGAAAACATGCTATAATGACACATCTTAAAACGTTAAAACTATTACATACTATTTCAAAATAAGTTAAAAGTAGTTAAGAAAATTACTTAAGACATAAAAGAACAAAAATAAGAATTAGAGAACTCAGAAATTAAATAATGTTAAGTGAGATTAGAAGAGCTTTATAGAGAGGTTAGAATTGTGGGTTCTCATGTGAAGACAGAGAGCTTGAATATTACAAAATACACGCATACATACACACAGGAGAAAAGACAAGGAAAACATTCCAAAATGTTCCTAGTGGTTATCCCTAAGTAGCAGAATTAAAGTGATTTAAATGTTACCTTTCTTAACCATTTTTTATACCGTAAACACACATTCTCTTCATAAACTCCTTTTGTTGTGGGAAGGACCTCAGGTGCAGAAGATGGAAATAATGATGCTCCCTGATTCATATTACTATCTTTTGTCCACATGAGGCTTTCACATTTTTAAACTTTTTTTCTCCTTTCTTCTATCTCTATCTCTATTCCTCTTCCCTCCATAAGCAACCATCCTCTTTTATTTAACACATACCACTTTTTTATATGTCTTCTTTTTTTTTATTTTATGAGCATGCATTTTAGTTTATATCAGTGGGGAACTCTTTGAAGTTAACAATCTATTTGCACTAAGGTTTACTCTAAAAAATACAGATAAAGTAAATACACATAAAAATAAGCAACAGAAATATATCAAGATAAAATACCACATAAAGTTACAATAGAAGAATGAAAAGGAGTAGCATAACATTTTTAAAGGCAACGAAAGCATGCTATAATAGCATACTTAAAAAAAATCAAAGCTATTACATACTATTCAAAATAAGTTAAAAGACATTTTAAGAAGACTCAAGACATGAAAGGACAACAGAAACATGAATTTGAAAACCTCAGAAATCAGTGGCAGAAATTAAGGAAAAATCTAAATATAAGGAAAAATTTTAGAAATGAAGACCAAGCTCTTAGAAACTCAAGTAAATGAAACAATATCATTCCTAAGAACAATTACAAAGGTAAAGAGGATGAAAATTTTTGAAATCAGAAGGAAATGAAGATTAAAATATTTTTTTCTTAATTTATTTATTTTTTATTTATTTCTTTACAGTGTGACAGAATTCATTGTTTATGCACCACACACAGTGCTCCATGCAATACATGCCCTCCATAATACCCACCACCAGCTCCCCCAACCTCCCACCCCCTGTCCCTTCAAAACCCTCAGATTGTTTTTTAGAGTCCATAGTCTCTCATGGTTCATCTCTCCTTCCAATTTCCCTCAACTCCCTTCTCCTCTCCATCTCCCCATGTCCTCCATGTTATTTGTTATGCTCCACAAATAAGCGAAACCATATGATAATTGACTCTCTCTGCTTGACTTATTTCACTCAGCATAATCTCTTCCAGTCCCGTCCATATTGATACAAAAGTTGGGTATTCATCCTTTCTGATGGAGGCATAATACTCCATAGTGTATATGGACCACATCTTCCTTATCCATTTGTCCATTGAAGGACATCTTGGTTCTTTCCACAGTTTGGTGGCCGTGGCCATTGCTGCTATGAACATTGGGGTACAGATGGCTCTTCTTTTCACTACATCTGTATCTTTGGGGTAAATACCCAGTAGTGCAATTGCAGGGTCATAGGGAAGCTCTATTTTTAATTTCTTAAGGAATCTCCACACTGTTTTCCAAAGTGGCTGTATCAACTTGCATTCCCACCAACAGTGTAAGAGGGTTCCCCTTTCTCCACATCCTCTCCAACACATGTTGTTTCCTGTCTTGCTAATTTTAGCCATTCTAACTGGTGTAAGGTGGTGTCTCAATGTGGTTTTAATTTGAATTTCCCTGATGGCTAGTGATGATGAACATTTTTTCATGTGTCTGATAGCCATTTGTATGTCTTCATTGGAGAAGTGTCTGTTCATGTCTTCTGCCCATTTTTTGACATGATTATCTGTTTTGTGTGTGTTGAGTTTAAGAAGGTCTTTGTAGATCCTGGATATCAACCTTTTGTCTGTACTGTCATTTGTGAATATCTTCTCCCATTCTGTGGGTTGCCTCTTTGTTTTGTTGACTGTTTCCTTTGCTGTGCAGAAGCTTTTGATCTTGATGAAGTCCCAAAAGTTCATTTTCACTTTTGTTTCCTTTGCCTTTGGAGACATATCTTGAAAGAAGTTGCTGTGGATGATATCGAAGAGGTTACTACCTATGTTCTCCTCTAGGATTTTGATGGATTCCTGTCTCACGTTGAAGTCTTTTATCCATTTCAAGTTTATTTTTGTGTACAATGTAAGAGAATGGTCGAGTTTCATTCTTCTACATATAGCTGTCCAATTTTCCCTGCACCATTTATTGAAGAGACTGTCTTTTTTCCACTGTATATTTTTTCCTGCTTTGTCGAAGATTATTTGACCATAGAGTTGAGGGTCCATATGTGGGCTCTCTACTCTGTTCCACTGGTCTATGTGTTTGTTTTTATGCCAGTACCATGCTGCCTTGGTGATCACAGCTTTGTAGTAAAAGCTTGAAATCAGGTAACATGATGCCCCCCAGTTTTGTTTTTCTTTTTCAAGATTTCCTTAGCAATTAGGGATTTCTTCTGATTCCATACAAATTTTAGGATTATTTGCTCCAGCTCTTTGAAAAATACCTGTGGAATTTTGATCAGAATGGCATTAAAAGTATAGATTGCTCTAGGCAGTATAGACATTTTAACAATGTTTATTCTTCTGATCCAAGAGCATGGAATGGTCTTCCATCTTTTTGTGTCTTCTTCAATTTCTTTCATGAGTGTTCTGTAGTTCCTCAAGTACAGATCCTTTACCTCTTTGGTTAGGTTTATTCCCAGGTATCTTATGGTTCTTGGTGCTATAGTAAATGGAATCGGTTCTCTCATTTCCCTTTCTGTATTTTCATTGTTAGTGTTTAAGAAAGCAATTGATTTCTGTACATTGACTTTGTATCCTGCCACATTACTGAATTGCTGTATGAGTTCTAGCAGTTTGGGGGTGGAGTCTTTTGGATTTTCCATATAAAGTATCATGTCATCTGTGAAGAGAGAGAGTTTGACTTCTTCATTGCCAATTTGGATACCTTTTATTTCTCTTTGTTGTCTGATTGGAAGATTAAAATATTTTTGAAAGAAAGACAAGTCATGAAGTTGGACAAAGTAGATGCAACATGTGAATATAGGATCCCTGAAGAACAAAAGCAAAGCAAGGGAACAGACACAAGATGAAGACCTGTAACTGAATACACTGTTCTTGAAATAAGCACACAGATCTGAAAACACATATTGAAAGAATATACTTTGTACCTGAGAATATTAATCCAGAAAGGTCAACATCAAAATAAGTTATAAAATTCCTGGACTTCAAGAAAAATAAAATATACCACAGGTATTTAAGCAAATGATTCTATTTATAAGTAAAATAAAATAAGATTATCATCAGAACTTTTGATAGCAACTCTCGAATACCAAAGAAAATTAGTACTATATTTCACGTATTCAAGGAAAGAAAATGTAAACAAAGACTTTAATGTAGCAAAAATTATCTTCAAATATAGAGGACGGAGGCAAATGATTATCAAATGGGAGAACTCAGGGAATATTAGTACACTGATCTTTCCTGAAACATCTATAAAACCAACTTTAGACAATCAAAATTATTAGTGAGATATTTACATGAAGACTAGGATCAGCACTAAATACATAGTTCTTTATAAAGGTAGAATTATAAAAGGATTAAAGAAGAGAGGTTGTAGTATATAGTCAATATGATCTGACAATAAAGTTATATTACAAACCTAAAAAATGGGGGGCGAATGAGGAGAGTAGGTGCAAAATTTGTCTTAACAGTCCCGTGGTCATATTTTGTGGTGGTAATCCATATTGTTATTCTGAGACTGTTGTATGTCTCAGAATTGTTAGAATGTTAGAATGCTGTATATATAAAGTGGTACAAAGTAAATGAATATAGGATATTCTTATACCCAGTATCCTTGTGAACCAGAATTCCTAGTGTGGAAGACAGGAGGTTTTGATGTTAGATAAAAGAGCTGAAGTAAAAGCTCTCAGGTCCTGAATTAGCACTGGAACTCTCAAGTATCTTATTATTCAAAAGATGTGCATGTAATGTAAACATCCTCCCAATCGCCCCCAAAAAAGCCTAGAAAAAATTCCTGATGACTTATCTAAAAGCAATACGTAGCTAGGCCCCAGATGTTTGTCTTAAAAGAGTAAAACATTTTCTTTATCAGTGTTTGTTATTGTTGACAAGAATTGGGGTAATATGAACCTCAACTTCCTTCCTTTTATTTCCCTTTTTCCTCCCTCCCTTCCCCTCTCCTCCCTATTCCCTTCGCTTTTTCCCTTCCTTCCCTCCCTAACATGAAGAAAGCTTGACAGAGTTTAAACAGCTTAGATTGTAATGAGACAAATTATCTTTCCTTCTCTTTATGCTAGACAACTTTTGAAAAAATATGTCTTAAAAAATTAATAAATAGAAAAAAAGTCTTCAAAAAATTAGCCATTACATTTTTAGCATAAAATATGGAGCACCAAAATTAATGTGCTAGAAATAATATAAATAATATTCATTTTAAGACACAAAACAGGGGTGCCTAGGTGGCTCATTAAGTTCAGTGTCTGCCTTTGGTTGAGGTCATGATCCCAGGGTCTGGGATGGAGTCCTATATGGGAGTCCCTGCTCAATAGGGAATTTGCTTCTCCCTCTGCCCTTCCATATTCCCCCATTTGTGTTCCCTCTATGGCTCACTCTCTCTCTCTCAAATAAATAAATAAAATCTTAAAAAATAAAATGACACAAAATAGCACTTGAAGTAAATTATTTGGTAAAAGGAAAGCTTATAGATAATCAAAATAATATTAAGACAATAAAAATGAGAAACATTGCTTTGGAAGAATTTTTCCTATAAAAAGTTATTCAAAAATGTGTTTTAGATCTATCAAATTCTGGTTTTAGCACTCCAAAAAGAATATTATTGTCTTATTCTAAGAGCTTTCTATAAGAATGAAAATGTTTTTCTGGCTTTTCAAGTGACCCCTTCATATGTGTTCAATTTTTCATTTTATTCTTTATCTCACATAGTTTCTAATTCTCTTCCCATATTCTTTTACTCACCAACTGATTCCAACTTTCAGGCTTTGCAGGTCTACTAATTATTGTCCACAGCATTTAAAGGCCACTATGGAATTGTCAGAATTACTGGAAATGTTCTTATCTTGTATCGTGCTACATTCATTCCTTATGAGTCTAGAAATTGTGAAATTTCTCTTTTTCAATATCAGTATGCATAGCTGAAGGAATTAACTCATTTCCTAAAATATATATATATATAATATTTATATATTATCATATATATATAAATATGTATTTTATATATGGATAAAAATATATATATGAGGAATTTAGCTGTTTATTTTATGAAATAAGTCCTCAGGGGAGATTATCACCTCTTTTTAAAATAAATGTAAATATTTAAAACTACTACTACTACTAGGGTTTCAAAGCTATCCTCTGGGTCTTATCGGAGTGTATTAATAATTCCCTATCTCCACTCTTTCATCTTTAGGACTGTTATTACCTATTGCATTCCACTGAAAAAATAACTTATCCTGTGTTCTGAAGTCCAGATATTTACTGGGGTCCCCTCAGCAATATTTTCTGAGAACACCAGAGGAATGCTTGAATGTTCCAAAGTCCTCCTGGTTGTCCCTTTTCCAGTCAGCCAGTCACTGCACTTTGGATCCCTCTTGCAACCACTATTAGATAACCTTTCATTTCTTTACAACTGCTTCTCTGGGTTGTAAACAGGTGAAACTTCTTAATTCTCTAAAAACATAACTAATAACAGAATATAACTATTTCCTGATACTGCACTGAAGTCTTGGTGATTTAAAAGAAAAAAAAAAAAAAGGAAGATATAATGTGGAGGGGGAAAAACAACCCTTCAAATTAGCTATTGGCACCACAACTCCCAGAGACTGAGACTGAATCCTTCCTGAAAAGATCCCATCTCTCTCCTTGACATTGAGTCATCTGTCAACAGTCAGACTACCTCTCACTGAGCAAACAGACTTTGCCCCTAAATAACTTCCCTGCAGTTTTCTCTGACTTAGTGAGAATGTATCAGTCATGAAATGAATTCTACTGTAACAGTAACCCCCCGGATGACAGTGTGAGAGAACTCAGGAGGGAGTTGTCTAGGACTGGGATGGGAGATCAAGACCCTATGGCTTCTCAGCCATAAAGCTTGGTCCCTTCCCAATGTTTCCAAATTGGATATTTGAACTGGATCCAGTGATCATTTTCCTATTCCATGCAGGAGGAAATCCACTCATTCACTTGGATGAAGATTTCCTCTGATAAGACTACACAAAATGTCTGGTTACATCTCATTGGTCAGACCTTAGATGGCCCTTTTACCTGCAGGACCATGTTCCTCCCTGAGTAAACTCAAAGTTCAGTTCCTGAAGAGGGGAAAGAGGACTGTTCAGGGACAACAAGAAATCTCTGAAAAGAAAGAACAAAATCAAAATCTGTGTCCTCTTTAGCTCAAGCCTCTGGACTACCTCAGCATTATATACCCTGAAATGCAACGAGGGACTCCACTGAAGAGAGATTTCTATATCGTTTTGCAGAATTTTATAGCTTCTTATAATCTCAAGCTTTTCCTGCCATAGTAAGATCTTTAGCTTTTAATAGCTAAGTTTATTGAGAGTTTTGCCAAACGAACGATTTGTACGTCCCAAAGATAAAGTCTTCTGCCCTCTTCCAAATTGAACAAAGTAAAAATGTTGGCAACTTTCAAAATAGCATGTGGCTGTGTATATATACATAGGTGAATATGTGTGTAGGGGGTATGCATTTTAAGGGTATCTATTTTAACTTATTTTATGAAATGTCCTCAGGAGAGACTACTGGGAGAGCCTACTGGGAGACCCCAGTAAATATCTGGACTTCAGAACACAGGATAACTTATGGGGGTATCTATTTGAAGATACGAAGATATGCAAATGTTACAACTACTATTCTTTCTGGCTGGTGACATCATTTACAGATTTTAAGATTTTTGTGTTTCTTAAATTTTCTGTGAAGGATTTTCTAAATTATAATAAGAAACATAATATTTGCAAATCTATATATTGATGCTTAATAAATAAATGCCAGTGAAATATTTCTGGCTCAGAAGAAAAAAACTAATACATTTAAAATGCAAGATCATCTAATGTATAAGTAGCAACTGTAAATTGTAGGTTCCTGATAAACAAACGATCATAACTGTAAGTAACAGCAGGGTAGAATTCCTAAATTGTATTTAAAAGTAAAGATTTAGCCTCTTCGGTATGCTCATTTAATAAACTTGCAGTTTAGGAGCTTCTTAATTAAGTCTCTCTTGGGTGTACTGGGCTGTGTATGCTGACAAAATATGGAATTCTCCTTTTCTATATTACATGTTGTTAATGCTAATATATATACATTGCTGTGTCTTCGCAATTTATTTTCAATTTCTCTACATTTATATTTGTACTTACTTTTGTCTTCTGTGAAAGCAACCATTTCCTTTAGAAGATAAGGTAAAAAAATACATGTATATGTATATGCCTATGTATGCATATTTATGTGCAGTATAATATATACAACTTTGTACATAAAATATATAAAATTTTAATATTTACAGCATATGAATGTTTATGTGTGTGTATGTGTGTGTGTGTATACTTTAATTTCCAGTGTTTTCTTTCCATGTGTGTTTAAATCCCGATTGAACATGTTAGGCATGGAACAACCATTGACATTTTCATGACAAACACTACTTAATTAATGGCTGAGAATATAACTTTATGGAACCCATGGTGTATATAGTTATTTGCCTTCAGTCAAGTGTGACATTGGAAGCATTTAACAATCAGCGTGTCATGACCATTGACCAATCAAAATAGACACCCATTCAATTAGAACAAATTCCCAACACTTGCACATCCTTGCTAAATTTCAAACTTTCTCCCAAAATGTTCTGTTTATGGTACAAACCTGACATAGTTTCTGAGAAGTTGGAAATAGTTTTTAACAGGAAAACACATATATTGTAGAGTTTTTTTTTCCCATTCCATTAGTGGACGAACCAAGGAAGAATGAATACCTTACCGTTCTCTTCACATTCACTCACAGACTGCTCCTAGACATCAAAAACAGCTCTGTAAGGAACGAAGAAAGAGAAAGACCAGAAAATTCATAGTTTCCAAGGCTACACAGCTGGCACATGGCCACACAATAATTAGAAATTTTTTTTTTCTCTTATAGTTTTCTTCACTGACATTGAAGAACCTCAAAGAAGTAGATTATAGAATCATTCCTGGGACAAATGGAGACCAGACTAGCAACTATGATCATGGTGAGCTCTGAGCTGTCACCTAAGGGGCCCTCGATTCTTGCCATCTTTTAGTTTTCTTTTGTTCCTATTTTAAGCTTTTTAGAACTGTGGCCATCCTAGGAAAGAAATCAATGCTATGGATCTCCAGATCAATATTAATAGATATGTTAACTATAGACTTTATTTTTTTCCTTCACTTAAAATTAACACATGTAAAATACATCAGCATGTAAATAATAACTTTAATATGTTTGTAGGTTTCTTCCGATTTAAAAGAATGAGAAAAGTAGGCAAACCGGTTTAAGCAAAGAAGAAAATTTATTGGAGCACCTAATTGAAAAGTCTGAGGGAGTATTTGGCTTCACAAATAGCTTGATCTAAGGGCACGAAGCAATGTTTCTTTCCATCCCAAACTCTGCTCTCTGGAGTGTTTGTTCCAGTATCAGTTAGTTTTGATACTCAAGATAGCAGTCATCTTTGGTTTAAATTCCCCTAGGATGGATCTCTTTCAATAATCTCATCAAAATATCAATTCTTTTTTTTTTTTTTTTTTTTTTTTTTGGCACTGATAGGAACCCTGCCGAATCAGGAAAATACAATGCTCACTGGTTGGTCAGGCCTGAGTCACAAGAGTGGCTGAGGACAGAGAAAAATCACAGTATGGTCAAATACAAAAGTATGACTGAATGGGGAGCAATGCTATACATTTTCTGAGCCACATAGACTAGGAGACTCTACAACCCATAGGCTTTTACTCAAAGAGCCAAATCAGCAAGAGGAAAAGTAAACTCAGGAGCCAGGAACATAGAAATGGATAAATTATTTTAGCAAGTTTAAGAAATTACTCATGGTAGAATAATGCTCCCCACCCCCCACCAAAATCTCCATGTCCTAAAACCAGAACTTGTAAATTTGTTACCTTACATTTAAAAGGAACTTTATAGATATGATTAAATTAAAGCTCTTGAGATGGGAAGATTACATGGAATTATCTGCGGTGGGGGGGGTGGTGCTTAACGTTATACCAAGAGTCCTTGTAAGATGGAGGCAGAAGTTTAGAGAAGGGAGAAGATTCAATGTGGCAGATTTTGAGGATGGAGACAGGAGCCATGAACCAAGGGAAGTGGACAATATCTAGAAGCTATAAAGACAAGGAAATAGATTGTCCTCTGAAGCCTCTGGAAGGAACACAGCCTTGCCTACACCTTGATTTTAGACTTCTGACCTCAAGAACTATAAGTGTTGCCTTAAGGCACTAAGTTTATGGTAACTTATTACTGCAGTGATAGGAAACTGACTAAATGTAAAAGCTAAGTTTGTTATAATTTGCAAATCAAAACTTGACATCCAATTAAATAATTTTTTTGGCTACCTGAAATTCAAATTTAATTGGGCATTCTCTACTTTTCCTGGCCACAGTAATAAAACAACATTTTTGTGATGTTGGGTATTTTGTTTGTTTTATTTTTTATGTTCCTAAGAAAATAATGAAACAAGAATTTAAAAAACATTAATGAAAAAAATGAGAGGAGGCATTCGATGAGTAACTTTTTTCAAGTTTTTATTTTAATTCCAGTTAGTTAACATACAATGCAATATTAATTTCAGGTGTACAATATAGTGATTCAACACTTCTGCCCGTCACTGGTGCTCATCACAGTGTGCTCTTTATTCCTCATCACCTGTTACCCCATCACCCTGCCCACCTCCCCTCTGATAACCAACAGTTTGTTCTCTATAGTTAAGAGTCTATTTCTTGGTTTGTCTCTCTCTCCCTCTCCCTTTTTTTACACTTTGCTTTTTTGTTTGTTTGTTTTTTCCTTAAGTTCCACATATGAGTGAAATCATATGGTATTTGTCTTTCTCTGACTAATTTATTTCACTTAACAAAATACCCACCAGCTCCACACATGTCATTGCAAATGGCAAGATTCTGTTCTTTTTCATGGCTGAGTAATATTTCACTTTCTATATATACAACACCTCCTTTATCTATTTATCAATTGATGCACACTTTGGCTCCTTCTATAAGGTATTTGATGGTACTTTAAGTAATGACATTAATATTGATAGAACTCTGCCACTGCTTCTGGTAAACTGTTGGTAGCTTTGGCAAAAGTAAATTTTTATGGGCTCAAGTAATTTTGTGTGGAAGAGATCTTTCCACCTTACAAGAGAAAGACAGGGAAGTATTCCCGAAAATAATGCATATTCTAGAAGAACAGTGAAGTGTGAAAAGGATTTAGACTTACCAGGAAGCAAGATAGTTAGCCTTTCTTAGTCTTAGTTTCTTCATTTGTAAAACAGAGAGAAAAACAGTACTTTAATTCTTCATTCAAGTGGTCTGGGAATTAATGACATAATGTGTGTAACTCATGTGTTTGAACTAGTATTGAGCAAATAATAATCAGTAAGCAGATGTTTAGCTATTATCATAACATCTACCAGCAGACAATGACACAATTATGTATATATACACACAGTGCCTTCGCTATTTAGGATACTGATAATTTCTTCTATATCCTAACCAATTATGTTTAATCGATTCATATGTAGACAATATAGGCAACTCTTCTTCTCCAACCTGACTTTTTCACACATTTCCCTTTGGATTTCCTTGTAAGTTCATGGTATATTTTAAAGCCACTTTCTTTTTTAAAATTATTAACATATAATGTATTATTTGCATAATTATTAACTACTATTAGCTATTATTAACTAATTATTAACTATTATAATTATTAACATATAATGTATTATTAACATATAATGTATTATTTGCCCCAATGATGGTCTGTGAGTCGTCAGGCTTACACATTTCACAGCACTCACCACAGCGCATACCCTCCCCACTGTCCATAACCCAACCACCCTATACCTACCCCTCCCACCCCCCAGCAACCCTCAGTTTGTTTCATGAGATTAAGAGACTCTTAAAGCCACTCTCTGTACATCCAAAATTCACTTTTATTTCATTTTCCATTTCGCCAGTAAAAATAAGTTACCTATGCCCAGGATTGACTACAGTGCAGTCAGGTAGTTACCTGAATTCTAATTTTCTTTGAGAGATATATTTTCTAGCTTATTGATTAATAAGAATAAAAAGGTCTGGCCCAACTAATGTCAATGATCAGTGGTCATGTGTGATGAGCATTAATTTTGCAAACATTTTATTCTATTTCTGACATATATATAAGTTGTGTCAACGTGACAATTACTTTAAAGGTAAAGTAATTTTATGATTTTGCCAATATAATGCCGAAGAAAAAGATTAGTCATTTTTTTTAAGGAATGATTAAGCTGATTAAGTATTGACATCATAAACTTAGTTTTTAGTGTTTGTTTCTCATAAATTTTTCAATATTGGTTTTGAAGATAAATTTATAAATTTAGTACAAGCAATATAGTATGCACTTCAAATCATATAATGTAATTTTTTATAACCTGATAGGTTACTTTGCTTTAACATGTTTCTTGAAGATTATTTATGTTCTGTCCACCTATACAGACATCCAGCTTAGTGGAAACAAAATTACTTGTACTGAATGATCACAGAAACACAGCTTCTCATAATTTATTGTTATTTTAATAGCACTGTTAACTCTATTATCAAATTTATTTAATCCTAGGAAATTCGTTAATTGTTGTATCACTCTAAATTATCAGAAGTGTAAATATCTGGAATGCATTCTTCCATCAATAAAATGTAGGGATCTTTATCTATTTGAGATTGATGTTAAAATAAAAAGGGAATTAAGAGTTGTTCCATCTCCTTCACTTTGTAGGTAAAGAAACTGAGCTTCAGGGAGATGAGGAAGTTTTAATCATTTGAGATATGATTTTTGGTGAGTAAGACTTAAAAAGACAGAATTTTGATCGACATTATTTCCCTATAGAACTGGCTTTTCAGTTCTTTGGGTGATCAATTTTATTTAACTACTTAACAAATTTTGATGCGTGAAAATAGCTAAGCGTTGCTGCTATTGTAGTTTCTGACCTCTCCCATGTATCATTCACCTTCCATTCCTCCAAGGCAGATGTAAAAACGAAGTACTCTATAAGATACACAGTAATGTTGTTGTTCTTAGCCTCCTTTTTCCTTGAGTGTCTATGATACTTTCTTCCTTTTAAAAATAACACGAATTTTTATTTTATTTTTAATAATATTTTATTTTTATTTTTAAAATATTTTATCTTAAAACTATTTTTTATTTTTATTTTATATATATTGTAAAATATATTTTAATAATATTTTATCTTTAATTTTTATTTTATATCATGTTATTTCAAAAATAACACAAAAATTAGCACACAAATTTCGAAGGAAAAAAGAATTGTATAGATTTTAATAGAGATTTTACAGTAAAAAAGAATATTTCTATAACTTTGGCTTTAACAACTTTTTCTGTATTTAAAACATGGGCAGATTATAGAATCAGAAAGCTGTGTTTAATAAGAGTGAATATGGGCCATTGACACATTAGTAGTGATAAACTAGCATCTAAGACCCACAGGAAACGTGTACACAACCGACAAATGTAAAATGTATATGTACACAACACACATGTATACACACATACACATACACACAATGTAATGGTCCTATAGAGCCAAGCCAAGGAAGCTAAACTTACTTAATACTAATCCATGTTTTCTATCTTCATGGGGGCTTAGATTATTTTCTATTGAGCTTTCTTGTCCACTGCATTAAAAGAGAAAACCAGGGACTAATTTGCTAAGCTACAAAGCCTAGCCCTACTCAACCCATTTTAATCTGTAGATGTGCTGAATATGAAAGAAAGACATGAATGAAAATGTGAACATGCTCTTTGGGTCATAAAATTCCTAATAAAATGTGCATTATTTTCTTGAAATGAATACTCTTATGTGTATAGGTGTGTGAACATTTACATGCATTAAAATATCTATATAATAGATTTGAATAGACCTTAACGTGTGCATTTTAAAATGCATTTTTGATATGGTCTGACAGTAATTCTTTTTATCATAAACTGTTATTATATTTGAAATCATTATGTGTCTTGAGCACCTGGTTAATCTTTTGCTTAAATTCTGTATCAGCCAGGTGTCCTCTTATGGATCACATAAAGATTGGACCTCTTTAAGTATGAAATAATCCTGTTGCTTCTATCTGAGAGTGAATGAGCCCAGGATTAGATCAGATAAAACACACTCAAGCTAAAGTGCGCAAGGTGGATTATGCAAGAAAAGAGGATTTAGTGAAGAACGGATCCACAACTTTTTGTTAACACAGAGAATGGTGGCTTTTGTAAGCAACATTTGTGGAAATGCAACTGGAGCTTTAAAAGCTATGTCTTTTGTTGTACATTTCTCTGCATACATTTGCTTTGTAGTTGGGAGTGCTAACTTTGGAAGCCATGCTGGGCCAGGACTCATGCTCATTTTGACTAATGAAAGGCTAAGGATGTACTTTTACTCATACATTCTTGTTTTGTCTACTTTGAAGTTTATTAAGCTCTCCTGAAAGATGTGAAGTTCATTAGGCTGTTATTATCATGACCACAAATTAAATATCTGTTCCCTGGGGAGTGATAAGCTTCAAATATAAGTTATACTTACTATAATATTTACTTAATTACTAACATATGCTTCTTATTCTTAATAGTAAAAAGGTAACACACCTATAAAGTTCTATTATGATATATTCTGGATTTAATGTTATATTTATTTAGTTATTAATATTCTACTGTATCATCTCGAAGTTACAAGTTACACATCCAGCTGACAGGTATATGGGCAAGAGATTTTTTAAGATTTCTACTGTAAGACTTTGTACTAGAACTTCTAAATATCCTAACTCTATGCAGCTCTCTGGGCATTCTTCCTATTTTCTGGCATGTTCCTTCAGCTCTGAAGTTTCAGTATGTGAGTCTTTTAAATGGGAAGGGAAATTGACATTTCATTGCATCTATTGGCTTGAGTTTGTGATAGAACAAAGCAGTGGTACCTCTAACTTAGATATTAAATGACTATCAAGTCCATTCCACTCAATTATTTCTACTCTATTATAATTATGATTTCTCTGATCAACCAAATTATTCACTATTGGATGTTAGTGAGTATTCCTCATGCCTGCTTTTACCAATAACACAGCATCATGGGTTAAACTTTTCTTTCCTTTTTTTTTTTTTTTAAGATTCTATTTATTTGAGAGACACAGAGCGCACACAAGAGAGAGAAAGCATGAGTGATCATTCTATTAATTTATTTACTTATATTTACTCTTAACATTAACCTTTTTATTACAGCTTTCCTGTCTCTTTAGGATTTGAGTTTAGGGAGCTTATTTGTACCACCTGATGAAAAGAAGCTGCTTTGTGGTTGTTTGATGGACCCAGGGTTGGGTTGGGGGGAGGTGTCAAGGCTGTCACATGCAAAGTAGCTTGGACAATTGCTGCAGGAGAAAGTTTCTCAGATTTTTCCAGGAGTGTTGATATTTGTGAATGTGCAGCAAAGTGCCTTAGGGCTGAGGCAGTGATCAAGTCTTTAAGAGCTTCCTTGTCACGCCTTTGGGAGTACACAACACTTTCTAGGTGGATTCACCCTCTTTAGAAACAATGTTTCTGCTCTTAGTTCACCAGAAATAATGGAGCTGTTGTCAACTTTTGTGAGGCAACTGTGAAAAACAAATTACTGTAGTGGGCATAGCATGAGAACTTTCTCTGTTTCTTACTGATGGCTACTGCACGCTAGCATTGTGGTAGTGACAGAGAAATAAGAAATCTCATGGTCATTGATTAAACATGGATCACATACCATATGTTCATGGGCATTTATTCTACTCCAGCCACTAGGCTACTTTCTGTGCCTTGAACATGGCCATCCCCGTCCTATCTCGGGGCCTTGTATTTGGCTGTTCCTTCTCATGGAGTTCTAATGCGGGTTTTTTTTTTTTTTTCCTGGGTGAGATTCCTAACTGCCTTAATTAAAATGAAACTGAAAATTACATTCTGGAAGTAATTCTATTTTGCATTTAACAATGGGGGTTAAGATTGTAAGTATGTTTTAATATCAAGGATAAACAAAGATTTAATTTCATGTTGACTTTTTAGTAGCATTTCCTCAAAAAAGTGCCTAACAGGACAAGACAACATCCTCTGCTTCATCTGAAATTTTTGTAGCACAATCTTAGAGGATTATTTTTGCAAGAATACTGGAAGGGTTCATTCATTTTCCCAAGAACCTTTCTTAACTTAGGCCATGCCACCATTGTCTCTAACCTGTCCTACTCTGCTGGCCTTCTAACTGAAATATATCCCAGCTTCCACCTTTACCAGCCTTAAGCAGTTTTTTCCCACTGCAGCAAGAGCATTCGTAAAAGGGAAATCAAGTCATTCAGTTGCCTCCAACCTTTTAAGCCCTACAATTCAGTGATTTCCTATTGCTCTTAAAAGAAAATCCATTTCCTTGTCATGGTATACAGATTCACCATGACCCATCCACTTATTTGACCCTTTTTCTATAACCCTGTCACAATCCCCACCAAAGTTATGCTATAACAACACTTTTCTGTCCTTTCTTCTACCACATGCCCCAAGTTCTTCCATGCCTCCAGGGCTCTGCACAGGGAACCCTCTGGCCCTGACCTTTGCATAGCCCGTTCCTTTCATCCTTTGGCTCTCAGCTTAAACGTCACTGGCTCCGAGTGCCCTTTCTGACCATTCATCGCCAGGATTATTTTCTTCAGAGTACTTATTACAATGTGAAATCATTTGATTTATCTGATTTGGTTTTTGTCTCTCTGAAGGAAATATAAGATCTCAGAGGTCAGGAAGCCTACCTGACTTGTTCCCTTTTGTATCTTCAGGCTCTGCCATAGTCTTTGGCAGGTAGGTAGGTATGCAAGATATTTGTTAGTTGAGAGTAAGAGGGAGAAATTTCTCTCTAAAAGGTCCCTTAAAAAACTCCCCAACCTCAAAGGAGGAAGGGAAAAAATACTGGGATCGCCTGAGTACCCCGTACTCAGCAGTACCTGAGTATTGCTAGGCTCTCTCTTCTCTCTGTTCTTCTGATTTCCTATTGAACTACTCCTAGCCTCTCCCACCTTGTTTCGTCCTACATATAGCTGTCTGTTTAATCCAGTCTTGGCCCTTTCTTGCTCACAACCTCGGTTTCTCCCTACCACCAACAAATAACACCCAGCCTGCCTGGTCAGGCATTGAGGATTTGCCTGATATGTTTTCTTAGGTTTATCTCCTTGACTTCTAATTTCCTAATAGGTCCCTTGTTTTCCTTCCTTGTTGCTTCTACCCATGTGTTTCCTCTTGACGGGAATTTTAGCCATCTCTTAAAATCTAACCCATCCTTCAAGGAAAGGTATGTTCCTAGCAAATGAAATAACCAGTGTGAAAAGGAAAAAAAAATAATATAATTAGTAGCAACATGAGGTGGGCGACAAATGTCCTCTCTTTCATTAATTTTCTTTACCATTAATCACTGCATGTTAGCTTCTAGCCATAAATGCCTGTTGAGTAGATGAAATGTGGTTAGTCTAAACTCAGATGCTGTACGTGCAAAACACACACTAGATTACAAAAATGTAGAATGAAAAGAGAATGTCAAATATCTCATTTTGTAATATTGATTACATATTGGAACACAATATTGTAGATATTGGATTAAAATATTTTATTGAGGTGGGGCCTGGGGTGGCTCAGTCAGTTAAGCATCGACCCTTGATTTCAGCTCAGGTCCATGATCTCAGGGTAGGAAATAAAGCCCAGCATGGTTCCATGCAGGGTGTGCAGACCTGCTTAACAGTCTCTCTCTCCCTCCTCCTCTGCCCACCCCCAAAAAATAAATAGATAAAATATTTTATTGAAAGTTAATGATTATATTCCCTTATGCAATCTGTAAACACTTTCTCACTGAACTTTGAAATATATGGCAGTTTAGCAACAGAGTTGAATAAGCTTTTTTGTATAGCTTTTATATATTACTTAATATTAACCAAAAATTTATAATTTGGGGTCTCAAAGAATAGTCAATTGATCAAGCAGTCTGCAGAGAGTTTGGCAGTTTGGATGTAAAAACTACAGTTTTTTTTTTTTTTCATATACAATTCAGTAGTTTGACAAAGAAAGCTAATTAAGATTATCCTAAAAATCCAAACACTTGCTTAATAATAATATTTACAGTATTAAAGGTTGTGAGGGTGCTAAAAAGAATGTATTCATCAGTTTGTCGCAGCTGTGTTTCTTTATCAGGAGACAGCTCACCTGGTCTTCTTCCTATTGTTATATATTTCACATACATTCAATCTGTATTTTTTTATTTTAACTGATAGGCTGTAAGACCCTAATTTTGAAAATTATAAATGCCTCAAGATTTGGTCATTGAGGAGCAACAGTCTTAAAAATCAAATAGGAGTATTCAGAATAATGCTATAGTTTTAAATATTGAACAATGCTCCAGTGAAATTATAAAATATAAATCTATGTGTAGGACTAAGGGAATGTATTACAATGTCTTAAAAGAATGTGAAAACTGGAAATACAAAATCTGATATGTAATATCTGAAAAGTGGGTTTTATTCAAATAGCCAGAGACCATTCTAATGCTCAGGATGTTGTCTGTCATAAGACATGGTCAAATAGTGACATAAAACTATAAATATTTTTATACCAGTTTTAAAAGCAAAATGGCCTCACTGGTAAAACAATCAGATTTCTCCGGAACAATCCCCAAATCATGCTTTTTAGCATGAAATTGAGTTTTTCTGCTAAAATAGAAAATGGTCAAAATTTACTCTTTCCTTCATAATAAAACCATTTGCAAGTCACACATTGCCAAGAAACATATAAAACCATCTGTAAAGTGACAAGTATTGGGCTCAGAAGAAAGCAAGGCAAGCTGAAAGCAAATTTCCTTATCCAAGACACCATTTGGCTTTGGACATCAAGAGCACACAATCAGGAAGAGAATTAGTATATTAAGTGGGTGTGAAAAGATTTTGACTTATAGTTGGATGAGACCGCCAGAGTAGGAACCCATTCTTAATACATGTATAGGGAAGATATAAACTAGATAACTTATATTACTTTCTGAACACCTAAACTACGGAAGAATACTTATTTTATGAGCCGTGATATAGATTGGAGAAGGTGCTTCAGGCTCGTTTCTGAAGGAGCACAAGCAAGACGTGCATCGAGAAAGGCATTGCTGAATGAATAAAGCAGCGCTGCCAATCCACACATTGCTTTGCCCACATACTGCTTTATTCACAGAGACCAGTTGGTGGTTAACTTAATGCCTCCTGGTTTTGATTTAGTGCTGAAGGAAATGGTGAAAATCGTGGTCCAACGATGCTAAACATTTGAGAAACCCTGTTAAATGTCAGGCTCTTATAGTGCCTCATTAAAATTATTGCTAGAACATTTCTAATTAGTTTCTGAAATCATTCTTGACTCACTCTAATCCATGGGTCGGCAAACTTTTTCTGGGAAGTCTTCAATTGTGAATTCTTTGAGCTTTGCAGGACATATGGTCTCTGTTGTAACTACTCAACTCTATCATTGTAGCACAACATGTAAACAAATAAGCATGGCTATGTTCCAACAACACTTTATTCACAAAAAGCAAGTAGTGAGCTGGGAATTGACTCGTGGACTATAATTTTTGGATTCCTGCTAACCCAACTGATACTTCCTCCAGGGAGATTAATGTAATGTGAAACTTTGATCATAGCGTACCTTTAGTTAGATTTCAAGAGTTTCCTTATTTGTCCATAAGTAAGGATTGGATTCTTTAAAATGACATTCAAGATCCTTCTTTATTTGATTTTTCTCTCCCTTTTGAATCTCATGTTACATTTTCTTGAACAATGTTCCTTGTATAAAAGGAGCGGAATTTCTAGATCTTTGGTAATTCTGTTTAACTTTTTAAAGAACAGCGAAGCTCACTTTGGTTTTGAAAGATAATTTCACTGGGCAACGATGCTAGGTTAATAGTTTTGTTTGCAATAGTACTAAACACCTATGCTAGAAATAAGAAAAGTCTTAAATCAATAACCTCAGTTTCTACCTTACAAAATAGAAAAAGAAGAACAAATGAAACCCAAAGAAAGCACAAGAAAGAAAATAATACAGTTCCAAGAAGAAATCAATGAAATAGATAACAGAAAATCAATAGAGAAAATAAATGAAACCAGAAGCTGCTTCTCTGAGAAGATCAATTAAATTTATAAACTTCTAGTCACCTGATGAGAAAAAATAACAGGCAGAACACAAATAGTATCAGGAATAAAAAAGGAGACCATCATTAAAGATTCTAAAAGGTACTAATATGACAAGGGGATATCATAAACAACTTTTGGCAAAAAAAATTGACAATTCAGATTAAATGAATATATTCCTTGAAATTGATAACCTACCAAAGATCACAAAGAAAGTAGATAACTTGGTAGCCTTATCTCTACTAAAGAAACTAAAGAAATTGAATTTAGGGTTAACTATCTTTCCACAAAGACAACTCTAGGCCCAGACGGCTTCCCTGGAAAAGTCTACCAAGCACTTAATAGAATAACATCAATTTTACATAAACTCTTCTAGAAAATTGAAGATCAGGGAATATTTCCTAACTCATTTTATGAAGCCAACATTACTCTCACGCTAAAACTAGAAAAAGACACTATAAGAAAACTACATACCAGTATCCTCCATGAATATAGATTTTTTTAAAAATCTCAACACAATTTTAGCAAATGACATCCAACAATGTATAAAAATGTGTACTACATCATTAGCAAGTGGGGTCCGCCTATGGAATAAGGTTTAGCATTCAAAATTCAATCAACATAGGTAACCATATTAACGGACAAAATAAGAAAAACCATGCATCATCTCAGTAGGAGCAGAGAAGTATTTGACATAATCCGACATCACTTTTTGATTAAAAAATAATGACCATCAGCAAACCAAAACCAGAAGGAAACTTCCTCAACCTGATGGTTGAGGACAGCTACAAAACCTACAGTCAGTGTCATGCTTACTGGTAAAACCCTAATACTTTTTCCTTAAAATCAAGAGCAAGGCATGGATGTCCATTTTTACCCATTCTATTCACCAATTGTACTGGATGCTGGACCTAATGCAGTTAAGTCAAGAAAAGAAAAGGCATCCAAAATTGAAAGGAAGAAACACAAGTCTTTATTCAGATATTACATGACTGTATATGTAAAAAATCTGATGGAATCTATAAAAGCTACTAAAGCAATGAGTGAGTTTAGAAAGATGTAAAGTATAAAATCAATATAAAGTTACATTGTATTTCTACATGCTAAAAAACAAAAAATAAGAATAAATTTGAAGGAATAATGCTATTTATAACAGAAATGAAAATATAACATACTCAGGAATGAACCTGACATAAGGCATGCAAGACTTATGCTCACTGAAAATTACAAAATATTGCTGTGGATAATTAAAGAAAACCTAAATAAGTAAAAAGACATACTGTGCTCATGTAGAATACTTGATAGTTATTATGTCAATTCTTTTTTTTTTTAATATTTTATTTATTTATTTGACAGACAGAGATCACAAGTAGGCAGAGAAGCAGGCAGAGAGAGAGGAGGAAGCAGGCTCCCTGCTGAGCCGAAAGCCGGATGTAGGGCTCTATCCCAGGACCCTGGGATCATGACCTGAGCCAAAGGCAGAGGCTTTAACCCACTGAGCCACCCAGGCGCCCCTATAATGTCAGTTCTTTCCAAATCAATTTTTAGATTTAATGCAGTCTCAACAAAAAATCCATGCATGGCTATTTTGTAGAACTTGACAAACAATTCTAAAATTCACATGGAAATGAAGAGAACTTAGAATAGATAAAACGACTTTGAAAAAGAAGAGGAAAGTTGGAATACTAATTCGACCTGATTTCAAGATTTGTTTTAGAGCTACAAAAATCAAGTTTCTATATTAACAACAAGATAGATAATATATGAAACAAAAGAGAGAGTCCAGAAACAGCCCCATACATATGTAGCCAATTGATTTTTTTTGTAGCGCAATTGATTTTTCTTTACATACTTTCTTTTATCAATTATTTTTATTAACATGTAATGTATTATTTGCCCCAGGGTTACAGGTTTGTGAATCATCAGGCTTCATAGTTTGTTTTTTTTTTTAAGTTCAGTTAGCCAACATGTAGTACATCATTAGTTTTTGATGTAGTGTTCAATGATTCATTAGTTGTATATAACACCCAGTGCTCTTCACCACACGCGCCCTCCTTAATACCCATCACTCCACCCCCCTCCCTACTGCAACCCTCAGTTTGTTTCCCAGAGTTCGGATTCTCTCATGGTTTGTCTCCCTCTCTGATTTCTTCCCATTCAGTTCTCCCTCCCTTCCCCTGTGGTCCTCTGTGCTATTCCTTATGTTCCACATATGAGTGAAACCATAGGATAATTGCCTTTCTCTGCTTGACTTATTTCACTGAGCATAATCCCCTCTGGTTCCATTCATGTCGATGCAAATGGTGGGTATTCATCCTTTCTGATGGCTGAGTAATATTCTACTTCATATATGAACCACATCTTCTTTATCTGTTCATTCTGCCTTTTGATGCTGATGCAAATGTAATCCCAGGAAAACAGAATAGTGTTTTTAGATAATTAAGCTGAGAACTGGACTTCCAAAAAAAAAGACTTGAATTCATATTTCATAACATATGAATATTCAACTCAAAATTAATAATAGACCTTAATGTATAACTTAAAATTATAAAATTTCTAAAAGAAAACTATAAAAACAAAGGATAAAAAAAATCCTATCTAAAACAACAAAATCATCATTCAGAAAGAAAATATTAAAAGATTGGATTTATCAAAATTAAGAACATCTGTTTTTCAAAATACACTGCTAGGAGGATAAAACAAGATAAGCCATATGCTGAGAGAAAATATTTGTAAATCTTATGTTTAATAATAGACTTGGATCTGGATATATAAAGAAATCCAAAACCCAAAAAGAAGAAAACAAACAACCCAACTATAAAATAGTCAAAATATTTTAACAGGCACTACACCAAGCAAGACATACAGATAGTCAATAACCACATGAAGACAAGCTCAGCATCATTATTCCTTAGGAAATTCATATTAAAACCATAATGATATAACACGATACACCTAGTAGGATGGCTAAAATTTTTACAAAGTAATCACATCAAATGTTTGTATGAATGTGGAGAAACTGGAAGTCTCTTTCATTGCTAATAGGAGTATAAAATGGCATAACCACTTTGGAAAACACCTTGGCAGTTTCTTAGAAGTTAAATATATACCTACCATAAGACTCAGCCATTCTATTCCTGGACACTTACTCAAGGGAAATGGAAACATATTCATGAAGCAAAATCTTGTATATGAATATACATATCAGTTTTATCTGGAGTAACCCCAAACTGGAAACAACCCAAATGTCCCTTGACAGGTAAATGGGTAAACAAATTGTGGTTTATCCATGCAATGAAATAATATTCAGCAATAGAAAGGAATGAATACTGGTACACACAACAACATGGTTGAATCTAGAGATAATTAAAAGGAACACATACTGTATGATTCCATTTAAATGAAATTCTAGAAAATGCAAGCTAATTGATAGTGACTGGCATTCAGCATTGGCCTGTCTATGGTGGATGTATGGAAGGGCAGGTAGTGACAAGGGGAAATTTGGGGGATAATAGACAAATTCACTATCTTGATTGTAGTGCCAGATTCATGGGTGTATAACATGTAAAATCTATAAAAGAGTGCTTCTAAAATGTGTACAGATGGGATGCCTGACTGGTTCAGTCAGTAGAGCACACAACTCTTGATCTCAGATCATGAGTTCAAACCCCATGTTGGGTGTAGAGCCTACTTAAAAACTAAACAAATAAAAAATAAATAAAAATGGGTGAATGCTATCTTTAAAAAATGAATAAATAATAACATATGCACGGTTTTCTATGTCTTCTATATATTTTTATAAGTTACAAGAAAAGCAAAGGGAAACACCAGTCTTTACTCTCACTGTGCTTTTAATCAATCTTGAATCTTTTGGGGACACAGTACGATGCATTATTGGGGATGGTTTTTGAGCAAAGATCGTCAAATTTAAATGGTTTTGCATTTTTTTTAAGGACAAGTAAAAGTATTTGTCAGTTTGACAGATAAAGATCCCTTTTCGTTTACTGATGTACACAGTCTGCCAAAGCTTCTTATGTGTTTGGTGTTTCTAATGAAAAACGGTTGGCCTTCTAAGAAGATAAATATGTACAAACATGATGTCTATGAAATAATGCTCCAAGGCAGATTCTGACCTTTCTCCGTAGCTTTACCTCATAGCTTTCTGTATTGCTCATATCCTGTGAATTTCACAGCAGGTATAATAATTAGCCAGTTGAGAATTTACTACAGAATCAAATATAACATCATAGTGTGTTTAAATCAAGGAATAGTTTGTTTTTCAATGCTATAAGTCTTTCTAGGGAGAGGCAATTTTTATTAGAGTGTTGTGGCATTTATATGCTATCTAGAAAGTCCAAAGTTAACCCCCTGAAAGACTGTAAGTTACTTACTTTACTTATTATTTCCATTCACACTTTCACTTGTTTATTTCCTTAATAAACTCACTGGAAAGGTTGCTCTTCCAGTGCTCTCATTTTCCCTGGCTGACTTTGGTTTTCCTGAACCTTCTTTTCTTGCCCATTATATGCTCTTTGTTATTTCCTCTCTTTAATTTTTCTCCAATTTTCACCCAATCCCACTTCCCACCCCCACCCCCCCACCAACCTTATAACTACATTTTGGAGATTTGGGGGAAAAGCCTACTCACACAAAGGATAGTTGTTATATTACATATGTTGAGCAAATACAATTTGTGATATAATCAAAGTGATATAAATCAAAATTTAAAGGTTCTTAGGTATTCCTATCAATGGGACCCTCTTGTGAAATTCTTCTGTCTCCCAGTGGACACTACTCCATACTAAGTGGTTCATTGCAATTTATTCCTCAAGTTCTAGGATCCAAATTTGCCTTTAGCTTCCTGCTGCAATCCTTAGGTTCTTCTTTTGAGCAGAATCCAGACAATACTGTGTATTTTTCTCCTTAGCAGTCCATTGAAAGGAAGAAGAATTCTCATGCTTCTCTTGCATTCACAAAGCAAGTGCTCCATTGTAAATCTTCACATCGACATTTTTTCCTCAGGTCCACCGTAGAATTTATAGGTCATATTGGTTTTTTTAGTTAAAACTTCAATTTTGAACCCTCTGACACTAATTATGCTTAAAGTCTTACATATCTTATGATCATTTGTACCTTGAAAGCAATCACTCCTTAAGACATTCAAAGTAACATCTGGCTGTAGAATTTCAGGTCTTATTAAATGAGAATAAACATTTTATACATGCACGCACTATATGTTTATCTTCAGAGAGACCAACATTCTTACCAGAAGCCTGGAAATCATTCCACAAAGGCAGCTACAGAGAGCTTTAGCTATAATGCTTATAGTACCAAAAAAAAAAAAAAAAAAAAGGGAAGTGTTCATTGCTTTACAGGATTTAAAAATATATCTCCTTCCTTCTCTTTCTCCAGTGCACACTTCCCTGTAAGAACCATGCTTCAGCAACAAACAAAATGGTGGCAAACTTCTTCAGTGGAAAGCTAGAGTAGAAGTGTCTCAAGTAGAAGTACAGCTCCAATGCACAAGCAAAAGATGAACTCTGCCTAATGGGATTATAATAGAGTTGTATTTACCAATTTAGCTATGATTTGAACTACCTAAGTAGCCTGGGCCAAGATAGAAGCCATATTTTAGCCATCTGGTAGGTACTGATCATGACTCTGGCTGGGCAGAACCCTGGTGTCTAGTCAGAAGTCAGAAAAGTCATGGAGGACTTGCTCTAAATAGGGTGTCATGGCCTACTCACTGTTTTCACTGTTCTTCAACATTGGCCACATTGGAGAACAGAGGCAATAACCTTCACATGTAAGATGGGATGCAGCAACCGGGAAGGATTCTTTAAAAAGGGTTGGTTCCTGGTGAAGGCAGATAGCTGGGAGTGTGATGGAGGAACGTGACAGGAAATGGAGGATTATAGAAGTTACTCAAAGTTGAAATTTTCTATTTAAACCAAAGAATACTGAAAAACTAGAAAATACATGTTGAAAGCAGTACTTTTAATGGGTGCTTTGTCCACATTCCTTCTAACAGAGAGAAAGCTCTCAAAGTTTCCATTGCTACTTTGGACCAGGAGATGAGTTTAATAATTTCTTAACAAAAAATTCAGGAAAGATGATTTTATCATATTCTTTGCACGAATTTATCTTTTTAAACTTCCTTTCCATGTCTACTAATTCAAATTTACTTTTATCAAATATTGTTGAAAATGAGAAGGACTTTTGCCTTGTGCAAGGCTGACAAGATATGGGCTCAAATCTACATTTCTAAACTGTAATGGTAAGGCAGTAATTATATTCAAATTCATACAAAGACTCAACTGTTGAGCCTAAATCCTCAATATATCACTAAAAACAAGTGGGTAGACATTGCCAAAAAAAAAAATCATGTCTACATAGAGGTAATATGCTTATTTTTCTCTAATTAGCTAATGATTAATGCTATTTTGCAGAAATTGACTCTATCTTTTGGGAAAATGAAGATGGAGGAGAGTTAGCAAGAAATAAGATTTTATTTTGCAATACTACAGACCCCACTTACTTGAAAGCACTCATGGAATATCTTGCCAAAGGTTTACTTTGTTTGTTTTCTTCTGTTCTGGTTAAAATCTGACTGCCCTGGGCAACTGGATAAGGCATTGTCTTTCCTTTGCTCTTTTCTTCTTGTTCTTTTTTTTTTTTTTTTTTAAGATTTTATTTATTTATCAGAGAGAGAGAGAGCGTGCACAAGCAGGCAGAGTGTCAGGCAGAGGCAGAGAGAGAAGCAGGCTCCCTGCCAAGCAAGGAGCTCCATACGGGACTTGATCCCAGGACCTTGAGATCATGACCTGAGCTGAAGACAGCAGCCCAACCAACTGAGCCACCCAGGCGTCCCCCTTTTCTTCTTGTTCTTGAACCTAGGACCAGATGTATGTCAAAAATGCTATTGAGACAGAGTTTGCTAATTGTTTTGAGAAGCTTCAGGACAAAAGGTCTTATACTACAAATATTATTACTACTAATAAATCTCGCTGATATCAGCTTCAGGTTTGTGGTTCCCTTTTTCTTCTGTCCGCCACTTCCACCATCTACTTCCTCACAGTATTTCAAACAAAGAATGGCCCTTCATTTTAGGGGAGTAACGGAAGGGTTTTGAGCCAAAGCTGGTTTCTAACACCCCTGTACATGCTATCCTTTTCCTCCAAAATATGTACTCAGATCCTTTGGTGTACGTAATGCATACTTGATGTGATAGGTGAAAATATGAAGCTGGGCTGATATATTTAATAATGCAGGGCAAAATTAATTTAATGATTCCAAGCTACTGATTCGTTTGTTCTGTACAACATTTGAACTTCACTGGCCATCCTCTTATATGAGCATCGTATTTCTAAATGTATGGCAAATACGAATCGGTGTATTTCTTTTCAGTTTAAAACTTTTCGAAACCTTTTTCTGTCATGCCAGTTTTCAATCAGGTCTGACAGTATGCATTGATTGTAAATATTTCCATAAAATGAATATAATATTTAAAATGCACTTTTTACAGGTTAAAATCAAGCCACTGGGTATTGAATAACATATCTGAAATGATCTTAAGAATACATATACTTAGGCACCACATTTTAATTTAAACTCCTGTTATTACAGTAACTAGTCACAAAATGGCTCCCTATTTATGCAATATGTTAGCGGTAATGTTACTTAAATTGAACAGATGAGTGCTTTCTAATAATGTATGTTTACTTCATGAACTTGTGGGCAATTACATTGTAATTATGTCTTTGTAGGTGCTTTTTACTGACATATAGAGCTCCAGTGCATTTTAAATGTAATTGCAGTTCTCTGTACCATTTAGCAAAGCTGAAAATTGTTAAAGGTTTGTAAATTACCTACATTTAGACCATAGGCAACTAGGCAAATTAAGTGACACTGTCAGTAATGTTACAACATAAATTGGTACCAAGTATAAATTCAAGGTAGACTTTCTTTTTTAAATCAGAATGTTGTTTATAGAGTGCCTTCTAAAAGAAGAGATTAGTAAAAAAAGAAGAAGAAGAAACAGAAAGAAAGAAGGAAAGAATGGCATACTCCTCATTGACAGGATAGATCAGCTTTTAAGGCGCATGAAAAACAATGACTGGCCTGCAATAACGTTTTAAATTGTAAGCCTGTTTAAAATTAGGAACCTGGATTGGTTTCCTAGTACTCTGAGAAAATGAGTACATGATCGCTCCAGAGAAGACAGCCCTGTGTAGTTTCTGTGTAACTATGCGGCAAAGTGGGGGAAAACCTGGCATTCGGAGTTTAACAGAATTCTGTCACTTTTTATTTTTATGGCCTTATTTAAGTGACTTAATTCTTGAGCCTCACCTTCTTAATCTAAAAAAATGAGAAGTATAATAGCCAGCTTCAAAGGGCTACTGTGAAGATTGAGATGGAATATTGTATTTAGGTCCTCAAAAAATGGAAGTTATCTTAGTCTTATCTCCTCCTTACAGGTGATTTGCTGCTATTTAATAAAAAAAAAAATTAAAACATTTTTTAAAAGTTTTCTTTAGATTTGGTGAAGGATAGACTTCTCAGGCTTTGTTGAATCAGCCACAGAACTGCAAAACTTACACAGATTTACTTCACCCCATGGGATTAAAGAAACGTAGCAACAATTGTGAGCTGAAAAATGTTCGCTTTTCCTTCTGAAGCAATGTCCCATAGAGGAGACCAGTCTCCAAAGACCAGCAACGCCAGTTAAGGAAATTAATTGTGAAAGTATTACTCTGTCACTTCATGCCTTCAGGCCAGTCGCTTATTGATGGCAAGGGTTTAGGTTCGGATAAAACCATTTCACCCATGCAAGCCCTCTCCATTAAGCGGGAAACGAGCATCTGAGCTTGACAGCTCTGAGGGCTCTGCTGTGCAGAAAACCATTCTTACAGGGTCATTTTATTTAAGTGTAAGATTAGGGAGTGAGTTGGTGCAGGGCCATGTTCGTAAAGTACAAATAATGAATTAATTATATGATAAAATTACATGCATTTTTAAAAGCCCCATATTCCTATGATATACAAATTATTAAAATTAACATTTTAACTGGGAAATCCTAGAGCTGCCTAGAAAGGTTCTGAATAAGCATTAGACAACAGATGTCTAATAGAGAGTTATTTCTCACTTACCAGGTAACCTCAAGGATGTCACTTGCCACTTGGAGTCACAATTTCCTCTTTAAAAAAGTAACATTAATGAAGAGCTGTCCTTCCTTCTCCCTGGCAATTTTAAGTCTATAAATGAGACAATGCATGAGTAAAGACTTTCTCAAATATTTATATAGGATAATACTTTAGGATGTACTGATGTACTGATTTGTAGGTATTTGGTCTGGAAACTTAAAATTTTGCTACTTAGTTCCCTTTCCCATATTCTCATCATTACATGTTTTTCATCTTGTCTAGAGATGTATTTGAATGTGGGTATTTGTAAGATGCAGGTCAAAGACAAAGCCACTACCACATTCATAAAAACAAACAAGTGGCATGTGACCCTTCCTGTCATGTACTATTGTCCCCATAATTGAAGCCAAGAGAAGTCTATCCATAGGTAGAAGTTAGCCAACCTCAGCTGACCACTCACAAAGCAAGTCGGGGCAGAAGTGTGCTGTGGAGAGAAGCAAGTCTAACGCAAGGTTGGAAATGAAGGGAATTTCTCAGAAGGAGAGGCGCTGTTAACAGTGGATTTGGGATTTCACAGGGCTCAAAAGAAGGGGGCTATCAGGTCCAGGAGCACACAGTAACACAGTGCTGGGAAAATGCCAGCAGAATGTTGACTTTAGAGCTAGGAGGCTAAGCATGACAGGGATTAACAACTCCAGGAAACTAACTGGCCTCTAGACAAAGAGCCAGTGAGAAGACCTCAGGCATTGTCAGAGGTCCAGTATATGTTCTGATCTGAAGTCTTTGATCTAGCTCAGAATGGAAGACTGGCACAACATGTTTCAGAATCTCTGGAAATCTTCATCCAGTTACTTGAGGGAGGGATTTGATTTCTCTGAGAATCAAATAGAAAATTTTCTTGGGGGTCTGATTTTAACAGAAAGCCACTGATGCTGGAGAAGCAACACATGTGGAAGGATAGAAGCAGGCTACCAAGAAGTGGCATCAAGAGCAGATAAGACAGGGAATTCAGAAAGCAGGCTTTCCAACACACACATCACCCATTTCCCATTGCCCCCCGGGGCTGGTGTTAGTACACAAATTCCCAAGATGAAAGTGATTTAGCTGTCTGTTAACTCTGCTGGATGTGAAGGATAGACAATGAAGAATACAGTGTTATTGACGAAAATAAAGTCCGTTTGAACAGTAGTTCATCTTTATAAAGCACTTTTCAATATATCTTTTCCTCCAAATTTCTTGAAAAACTAGGATAGGTTCAGCACATATTTGGGCCCACATTTTACAGAAGGGAAAATCAAGATTGAGAAAAGACAGATAACTTGAAAACAGGTTGGGGGAACGTTGGGAGAAGTCCCCTCTCCACGGTTCCATGTTTCCAAGCTGAGTAACCTGAACACTGAACACCGGAGACAATGAGAACAGAAGAGAAGATATAGAGAGGGTTCTGAAGGCCTGACACCCAGAAACTTGAAAAAAAAAAAAAAAAAAAAAAAAGGAACTTTTAGAGGAAACAGCTGTATTAAAGACTAGGAGGTAAGATTTCTCTCCTTTTCCCTTTCTTATTACAAATAATTATTTCTCCCCAGTAGAGAGCATGTCATAATAGCATTATTTAGTAAGTAATATCCATTGAGCCAGATAGAAACTAGCTAACCTCAAAATAATAATAATAACCCTAACTTTTATGAACACTGTTTACTGGGGCATTCTAAATTCCTTCTCTGCATTAACGTAGACATTTAACCCTCGGATGAACAAAGTGTCATTCCCATTTTATATATAAGGAAACCATGGTATACAGAGCTTAAGCTTCCCCAAAGGTGATAGAACTGGGATTCAGAAAAACAGGACTCAAAAACCCAAGTGGTCCAATTCTGGAGCCCTCTCTTAACTATAGTATGACAAAAACCAGAGCAACACAAAAATGACAGCATATTTAACAGGAAAATTATAATTTTATCTCAGTAAACTTATAAGATTTTATCAATGGGCCTAAAGAATATTTAAGTGGTATTAAGGAGGGCACATGTTACATGAAGCACTGCGTGTGGTGCATAAACAATGAATCTTGGAACACTGAAAAACAGAAAAGAAAAGAAAGAAAAGAAGAGAGGAGAGGAGAGGAGAGAGGAGTGGAAAGCAAAGGAAAGGGAAGGAAAGAAAAACACACCATCCTCTGGAAGGGTTTTCTCAGTGTCTGGAAGGCTTCCTCTATCCCCAAGGCCAGTGCAAAGTTACGACAGCCTTTTGCTCAGAGCAGTGATGTGAATGTGTGCTACAGTGTTGGTCACAACTGATTCTTGTCTTGTTTGCTTTTTATAAGGATGATGGTAAAAGTTACCCACTAGTTGAAAGGTGGAAATATCTTTTGAATCCATGCCTTCCCATTCCTTCTCACTGGTGCAATATGATTCACCCTCTTAGCCCTTGGCTTCCAGATAACTACTGGGTAGTTATCTCCTGGCTGATCTCTTCAGGTCCATGCTTCTCTCAGACTCATTCCAGGCTGTACCCAGGCTCTTCAAAGTCCCTTGCCCTGCATTTACTTTCAGTGGCTCTCTACCTTCTTTCACATCAAATCCACCCTTCCCCATGGAACTTGCCAGGTTCTCACCATTCTCTGTTACTATATTAACCAACCTACTATATTTCTGATTCTATTCCATAAAGCATGCCACATCCAATGTGATGGTTTTATGCAAAGCCCCCTGCCATCTTCTTTTCCTGTGCACATCTACCCATTCTTCATGGCTGAGTTCCTGCCTGCCCTTGAGAGTGAAGCCTTTTCTGGTGACCAAGTTCCCACTAGTTTCCCTCTCCTTTCATCTCCTATATGATGTACCTTTAGTAGTATGAAATTAAATAGGTGCTTCATTATCATTCTACATCATATTTATTATTCTTTCAAGGTAAAAGTCTTATCTTCCTAACTCAATAGTAGCCCCTTTGAGGGCAAAGAGGGATAGAGAGAGATAAAGAGATAGAGAAATAGAGAGATAAAGAGATGATAGATAGACCAATAGATAATTTTTAACTTTTTTTTTTTTTTTAGCTCTCTCCCACTGGCATAGGTTAACTGCAAACCTTGTCTATTGCCAAACCTTCGGTTATCTGTAGGAACTGCATTTGGCTGCATGTATCAGAGATTCAACAATGGGGACTTAAACACACAAGGATTTTTTTTTTTTTCATGTAAGGAAAAATCTAGAAAGATAGCACAAATGGCATTAGTTCAGTGGCTCAAGAGTATGCAAGCTGAGTTCTTTGGAATCCTTCCTGTTTTTTTCCTCTTGGGTAAAGATGGGTTCTGGATCTCTAGCCAACATTTCTGAGCTTCAATCAAGAAGGGGGATGGGGAGAGGGCAAGAGAGTCACATTTTAAGAGCTTTCCTAAAACCCTACCTGACTTATATCTCACTGATCACCTTTCCCTTCATGAGAGGCCTCCACAGGTAAAGGGGTTCAGTTATTAAAGAAAAAGAAAACACAATACTGAAGAGGTTATTATCAATGTTGTCCACATCCTATTTGACTGAAGATTCTCCTTTTGCTTCATTGACAACATACATTAGCAGATTTATTCTCTTTATGAATTTTCTTTTCCTTTCAAAATCAGATAGAAGAGCCTCCTGTGTATTACTAGATTACATGGAAAAACTCATCCTGGCTTTTAATGCCCTTTCACAACTTGGATCAACTATCCTTGCTCTAAGTACTATAAGTACCTTGCTTAGATGTAGATTTTTCTATTCATTGTGCCATTCTTTCCTACTTCGGAGCCTGCCCTCAGGTACCGTTCTTTCTACCTGAACTGTTTAATACTTGTCCATCTCATTTTTCCTGTGATTCTCTTTGGGAATCTAGGACTTATTCTCCTAGATACTGTGAGTGTTGCTAGCAGATAGCCCTTAGACCTGAGCTCCCTTTGGGGTTTACCATAGCTGAACAGAGAAAATTTACCCAAAGCCATGCCGCTTCTCAGGGCAACCCACATCCAATTATCAAGTGAGGTTATAAAGGCCTGGCCTCCTAGCCCCAAATTGAGAGAGCTCTAAAAGGCTGTCCTACCTGCAGGGCTCCTCAGGTAGGCTGAGGCTTCCACACTGAGACTGTGTTACTTCTCAGCATCTGCCCACTTCTCTTTGTGCCCACTCTCTCCCTTCCCTTCCCTTCCCTTCCCTTCCCTTCCCTTCCCTTCTCTTCTTTTCTCTTCTCTTCGTCCTGATTCCAAAAGCATCCTCTGGAAAGCCTTTGGCACATGAATCTCCTTCTCAGATTCTGCTTCCTAGGGAGCCTGACTTGCACCTGCAACCCTTTTCGTATCCCTCTTAGGAACTGCTATTCTCACTGTTTCCCTATCTACCTGCCCCCAAGAAACTCCCTGTAAGGGATGAGTGAAGTACCATCTTTTCCACAAAGATTTTTCTGCCACTTCAGTTTACATAATTTCCTCCCACCCTGAAGTCTTGTTGTTTCTGCTGTGATGACGTTGAGAAGGATGAGAAGGAAAAAGAGGAGGTATTGGAAGTATCAGCACTATATAACTTAGTGGTTATGTCATTCATAATTATTAACATTTGCAGCTTTATCTTCAAAAATATATGTAAGTTGATTAATACGGTATATAGTAGGCACAGAAAAACAGAAAAGCAGGGAATATGACTTTTTTTTTTTCTGTAGTAAATAATGTGCTCTCCACATAGTAAGAAAGGTACTTATTGATTAATAGTTAAAACTCAAAAACATTTGGTTGTTTCATTACAAATCTGAAACATTCTATATATATCAGGCTTCTCTAAAGGAGCAGCAGTGGTCCCTGAAATTTCATAGAGAAGAGATCCTCCATGCTTGGTGAACTACTTAATCCCATCGCTAGCCTCCTTTCTCCTTAACCCATCTGTCCCTTCTGTGGCCTTTTCCCCCCAGTTCTTCCAAATGTCATATAAGCTCAGTTCTCTCTACTAAACCATTCCTTCAAAGAATTGTTAGAGTGGCTTCTGGTTTTTGGTTTGTTTTTTATTTTTATTTTTGTTTTTGTTTTTTGGACTGCTCCTAACCAAAAACACAGCAGGTAAACTACCAGTGTCCACTATAATCACCTTAGTGATTAGTTTGTCATCCCTTGTCTACTTCTTTTAAGTCTGTTACTCTTCCAATGTTGGCAAACAGTTCCAATCAACAACCAAAGAAAGAAAGAAAGAAAGAAAAGAAAAAGAAGAAGGAAAAGAATTGGGAATCCAGAGTTCAGAACACATTTTTCACAAAATATTATTTTAAAAAGTGTGTTTATGAATGTTACAAAACAGAATACGAAAGATAAAAAAAAGTAAATGTTGAGATCTACTTCTTCATGTAGATTCAGAACAAAGAATAACCTACATTATGACTGCTCATAAAAAAAGTGCTGTGCAGCAACATGGGTTTCCAACAAATTTGATAACCTGTTTCTGTCTCCCCCTTTCTCCATTAAATTGAACTCTCTGAATTATTCATGAGGGCTATTTTAATGGGATAATTTTTTCTTGCAAACGCTGACACTAATACTAAGGAATACCTCTCGGTATTCATCTTGGATAAATAAGGCTCCTGGTAACTAGTTTTTTTGATGCTTCACTTTATTCAAATGAACATATATGGAAGTAACTAATGTAGACCATTTTTTAAACACTTAATGTTTTCAATATGTTCCTCTCCATATATGTATAGCCAAACATATGTTTACTCAAGAATTAGCCAGGATGTTGAATTAAATGAAAGTAGAGCCTAAAGTTAAGTAATTCTCAGGTGAACTCAGGCAGGGCATTAAGAGGAAATTTAAAGTCCACATTTTCCAGCTGTGATGACAGCTCAGAATGACTTTGGGAATTGCCCATCCCTCCATAGTGCTTTGACCACATTCAGAACCAATCATTCACTTCAATGTATACATTAGAGGTTCTTAACTCAAGATAGGAGGATTTTTAGGGGGTTGGTGAATTCCATGAAATTGTTACCAAATATTCTGTGTGTGATTTTTTTTTTCCCCTGAAGAGAAAGCTCGTAGCACTCATCACATTCTCAGAGGGTTTCTTTTCTACTCCACTGCCAACCACCTCTAATGGTTAAGAATTTTCATTTTACAAAGAAGTAAGACTTCAAAAATCAGGATTCTTTAGATTTATGTGTGACATGAGGGGTACGGGGAGGGAGTGGATAGTTATTTATCTTTCATTAAATTTAGTATTATGAAGAGTCACATGCAACATTCCCAGGAATTGGAGAAAATTATACTTTTGGGGTTAATTATATTTCATTATTTAATACAATTTAATTTTTACCACTATCTGACCATTTCTTTCCAGATGTCTCTACAAATCTGCTCATGTCTGTCCATAAATATTACCCCGAATCACTTTGTGTTTTTGCCACTGATACACATGAATAAAAAACTAAGTTAAATATTGGGATGATCTTCTTTAACCTAGTCTATCAGATGGATGGTGCTAAGATACAGGGTAGTCAGATTGCTTGAAGCTTTAACAGTACATTGAAATGATGCTGTCGTTTAATAATGTTGAAGATACTAAAGCTTCTAGGGTAATAAAGGGGTTTTTATTTTAGTCACAATGTCAAATTTACCTTCAAAGAAATAAAATTGTAAAGAAAATACTTACTCTTTTCTCCCTAATGCAGCTTTCTAACATTTCTAACAGTTCTGTGATAAATCTAACAAGATTTTTAAGACACTGAGGTGACTGTCACTGCTGGAATGTGTCCTAGAGGCTTTTTCTGTCAGAGGAGATGACAGTGAGTTCTCCCATGCAGATTAAGCTGGTGTTTACAGATTTGCCCTGGGTGTGCATTTTTATCCCGCTGTGATCAAGTAACACAGCCTGACTAGTGCCAGACAGATCACTTCACTAAGTAAGTCTTGAATGTGCCCTCACTTTGCACAGGGCGCAGCCCTAATCGGATGCCCTTGGCAAGGATCCTTTTCCTGTTCTCTTCTACAATGAACAGTTATGTACAATTTACCTTGTTCCCTTCCTCTATGTGCAAAAGATTCAACAGTAAGTTCTGCGCTGAAACTCAGATTGTTAAATGTAAGAAGAAAAAAAAAATATTAGGATTCAATTTTTGAAGACGTGATAGAAGGCCTGTGTGACCATATGAGACATCTAAAAATATTTGAGTCATTTATGGTAACTTAAAAAATTTTGTTAATTTTCACACTGCAGAGTTTTCACAGACAAAACCAGTGAGATAAGAAACCTTATTCTGGGCAAAAGCTAATCAGGCTCCAGAAGCTGTGAGTGTAAAACCAGGAGCTGCCTGGGAGGGCACATCACTGAACTCCTCCAGCCCTCTCACCTCCTGTCATTTCATCCTAAAGCCGGCATTTTTAATATCCATGGAAGAAAACTAGCTATTGTCATCAGATACTGAAAATCAGCTCTCCACATTTTGATTTCTTACTTCATTTCAGTCAGAATAGTCCATAAAGAAATTTGTTAGGGTTTGAAAGGGATCACTTTTTTTTTTTTTTTTTTTTTGTAAGTATAGTCTGGTATGCTGAACTAAAAACTTTACAAAGTAGCATTGCTGAAGAAGAAAATGTATTAGATTGAAGACCCACGTTCTCAGTTCTGCCTGTTAAGCTTTGAGATCTCGGAAAAGTCACTCCCTGTCTATGAGTCTGACTTGCTGGACCAACAAGACCTTTCTGTCCTGATATCCACCCCACCTTAGCCAAATTGTAGAGTAACCAACAAAGAACAATAGTAAATAATATAATAATAATAATAACAATAATAATAATGTAGTTCTCTATAACATTTAGCACAAAACTCTCATTCCTAAGATGTCATCAGTCAATATTTGCTGACTTAATTATTAATTTTTAAAAGTAAGTGATTTTAGTATTGTCAGGTCCTTATCCAGACTTTGGAATAGAGGGAAGATTTCTCATTATAACCAAATACTAGTAGTTAACACTTCTTCTCACTCCACAGTGCTGGAAAAGCAGAATATTTTTTATCACCTACCTTTTCAAATGAAGTTTTTGGTTTGCCTTTTAAAAGTAATTAATTTGGAGAATAATGAATGTTACATACATGGGAACTATAAGTATATGGAATCTTTAGAGAATATTTCATAATATTTTCTTCTAATCATTACTAGAGGTGACTAAAAGAGCCATTAAGGTTATTTTCAATTTCTGACAAATTTGAGAAATTTCTATCACTTCCAACTATTCAGAAAAAAATTCTAAAAAACTATGGTGCAATCCTAACCTTTCTGAGAATATCTTGAGTACAGTGTCATCTCTGAAGGGCTGCTAGTTTAGCCATTTAACCAGTTTTTGGTTTAGACTTATCAACTTCCCAAAAAAAAACAGTCTAGTCCAGGACACAAGTATAAAAAATTAGGCTGAGGGAAAAGGCAATGATGATGATTGCATCCTGTCAGTGTAGCCTACCTGACTCTGCACTTTGGTTTCTTCACACTGTCTCCCTTTCATAGGTGAGCAGGCTTCGGGCCACACAGCTGGTCAAGGAGGCAGGGATCAGCTGGATTCTGAAACCTGTATACCTTCTTCATTACGCTCCACTTCTGAAAGCACGAAAGGCCAAAAGATTACAATATTTCTCTTCATATGTGTTATTTTTTATAGCAACGTCTATTTCCATAATTTTGTCCAAAATGTGTGTGTGTGTGTGTGTGTGTGTGTGTGTAAGAATTCGGTTATTCGTTTTATTGACCTGAACATCTCCAAAATAAGTGATTGGTTAATGTGTTCTCTAAATTTCTCCTTCCTTTTCTTTATTTTTCTTAACGTTTAGGCACTTTCTTGCATTTGGCTCCTCCAGATGATATCTTCATTGCAAGGATTTGAGTGTAAGCAGCTTGTTTGGAAGGTGATTCCAGAAAACACCTGCGAGGTGGTGGGGAGGTAAGACCGGTAAGGGAAGGGATCAATAATAACACGCTGCTGCTGTGAGTCCCTGGCAAAGCCTGGGAGACAGAATGGAACACATCCCTGAGCTGTTCTACCAGAATGATAAGAAAGCTGGGATATTTACCTACCAACTTCCAAACTCTAGCACTGACAGCTGCTCCCCGAAGCTCTTAACCCCCAGGGATTCTTCCTGATTTGAATACAGCTGCGCATGCTCCTGCCACCAGAGACAGCCCCAGGGAGAGCTGCAAGTGCCGAGGCAATGAAGAGGTAGGAAAGAGTGCAGGAAAGGTGAGAGTCCAGGGGATCTGGGCGTAGCACCTAAAGGTGACTGCTATGGACAGATTCCATTCTGTGGTGAGAGGATTCCATTATCTAGTCTATGCTATTTCGACAGATTTAGTTTAACAATTAAAATGAACACCAAACACACTGCAGTCGGAGAACATCTGACCTTTTTTTGTGGAGAAAAATAAATGCCAGTAGGCAGACAGAGAATAATGGGTCTAGCCTGACCTAGATTGGGAGGAATTTAGAAGTCTGTCCCCTGGGAAGGAAGGTTTTACAGTGCTCAGAGTAGCTAGGATGAGCTGAGAAGGCTTTTCAGCCCTTCACTTTAAAGAACAGTATAAAATGGAAGGTAGACTTTAAAAAGTACCTGTGAGGCCAGAGTTAGCAAGACTGCAAAAAGAGCCGTGTTATTAGCTAATGAGAGTTTATAACAGTTAAGAAGTGAGAATAGGATTCAACTCGTCCTTGGATTTTTATTTTGCATTCAACTCTTGCTCTGTTGGGGGTTTTAAGCTATACAGAAAGCAAAACATAAGTTTATACATGTTAAGGTAGAGAGAATTATTATATTGAGAGAACAGGGAAAAAGTCCCTTGATCTTCAAATTAGTTTCTCAAAACTCTGAATTCTATTAAAATTTCTTGGAGAAAACTATTAGAGAATTTTGAATAATGATTTTTTTCCTCTGAGGGGAATTGTGCCTATTCTTCAAAAAAAAACCAGTGTCAGGTTTTTGAAGTAAACATACTATGTTTTACACCACCGTCAATCACATTTAGTTAAGATGTAAGCCTTAGAGATTTGAAACTTCAAAAACAAACTATGCGCTAATGAGAAAGAAGTTGAGTGCCTGATCCTCAAACAGCAAGGTAACGCAATTTTCTCTGAGTTTGAGTTTTTTGATTAGTTTTTCAGAATACAATAGTATACCAAAAATTACCTGGCATATCAATTTATTGCTCACTGAAGAGATTTTAAGTTCTCTTAGGGATCTTTGGTAAAGAAAAGTCATACTGAAAGTTTTGGAATTACAAGGAAATGAGACCAAGAGGGAAACTTAGTTGGCTGGAATTTTTAGAGGTCTGTCCTGATTATTTTTATGAAATACTTAGGAAAGAGAGTGGTTTTAAAGAAGACATGCATAAATAGGTGTGTGTATGTGTGTGTTCTAATTAAAATATGAATCCTTTCAAATTGGAAAACAACTTGTAAAATGCAGAAAATAAGTTACAAATTACAAATGTGTAATTTGTCCCCTGACTACTTCTTCGTTATGATTTTGTGCTTCTCCTCTCATTCACAGTGTTCCAGCCATACTTGTCTCCATTCAATTCTAGAAGGGTCCTTATGGACGCCCTTCTGCTGGCTAGGATGTTGCTCCCACCATTTTTCCCATGACTAACTTCAGGATTTAGAATAAAAGTCCTTGCTTCTAGGCAGCCATTCATAAATACTTTAAATAAAGTAGTTCCACTGTATACCCATCTTTGTTTCTTTTACAGCGCTTAAGACCATTTGTGATTAAATATTCTTATATATTTGTTTTTCTAGAGTGGAAGCTCCACAGAGGCAAAAATACTGTGTTTCATTGACCAGCCTCTGTGAGATATACACTGCTTGAATGAGTCTTTCATTCTTTTTCCCCCAGAAACAATAATTGGAGGGAAAAAAAAAAAAAAAAAGTCCCTGCAGAGGGGATTCTACTCCTTCTACTACCCTGGTCGTGCAGTCACTTTCGGACTTAACTGATTTTTATGCCTTTGGTCCCCTGTTGCTCCCCATAAAGGGAAGCATCACATGTCACAAGTGGCGGTAAATCTGTTGGGGTACTTTTTATGTAATAAAACAATTCTAAAACCATCTCAAACAACATGGACACTACATGACTTAAGGTATCAAGCCATAAAGCAGTTCCAGGCTGGTGACTAGAGTGGCTTCACATCGTGACACACACGGATTTTTACCTCACAACACTTAGTCGACTAGATCCCGAGCTTCCACCAACATATTTTATTCTTTTGCACATTCTGTTCCCTCCCGCAGGAGCAGTAGTAATTTTAGCTAATATTTGCCAAACATTTACTATGCCAGGCATTATACCAGTTGCTTTCCCTTCATTATTGCATTTAATTCTCACACAGTTTGATGAGGTGGATGTGTTTGATTTGGTTTTATTGATGAGTCAACTAGCAGAACCAAAGTCACACACAGCTGGAATGTGGAGAAGCCAGGAGGCAAAACTCGGTTCATCTGACCCAGCACCTCTGCTTCATAAACTCAGTGTGTGACCCACTCCTACAAAAATCACCTTCAACATTTCACCAAGAGCTCCCTGTTCCTGTCTCCTCCCAAATTCAAATCGTCCAAAAACGCACTTTGTACTAAACTCTCTTGGCACTCAGGTCACTACAATGCAAAATCATTTTGCATTGATCATCTCAGAGATGTTCTCTGTAAGGCAGGGATTGCAATTTTTATTTTTATTTTTTAGTCCTAAGAACCTCTTGAGGTTCTTGGTTTGCAATACATGTTCAGTAAAGGTCTGTTAAATGAAGGAGGGAATTACTGTTCTGATTTAAACGCTCATCCAAAACAAGTCAAAAGGATCCCTTTAAGATGAGTTGTTGAATGTGGTGATGAATCCCGGGCAAAAATTGCTGTCCCTGTGATGAACAACCAGCATCTGATCAAATAAACAATCACTAAATTCCATTTGAAAACAACTTTTTTTTTTCATTAAAAAAAGTCACAGCATGTGGCATTGCTCTTAAGTAAAAGTTAAATAAAATAGTTAGTTCAGCTGGTTAGAAAATGTGCTTCAAGTTTAAAACCACATATCATTGTTTATACAGATGATTATTTGGGACAGACTTCAATAGAATCATACTTTGCTAGCAAAGAAGGCGGCTTTGGCAAGAGCCCACAGTGATCGGCCAGGGTGACTCATATTTTCCAGCTGAGATCAATGGACCTTAATCCATTAACACAGACCTAAATATCACCCGATAGCAAGAGATGACAGTGGAGGTATGAGTAAGAAAGGTATGGAGTATTTAGATTTAAGAGATTTTTTTCATGTTATAATCCCTTTTCATACTCTATAGGAAAGCAGCATAATTTTAGATTTTCAATTAGTTTACCCTGGGTATGAAATGAAAAATGTCTTTCTGAATAAGGTAAATTATTTTTGTTCACCTACTTCAAGCTGCTCTTTGCAGAATTTGATTTTTAAAAGTCTTTGGCAACATCTTAGTAATAAGCCATTTTAAAATGTCAACAAATAGTCTCATTTTGGGGAGGATGATAATCATCCCAGTCAATCAGATGCCTGCTAGATATTTAAATTTTAAAAGATAAATCAGTGAACTAGCCAAAAAAACAATCCACAAACACCTATGTTACACTAAAAATAAACAGTTCAGATACCTGAGAAAAAGGTATTGTGGCAAAACATGACAGTGTCCTTTAGTTTAAAAAATAAGATTCACAATTTGCTCTTCCTCAGTTTCCCACAGTATTTTTAAGAATACACTTGCTAACAGAATTATTTTATCTATATATTTCAATTATTGTGTAACTTTTAATAATTATATATTATATTGCATTGGTATAGATTGAGGAAGGAATCTAATTCTTACCTTTGGATCCATAACATGTAGTCTGTGGTTTCCTTTTCTTTTCTTTTCTTTTTTTTTTTTTCCATCTTATTCTCTTTCCTTCCTTGTGTATCTTTTTCTTATATTTTGTTTACTTTTTGAATCTATTAATTTCTTCTTTTCCTTATTCTAGAATTATAAGCCTCTTGAAGGTAGAAACCATAGTTTATGTTTCTTTACTTCCCTGGGCTCAGGGTGTGAATCATGTCCCAAACACATATTAATTAGATGATTAAATGAATGATAATGAACAGAAGACTAACTGTCATAAGGATATCTTCATAGTATACCTACCTGAAAAAAGCTGGATAAACCTATTCAGAGCATTATTAGTCAAAACAACACAGTAAAGTAGATTGCCGTATTATACATTTAACTATTAGCAACTTTTATATCAAATGCTCTTTTTCGAGAAAGCACAGTGATGATATGGAGACAACAACACAACTTTGTTGAGGATATTAAAGTGGACCCAAATAAATGCAGAAGTATACTCTTCCTGTATGGAAAGAGTCAATGTTGTAGAAGATGTCAGTTCTCTACAAATTAATCTCTAAATTTAAGGCATTTCTCCAAGTTTATAACAAGTTTAATTTTTAGATCTGGAAGAGCAAATTTTAGAGTTGCAAGGGAAAACCTAATTGATAAGAATATTTTGAAAGAAAAAAAAAACCAGAGCAATGGGAACATTTTACCTCTTGGCTAGCTTAACACACCATACAGAACCGTTAAGCGGAATAACATAACATTGCCACAAAGTAGTCAAGAGTGGAAGCAGAAAGACCAGTTAGGGGATAATCACAATAGCCCACGTTAACAATCTTGAGTCTCCATGTGCTTATGAGTTTGCTTGACCATCAGTTTCTGCTAAGTCTTCTAAAATAATCTACTATGAGTATAGATTATTCTATTTCTCTTCGTACATGTCAGTTATTGCTTGATATATTTTGAAGCTATTTGCATATGTCTGTGATCATTATTTTTTCTTTTTATCAGTATGGAATTGTTATTTCTCTTAATGTTCTTTTCCTTAAATTCCATTTGGTTGAGATTAATATTGCTATACTACTTTGCAGTTAATGATTTACAAGGCATATCTTTTCCCATCACTTTAGACCCAGTCTTCCTGTGTGGTTTTGCTTGAGTTTTCCTTGTAAGTGCAACTTAGTTAATTTTACTTTCTTTTTTCTTTACAAAATGATAATTTCTTCAGGACAGTTTTACCAATTCAACTTTAACGTGATTACTACACATATACAGTTATCCCTGCCCTTTTCTTTTGTGTCTTGTTGTTATCGTCCTTCCTTTTGTACACATTAAAATGTACATAAATATTAAATATATAAATATGTCAGATATCATATATGATATATATTTCTCTTTACTGATTGGGAAACTATAGATTTTTATTTCTATTCTTTTAGAGATGACTTTTAGATTATTAGAGATGCATATGTGTTTCTCTTGAATAGTTTTCTATCCATCCAACCACAATGAGACTTTCAACACGCTTTACATTGTCATTTAACCACCTCTACTTCCATTACATTATTGCTGTCTGCAGTTGTAATTTTGCCATCTTTTTTTTTTTAAGATTTTATTTATTTATTTGACACAGAGAGAAAGAGATCACAAGCAGGAAGAGCGGCAGGCAGAGAGAGTGGGGGGGAAGCAGGCTCCCTGCTGAGCAGAGAGCCCGATGCGGGACTCAATCCCAGGACCCTGAGATCATGACCTAGCCGAAGGCAGAGGCTTTAACCGACTGAGCCACCCAGGGGCTCCTTTTGCCATCTTTTAATCAAACAAAAAGTGATTTAATGTTTGTCTCAACAGTTAATATTTAATAAGTTTCAGCCACATTTTGTCAGCGTCAGTGCACACTATACTTCATATGTCTAACACTTTCTTCCCTGTTCACTTTTATTTTACCAGAATTCCACCCTTTAATAAACACTTGCGTGGTAGCCTTTATTTATTTTTATATGTTTGCAAATATCATTTTTCCTTTACCCTTGAAGAAGAATTTGGCTAGGAATAAAATTCTATGTTGACAGATATATTCCCTCTCTGTGAGATATAATTCTACTCACTTCTGGCATGAGTTGATGCCAAATAGTGCTGGCAAAAACCTCTTGTTGTTAGTCTAAATGTCATTTATTTGTAAGAAAAATATATTTTTTTCCCTGGCAGTTTTTTAGATGATCTGTTTATAATTGATGATCTGGGGTGTAATTAAGTATCTAGCTGTGGATTTACTTTTTTTCCCCCTTTATTTTGCTAGTATTTGGAGAATAATTTCAGTTCTGGAAAGTTGTCAGTAATTACCCCTCCAAACACTGCTTCTTCTGCCATTTCCTCCAGTCTGTTCTGGAATTCTTACTAGATCAATATTGGAGCATTCTGAACTAACCCACAATGTTTCTTAACTGATCTTCATATCTTTATATCCTTAACTCTCTATGATACCACATTCCAGTTTATTAATTTCCATTATGACTATATCCAGTCTTCAGTTTATCCCATCTATTACATTATTTTTCATTTTAAAAATCATACTTTTATTTTCAAGAATTTAAACCTATTTTTTGTTTCATTTTTCCTTTTCACTGTTTTGTTTCATAAATTGTCATTCTTTTTGAAAGGAAGCATGTATACCTGCATTTCTTTGGAAATCCACAGCATAATTTTTAAAAAAGATTTTATGTATTTATTTGAGAGAGAAAGTGAGTGAGAGAGAGCATGAGCAGGGGGAAGGCAGAAGGAGAGGGAGAGAGAGAAGCAGACTCCCCACTGAGCAGGGAGCCCCAATACAGGGCTCCATCCCAGGACCCTGGGATCATGACCTGAGCCAAGGCAGTCGTTTAACCAACTGAGCTACCCAGAAGCCCCTCCACAGCATATTTATTTTAAAGTTTTTGACAGACTGTTCTACATGGAGTGAATGAATGAATTTCCAATTGTTTATTCTTCGTTATTTTTAGCATTAGTTTTTTTCATGTTCTGAAATTTGCATTTGCAGATTAATTTTAATTTGGATGGATCCTTCTATTAATTTCTCTCTGCCAGTTCCCTTCTTTGCCTACCTCTCCCTGTCCTTGCAAGGTCTTGCCCTTGCCTCTACCCAGCACACTGGACCGCCAGCTGAGGACAGCAGGTTTTTAAAGGCAGTTCAGAGTGCACAATGACATTAAAGGTTTGCAGATCCAGCCTCTGATTCAGCAGCAGTCTGCCTTAGCTCCAGACTGGAAGCTGTGCCTCTTCCCTTTGCAGCCTTAAGCCTGCAGTACTCCTCAGACCAGAACCCCATACAATCAGTCACTGGTAGCAGAACTTTTCAGCTTCCCAGCATTAAGTCCTTGGCAACAATCAGTGAGCCTGAGTCCAGCTCCTGCTTAAGGTGGGCCCTTGTTTCCTCTGCCCTGTAGGGGCCATCCTCACCACCCTTTTTGTTTCTGGACTCTGAGCTCAGAAAGCCTACCTTCAGTCTTGGGTGCTAGATTACCCTATTGTATTTATCTCCCATTTCTGGTCTGAAAGAGTGTTTACCTTTATTTGGAATGAACATTTTTCCTCCTCTCTTTTTAAAAAGTTCACTCACCAATGCTCTATTTTTGAAAAAATAAAATTTTTGACCTAGAATTTGTCACTGTTTCTTTAAAATAACCCTGTGAGGTAGATAGGCAGGGCTGGGACAGTCTGAGATTATTAGGTGCTGTATTTTATTAATTTTACAGGTAAGATATTACAGAAATCTGAGTAGTTTCCCATTATTTCAAAGCAAGTTCAACGAAGAATGAGGGCTAGAGCTCAGGTCTTTGTGTTCCCATTTCAAACCCTGTTTTTTCTGCTGCATCCTTTCCGTTTGTTTTGTTTTTGTTTTGATCTCACTTTCTGCTATTTATAAAAATAAAATGAGGTAAGTGTTTATTTGAAAATAAATCTAATGTTTCTACTTTGAGAATGTATTGAATTACCACAGGCTTAAGACAGCTTGTACTCGCGTCTGATGGCTTAAACGGCTACAGATCCGTTTTCTTCAGTCTCAAGGTCAGCCCTTAGAAAAAGCTGAAGCTCGTCACCCCAGTACTTCAGTTCACTGGATCACCACAGGAAACAACCCGAATGACTCCCTGACCCTTTTCCACAGCAGCCCTCAGAATGAGTATATGACAGGCTGTATTCTTGCTCATTCATTCATTCGATGAATAATTAATGAATGCCCATTATGTGACTCTCTCCAGTTTGCCAGGGAGGACCCAGTGCTCTCTGTCCAGTTTGGCGTTTTTCTCAGACAAAAGTGTCCCAGTTGGGATAGTAAAGGATACGGTTCCCCTAAATAGCGTCTGCACTGGTTCTGGTGCAGTGACTGCCTGAGGGACTCAAATAGGCAAAACCTCCTGTCTCTCTTTCCCATCTCCAGCCACTTTTGTGCCACCATGAAAACTCACCCACTATAAATGGAGAGGCCAAGGGGTTCTTAGCCAAAAGATGGTTGGTTACTGCTTTCTCTACTCAAAGACTGTAATGGGCATTCAGAGACTAATAAATTGTGTGCATGAGCAGAAACTAACCCCTGCCACGAAGATCAAGAAATCAAGAGTGCCCAGTGATGGGACTGCTGTCATAAGACATGTCAAACCTACAGCATTGTCTCCAAGCCCTCTCCCTCCTTCTGCACTTGGTCTCTCATCTCTCTTTACTGGGTCCATGAAAGGGGAAAACCCTCAAAAAAAAACACATTGATCACTTCTCTAATGGGTTTGGGGACTCTGGAAGAGAGATTATTTCTGCCTTAAAGTGTAGAAAATTAGGCATTCCATATTTAAGATGCAACAAATACACCCATATGTCAAGCCTTTCAGAGTAAGGTAAGTACCAGGGCTCTTACATTTTCCAAGGCCCCCAGAAGCGTAAAAAGTAAAGAAATGCCAACATAGTTTGAAATATCGTGATCTCTAAAATACAAAAATTGCAGGGTGAGCGTCTTCCCTCCAACTTTTGAGTGTTAGGTCTTGGATTCCATATGTTTATATTTCTTTGAATATTTTGTTAATATCAGGAGTCTAAATGTGAAACACTTTTGGCACTTGGGCTTCTATGCACGCATGCACACACACACACACACACACACACACACACACAAACACACAAGGCCTCAGTTTTTAATGGCACATTTTAGGATAAAAGCAATGAAGTATTTTTTTTTTTTCATTCTCTCCTTTTTTTGGAGCAAGAAATTATTTTTAGTAATTATTTACCCAAACATTAAGGCTGATTTAGAGCACAAAAGTATCCATACATGAATATTCATATGCAAAGAAAGACATGTTACTTCATAATCAAAATTGCCCATTGACCATTGGATTTTGGTATTCAAATTTCTAACCAAAGGGGGAGAAATATGGATATCACTTTGGCTAGGGAAGAAAAGGATATCCTAGGAAAATAAGAAGATAGGCAAGGCTAGTTGCAAAAGTGCAAAAGGTTCTCTTCAGGGATCAACGCTCCCTCAAATGGGTACAGACATAGGCAGAATGTGTGTTCTCCCCTGACCTTCTTTAAAAGACAATGTCAGGTTCATTGCCATGGGGAGTCATTTCCAATTACAAGTGCATCCATACCATCTCTCTCACTTAATTTCTCAGGACAATCTTTGTGAAGAGGTATTGCCTGAAATAGTCTGCATGTGTGCCTGCTGACTTTGTAATCTTCAACAGATTAACAGACTTTGGAAACAACTCAGAATTGCCTCTGGTAATAGTCATGACTCCTAGTATCAGTTCATTTCCTCTTATACTTGTTTGTTGATGATCCATGTAAAAAATTTGGCAGAAAATATTGACCATACAGACAACTGCAAGCTGTTGTTTTTGTTTTTTGGTTTGTTTTTTTTTTTTTTAGATTTTACAAACTACTTGAGTTGATTCTAATGAAATGGGTGGAGAAGAAATAATCCAAGAAATGTTGCATCTGTATTTACCTCTTGCAGATGAACTGGTAAACAAGTGAAACAGCTTCTGATGACATGCTGTCTTTCAGAAGCCACCAGCCCCACACCTGATTCACATCGAGGATGTCCAGGGATTTAGGCTCTAAGCTGTTCACAACTTTAAAAGCATATAAGCAAAATCCAGTTTGGCTTTTTTTATTTTAAATGAAGCTTTGAAATGGCTGCATTAGCCAACATTACAATCAAGATCGATAGAAGGCAACTATTTTAGGGTGGTATGAAAAGTTTCATTGAAAGATGGCATGGGGTAGAAACTCACATGGGATGATCCTCAGGAACCCTGAAAGATACCTTTCATGATGATTCCACCTGAAAGAGATCTGTTCTTATGGTTAACCATGATTGCGCATTGTGTCTACCACTTGACTTGCACATATATCAATCATTATCTTCTCACACATATTACTCATACATCATATTACTAATTAGATCATGAGCCTGGAGGCTATAACACATGGTCCTGAATATGAAATTTTTCTATATATGAGTTTAATGTTTGTTACTATTTTACCTGCAGAATAAGGGGAACTCAGACCCTAGATGACCAAAGAAGGTTAGATCCTATTGAGAACTTAGATATTGTGCAGTCAGGTGTCCTTCAAACTCTTTAAGTACCTGAGCTTGAAGAAACATAACTCAGGTGTATAATGTACAAAAGAGATGTAAAAATGAACTGGAAGGGCAGTGCCTAGTAGACTGGATTTCAGTGCACCTTCCATTGCCTATGTCTTCCTCATTCCTACCATTTACAAAGAACCTCTAGGACCCCATGAAATAGTGTCTAAAAAACACTGCTTTCTTTCATTGAAAGGTAAATGAATTATAAGCGTGGTTGTCTTCAAAATTTTGAGATCACACATTCTTAACAGTAAAAACATTTAAGCATATGCCCCAGTGTATATTTATATACTACTATGGTATGCTTATAAAACATACACACAAAATAAAAATGTATAAATAGTTGACTTGAAAATATGAGAGTTACATTTCCCGTTCATACCCCAGCAGATCATCTTGTTCGCCTTTATTTCCCGTATGAAGAACACAGCCTACATTTGTCAGGGTTGACATTCCCAAAACTGCAATAAAACAAGTATTCACGGGTGCCTGGGTGGCTCAGTCTGTTAAGCATCCGACTCTTGATTTCTGCTCAGGTCAGGATCTTAGTGTCCTTGGATCGAGTCCTCCATGGGGCTCTGTGCTCAGCCAGAGTCTGCTTGGGATTCTCTCTCTCCTTCTCCTTCTGCCCCTGCCTCCAATTCTGTGCACGTGCTCCCTCTCTCATCTCTCTCTAAAATAAATAAATAAAATCTTGAAAAAAAAAATAAAACAAGGATTCAAAATCTGGTCATCAACTTAGTGGTCCAGTGTTCTATTCACTCTTCAAATATTCCTCCAGTTCAGAGTTTGTCACTCTAGAACTGTGTTACTAAGTAATGTATAACTTTCTTTAAAACAACAAAGTCCTTATCTTTCTAGTTATTGTGCAACAATAAAAAAACTAATTTACAAGCCAAATATGATCCAAACTACACAATGAATAAACACTGGAGATGCTGGCATGACTTGATTATGATGGATTTTGGTGCTTTGATACAACAGAATTATCAATTATATCAACTAGGAATGATTTCGTATGTATATAACAGCAAACAAGATTTGTAAAGGTTTAGAGAAATAAGAGTTCATTTTTCTCACATAATCTACAGATAGGCAACTATTGCATTGATTTGGGGTTTCGACAATGTCAAGGATGATGCATCTGGAAATCTTGTTGGTTTTTCCTTTATGGTTATAAGATACCTACTGTGGTTACTTTTACTTTTAATAACATTATTTCAACCACTGACTGATTTATGAACTTCCTTGTTTTAATAGTGCTAGCAATATACAAAACAAAAAAAAAGGCTTAACAAAAAGTTATTTTCAGGGCGCCTGGGTGGCTCAGTGGGTTAAACCTCTGCCTTCAGCTCAGGTCATGATCTCAGGGTCCTGGGATCAAGCCCCACATTGGGCTGTCTGCTCAGCAGGGAGCCTGTTTCCCTCTCTCTCTCTGCCTGCCTCTCTGCCTACTTGTGACCTCTGTCTGTCAAATAAATAAATAAAGTTTAAAAAAAAAAAGTTATTTTCTGTGTATCTACAACTTTACCTTTTCTGCTAAATAACTGATTTGAGCTGATGCTTACTAGACAGGCCCCACTGACATTTTTACTGTTTCAAATGATTGATCAAATTTATTATTAACTCAAGACTGAACAGCCTGAGAAATGGCACTGTTGAGATAGGAGTGTTAAAGACATTATCCTCCTTGTTCACAATATGCTGTTGGGAATACTCTCAGCATAGAATTTTTTTTTTAAAGTATTTTTAGGGTCTGATGCTCTCTTTTGATGTCAGTAAGAAATTAAATAAATATTCCAGAACCAGTGCATGATTGTATATAGATCGGTTGGATAGGCATGGGAAAGAAGGGCAGGCTGGAGAACGTGGGAGTTCCCGGGAGCAACACCTCTGTAGGTAGGAAGTAAGAGGGGGAAGGTCATGGAGATAATTAGGGACCAGATCATGTGAAACCCACGAGCAATTTGAAAGACTTTGAATTTTATTCTTAGTGGAGTAAGGAGGCTTTGAAGGGTTTTAAACACGTCAGTAACATGACCTAAGATACATCTGGAGAAGTTAAGTAAATTGTCCAAGTTCACAAGGCTTATGAGTTGGTGAAGTTGTGATTCAAACTAAGGTCCATTCTACTCCAAAGACTGAACTTTTAACAATCCATGCTCCAGAGTATTGCTTTACTTTTGATATTATTATCCAAATCAAATCCTAATCTCAAAGCTTGGGTTTGTGTCCAAGTTGATTTTTGCTTAAAGAGTCTGTTACACTGGCAACAACATATTTTGACTCCCTGAAATATATTATGAAATATGAAGACACAGAAAAGAAAGATAAAATGGAAAACAATCCTCTATTGGAAAAAAGATATCAAAAACTTTACTACATTGAAAACATTTAAGCAAAATGACATTCAAGAGGAATTCAGACAGTGATTTATGTTAGTTGAATCTATATACTATGAATTAGAATGTGAATTTTTACATCAAAATAATTCTGATTTTTCTTTCAAAATTTTGTCTTAAATAAAAATTGAGCTGAACATACTGCATACCTAATTTCTTTATGAATTTTTCATATATCTTTCTTCTAGATTGCTTCAAGGCATGTGATTAGTTAGGTTGAAATCCATGTAAAGGCTCCTGTTGTATTTTCTTCCTGATTGGGAGAAAACTCATGAGATAAATTATCCCATGTTCATTCTACAGTTTGTAGTCTCGAGAAAACTGGAGAGTTCAAAGCAAGCCTCATTCTGTTCTGAGATTCTTTCATTATTTCTTTAGTTATTCTGAAGTCATATTATTGCATTCTTCTTTTCCTCTATCTTCTGAGGGAGCTAAGATAAAATAGTTTTATGGAGGAAAGTAACTATCTTGAAAAAAGTTGCACATTTATTTATTCAGCCAAATGATTTCTTGTATTGATGATCCCCAATTTTCAGTGCCTTTTTATTTTTTCTGTGACATAAAGGAAATGAAACTTCCTAAGTGGATAGGATAGTACATCAGGGTTATATAGGCTATTGTTTTATGTTTCCTTTAAAAAGTGACAAATTTGCTTAATAACTGCTGAATTTATTCTTTCCTCCTATCCTGACCTGCTTTTGGTCAATACTTTATGTCAGTATTTGTATTTTGCCTTGAGAACCATGCCAGTCTGAGGAAAGAACAAAGATATTTTATTGTCATAAGAGTTTTCATTTAGTGTATTGGGGACAATTCTTCATGCCAGTAAAGACAATTCTACAGTATTGTAATTTTGAATAACTTCAAAAAATATCTCATTGTATGAATGTTTAAATTCACTTAAATAAATCCCTATTGTTATACATTTAAGCTGTTTTCTATTTTTCATTATGATTTTAAAATGTTGTCAAGAACACAATTGTAACTAACTTCATTAACAAATATTCAACAATTTATTTTCTCACACACAGTTGAAGCAATCTTTTCCAAAGACAAACTACTTATATTTAAAACTCCTTAAAGCTTTGGAAGGACACCTTAGCTGTTTGAGAGAAAGAGCAAAACCCCGAAAAAAGAGAGAACTTTGGTGCTTTTTGTCCCTTCCTGCTTCAGTGACCACAGTCCCCCTTCTCTTGCCATTCTAGTTACAATGATGTCCTGTCTGTTCCTTGTATTCATCATGTCTCTTCCTACCACAGGATCTTTGCACCTATTACTTCTGTGATTGAACCCTGCTTTCTTCCCTCTTCTGGTTAACATGCGTTTATCATTCAGCTTTCAGCTTAAAGGGCCCCACCCGAGAAAATCCATTGTTGATATCTTAACATTAAGTACCCCTGTTAACACATTCATACCTCCCTTACATAGCACTTGCTACAGTTGCCACATGTTTGTATTATTTTTGATATGTCTCCACCACTAAACTACCTTTATGAGGGCAGGGACTTACTGAATATCCAGCACCTTGCAAATTGACTGACACAAGTGTATGTGTTGTGTGAGTGTGTGTGTGTGTGTGTGCATATAAGATATTTATCAAATATATATTATGTGCCAAGTCCTACATTAATTGATATATCTATATGAATTTTCTTAAGCGTGTTCCTATAATACATTTTTAGAAGTGGAAGCTATTCAGTCAAAGGCTGTGCACATTTTAATAGTTTTAATACATGTCAATTTGTTTTCAAGAAATGTGCCCAGTTGAAATCCCAAGACCGGTGTGTCAGGGTGATAACACTTTTCCTTGAATGCCCAAAATACTTATAATTGTCATCTGCTGTGATTTTCATCTTTTTCTAGTAAGAAAGAGTATTTACATTTATTAATCATTTGTTCCTACTCTGTGATTTCTTAGATTTAAACCCTTAAACAACATCTTACAAATAGAAACATGTATTCCTGTTCCACAATTTTCTTGGAGATCTTCCTTGGAGATCTGCAATACTTCTTCAAATTTTGTGTTTTCATCTGGATAAAACTATAAAAAGAAATGATACAGATATGTTCTAGCCACCTGTAGAACCACCATAAAATCAAGTCTTACCAAGTAATTTTAGTACAAGTGCTTGCACTATGATAAAAAAAAAAAAAAGGAACCACTTAACACAACTTTACTTATAAATAGTGAGGAGAGAACAAAAGCAGACTTAATAATGAAGTGATGTTTTCATACCAAATGAAGGCCAAATGATGCCATGCTGCGCTTTATGAATACTAATGCCATAGTTATTTCAAAAGAGAACATTTCTGGAAGAACTCAAAAAACTTGCATAAGTACTATAGCATATTCTAAGAAGACTTTTAGTTTCTGCAAAACAACAACAACTTTTATATTTAATTATTATCGTGGGCTTGAATTTTAGGTTTTTATAGGGATTTCACTGTCATTTAATTTAAAAATTCAGCTTTTTAACATAGTATAATAAGATTTCTATACTGAGTTTTATATTTGTTCTTATTTGTCAATATAGAATTAATTTTAATTAACATCAGGAGTCTTTAAAAATGTTTTACTTTCTTTTTTTAAGGATGTATGTATTTATTAGCGAGAGAGCACACACATGTGCGTGCATGTGTGCGGGTTAGGGGGAGGAGCAGAGGAGGAGGGAGAGTGAAACTTAAGCAGTCTCCCTGCTGAGGGGGGGAGTCCCATGTGTGGCTTGATCTCATGACTCCAATTTCAGACCTGAGCCGAAACCAAGGGTCAGACACTTAACCAACTGTGCCACCCAGGTGCCTCTAAAAATATTTTCCTTTTAAAAAAATGGCTTTATATTATTCAACAGTGTGATGCACCATCATAGACCAACATGGTTTCAGTTGAAATCTACAACTCACACTTACCTAAAGAATTGTGAAGAAGAAATATCTGCTGTGGTTAAAACGACCATAAAATTTATCTCTCACACCACCAGCACACTACAGGTATAGTTACTTATGGAGATGTTAAATCACTATGTTGTACAGCTGGAACTACTGTAACATTATGTGTCAACTGCATCCAAATTAAAAAATTAACAACAAAAGAATCACCAGCACACTTTAGAGAGTGAAAGGAAATGCTGTTAAACGTCATGCCAGGACAATACGTGTAAAACTCATCAGTCCTGTGCAGACTGTGTTGTTTGGTCACTCTAAATATATATTTGGCTTTGTAGTAACTTTTTTGTCATGTGATAAACAAGGCAGGGAGAAATATGAACTTAGCTAGTCCAGACCACCGGGCACAATCATTACAGAATTTTGGCCTTGAGATTTGACTCACTGAATTAAAGGAAGAGAAGCAACAGGAGCATCTTCTGGAATAGTTACATCTAGAAATAGCTAGAAAGCACAAAATGAATCATTATGTGTAAAACCGAGTAAGCTGAGAAAAGAACAGGCAAAACTTGGTGCGAATTTTTTAAATAAATTAGACTCCAAGCCATAGCTTACCAATCCCATCCCTTTCCCTATAAATAGGAATTGCTCAGATAGAACACACAGCAGACTAACTCATCTTCAGTTTGACTTTAAAATGTCAACTGTAAGTGATGGTAACTTCTAAATTCTTATCTCTGGACTCAACTCTCCCCTGAACTCTGGAATTGCATATACAACTTCCTACCTGTGTAGAAGACATCTCAAATTAGCATATACTATTGTAGTCTGCTCGAACTTCCATAACACAGTATCATAGATTGAGTGGTTAAACAACAGAAAGTTATCCTCTCACAGTTCTTTGGGATGGGAAGTCCAAGAGCACGGCATTGGCCAATTCAGTTCCTAGTGAGGTCATTCTGGGCTTGCTACCTTCTCGTTGTTGTCTCCACGTGGTGGCACGAGAGTGAGAGAGACCTAGAGACAGAAAAAGGACAGAAAGAACAAGAATATGTGAGAATTGGGGCACCTGGGTGGCTCAGTGGGTTAAAGCCTCTGCCTTCGGCTCAGGTCATGATCTCAGGGTCCTGGGATCGAGCCCCGCATTGGGCTCTCTGCTCGGCAGGGAGTCTGCTTCCTCCTCTCTCTGCCTGCCTCTCTGCCTACTTGTGATCTGTCTCTGCCGAAGAAATAAATAAAATCTTAAAAAAAAAAATTGTTAAAAAAAATAAAAGAATATGTGAGAGCAAACAGTCCGCTACCTCTTCTTATAAGTATGCTTAGTCCTATAGCACACGAGATCCACATCCTTATAACCTCATCTAATCCTAATTCTATCCAAAAGGCCCATTTCCAAATACCATCATGTTGGGGGTTAGGGCTTCAAAATATGAAATATGAAAAATGATTAGGCCCATTTACTTTAGCAGAATTCTGAAATTTGCACTAGCTTTCTAGAGGTATGTTTTCTACTTGGCATTCTCCTTTATATAGATCCAAATCTCAAATTGCAATCATTATCATTAGGTTTTGTGGCTGTCTCCTAGTTCACTGGAGATGGGTTAATAATTATTTTGTTCTTTGCAATGTCTGGTTGCTTTTAGAGAGAAGGAGGAATAGAAGTGCCTTTATTTTTTCATCTTTAACTGGAAGTTTGATTCAAAAGTTGTATAAATCAAAATATAAATCTAGTCATCAAGACACTCATAGTGTAGTAAGAAGAAACCATTCTTAAAAAAAGCAATGCCTATTTTGTACGCTATAGGGTGTAGTAGGCAATAGCTTACCTATTTAATGTCTTCATCAGCTGTTATAAAAATTGCTTTTTAAGCAAAAATACACATGTAAGCAAAAGTTATGTTATATTACATTTAAAAGCAGATGAGTTTGTTTTTATTTGCTAGGAATTTTTAAATTGAAATAAAAATAATTAAATACTACTAAAACTCATAATGATGACAAAATTCTAAAGTTTGGCATTACCAGGCTTATGAGGATGTAGAACATAGGAAACTCTCATGTCACTGGAGGCATCAATGCTACTCCCAATATAGACACTAAAAAGTATTATTTTTATGTGTAGAAAAAAACTAGTAAAAGGATTTTCATTATAACATTAATCATTAAATTTTGGCAAACAACTAAATATACCTTAACCAAAAAATGGATAAATAAATTGTAGTAAATTAAACATTAGTGTATTATATGCCAATTAAAATGAATGAACTAAAATCACATGTATTAACATGGATTAATCTCAAAAATATAAATAAGTTAAATAGCAAGTTGAGGAAGGATAGGTATAGTGGGCTGCCATTTGCATAAAGTTTAAAAATGACATAAAACAATATTCAGTTTCTTCAAGATGGGATTGGGAGGGAGACAAACCATAAGTGACTCTTAATCTCACAAAACAAACTGAGGGTTGCTGGGGGGAGGGGGTTTGGGAGAGGGGGTTGGGGTTATGGACATTGGGGAGGGTATGTGCTATGGTGAGTGCTGTGAAGTGTGTAAACCTGGCGATTCACAGACCTGTACCCCTGGGGATAAAAATACATTATATGTTTATAAAAAAAATAAAAAAATAATAAAATTAAATTAAAACAAAAAACAAAAAACAGAACAAAACAAAACAAAAAAAACAATACTCAGTTTCTTATCAGGTATAGTTGGATCAGGAAATTAGAAGCCACATACATTGTAAGTATCAAGAATTTTGATACAAAAGCTTAAAGGCATACAAAAGAATTGAAAGGGTCAGGAAAATATAATTAGGAAATTCCCTGGTGACAATCTCAGTTGTAACAACAGAGCTGAGCTGGTAGTTTTCAAGAGGTTATTTACAAAGCATTGAAAGTCTCAGGAACCAAGGGAAGGTCCTGACTATCCCAGCAGGCAACACCGATTCTCAAGAAGCCATTACTTGACGTTGCAATTGCCGACAACACTAAAGAAGGTGAGCTTGCCAGAAAGCTGTTGTAATCTTGTTTGCAATCTACCCGGCGTCTGTCTGAAAGCACCTCCAGAAAATCCTATCCCCCTTTTTTTTTCTACCTTCCAAATATCACCAGAGTGCCACTCACTGGTAAACTATAACCCAGAGCCATGGGGAAAAGGGAACTCTAAAATATCTTTCTTTGTTTCTCCTCTGCATTGCAGAGACCTCTGAAGACCTTGGAAGACCTTGGAAGGGATAGCAATGATGCCATATTGACAATGGTTCAGCCAAATATTCGTCCTGGATATGAATGATTATAATAACTTGAAAAGTAAGCTTGGGGATGATAAGCACTATATGCAGGAGATTAATTACTTTGGATCAGAAGATAGTCAAACCAAAAGCCAGGCAAGGTTAAGTGGAGAAGCTACCAGTCTTAACAAAGAATCTGATAGCATAGCAGTTTCTAATGAATAGAGTTGTTAACTGAACAACCGTTATTTCAAGCACATGTGTAAACACTGTAAATTGACTGGTTCACTTATCATCAAAGCCTAATTGGATTTGTTTTATGCTCTGAGTTGAGCCAAGTAAAAAAAGTTTTTGAATTGCTCAGATTCTCTAATAAAAAAAGGTACACAATCCTCTGTAGTCTGAACGACTTCGCAACAAAGACTCTATCCATAAAGTTCAAGATGATTTAATTCTGCTTAAGAGGAGAGGAAGAGTAAACATGTAACTGAAAAGTCCAGTGTGTGCCCAGTGGGAGAACCACGTGGGGAACTTGCAGGCAGACATGCAGACTTTAAATTGTGTTTGAACAGGAAAGCCTGACACCTTCCAACTTCAAACTGCTCAAAGGACTGAACTGATTTCACTTTTTCAAGTTTCTCGTGTATATACATATGCTCATCTCAACTGAGGGGAAAGTTAAAAACAAGGAAATTTAAGGATCAGTGTGGTGCTATCAGGCTGTGTGAAAATCCTATGAGGTCTTCCTTTCAATCATAAAAGAATACTTTTTACCTTTTTCTATCCCAGGTCAATTTCATCCAAATTTCTTCCTCCCATCCTGTTCTTGCCCGCCATAATTATCTTGGCTGTCTCACAGTGTTTTTATCTTGGACTCTGACACTGAATACTTTCTTTCAAAAAGATAATATCTAGTTTCCTACAACTATAAAAACATTTAAAATCATTTTATATTTTAAACTTTTAAAACATGGGTGTGTTTAACATGCTTAAAAAGACATAGGTGCTTAAAATGTTTATGTTATAAATATGTACTATTATTTAAATATCTATAAGATATTTAAGTATAAGTTTATAAGTATCTTCCAAAGATACTTCCAAGACTATCTTTGTATTTCTAAGAACTAACTCATTAACATCTAAGAGCTACAAGTGACTAAATTATAGCATAAAAATGTTCAGAAGTGAAAATATAGCAATGCTGTAACTGTTGCACTAATGTGAATGTCAAATAGAAAGCAATGCAAAAAAAAAAAAAATCTGTTCAAAAGCTAGAAGTCAGCCATGTAAGGTGGGTTGAAAACTGGAAATCTTTAATAGAAGGCAAGAGGAGCAAATCATCGAAAGGAGCAAATCACAGCTACAAATGCCAACAGAAGAGCCAGGAATGAGAAAACAAAAAGTGAGGGAGGAATTCCTATGGCTGTCCAACAGCAAACACATGCCCATTTTTCCTTGATCAGTTGAAAACAGTCACAGAAATTATGGGACTGGACAGTTGCCATGTTTATTTATTTATTTTTTTTTTCAAAAGAGTTTGTGGTTGTAGTTTGCAGCAAAGGAGAAACAGACAGGAAAAAAGATCTAGCTGTGGATTTTTCCTCAGAGTTGACAGTCAACATCTGGGGAGATTAAGAGAAGTAAACCAGCTTATCTAATTAAAACCTTTGATAACTTGCACAGCTTACTTAGTAATAACTAAGCTGGAATTTACAGTTTACAAAGTGTTCTCACGTTAAAACCCTTCTAAACAAAGTACTTGAACATGGGCACTTGACTAGAATATCATAATGAACAATTAAAGTGCAGTGTGTGTGTTTATTTATTAAAAAGCATGTTCTCTCTCTATTCCATTGGAAACCAAATAAAACAACAAATGAAATGATAACAGAAAATCTCACAGTAAAAACTGACTTTGGTAATTAACAGAGAAAGATGCTGTAGGCCCAGTTGAACTAAACAGACTGAGATAAGACACAATATATATTAATAGTATAAGCTTAAATCCACTTTAAAATTGGACGTGCTCAACCTCACAAAACTTCCCAGCTGCCTCAGTGTCCCCATATACTTCCAGTATTCCCCAGCGATAAGACATAAGGAGATGAGAAGTAAATATTATCTTAATTAACAATAGCCATGTTCTATCTAAGGCAATTCAGAATGATTTTTTTTTAATTTTTATTTAATTCTAGTTAGTTAACATACAGTGCAATATTAGTTTCAGGTGTAGAATTCAATGATTGATCACTTACGTGCTCGTCATATCACGTGCCCTCCTTAATACCCATCCCCCCTCTAGCCCATTCCCCACCTCCACCCATCAACCAGAATAAATTTTATTTAAAAAAGAATAAATTTTATATTGCTTTTTGATATTCAAACAGTTCTCTCTATCTGTTTTGAAGATAGAACTCAAAAGGTAAGCTCAGGTCATACATTTAATGTGGCTCTTTTGAAGAGCCACATTAAATGTATTGCGGTTTTGTAATGTATTATATTTTGTAATGTAATACATTTTATTTTGTAATGTATTGTATTTTGTAATGTATTACATTTTATTTTGTAATGTATTACAAAAATTTTGTAATGTATTACAAATTACATTTGTAATGTATTACAAAAATTTTGTAATGTATTACCAAGCCTGCTTCCTTCTCTCTCTCTGCCTGTCTCTCTGCCTACTTGTGATTTCTGTCTGTCAAATGTAATGTTGTGGTTCAAGAGTCAGATATTTCAGGGACACTTTTTCTCTTATCATCTGTAGTCTGCGATGTTATAATAAAAAAACAAGGGCACCCCAAAGTTAGATGGCTCCTGTGATTCATTCCTTAGTCTGCAGCCTCCTCAGTGCCCATGGTGTCAGATCAGCTTCAAGAAGGCTGATTAGGTTCAGCTCTGAAGTAGGAACACAACGGCCAGAACACGAGTGGTTATTCTGAAAACAGTCTGACCCAGAGAGCATGTCAATCTCTCAGACAATCTACCTAATTTTTCAGTCAGAGAGGGGTGTTACAGAATTGTGGGAGCTTAAAAGTTCATCTGTGCTAACTGAACTTCCAAGTTATTTTTTTCCATTTAGCTCTTGTTTTAAAAGTTGTACTTCATGGGGTGCCTGGATGGCTCAGTTGGTTAAGTGACTGCCTTCAGCTCAGGTCATGATCCCAGGGTCCTGGGATCGAGCCCCGCATTGGGCTCCCTGCTCAATGAGAAACCTGCTTCTCCCTCTCCTGCTCCCCTCACTCATTGTGTTTCTCTCTCTGTCAAATAGATAAATAAAATCTTAAAAAAAAAAAAGAAAGAAAAGAAAAGAAAAAAGAGGGGCACCTGTGTGGCTCAGTGGGTTAAAGCCTCTGCCTTCTACCCAGGACATGATCCCAGGGTCCTAAAATCCAGCCCCACATCGGGCTCTTTCGGCAGGGAGCCTGCTTCCTTCTCTCTCTCTGCCTGTCTCTCTGCCTACTTGTGATCTCTGTCTGTCAAATAAATAAATAAAATCTTAAAAAAAAAAAAAGAAAAGAAAGTTGTACTTTATGTCCCATGATTTTTCTCACAGTAAGTTGAATAATACTTACTCACTCATTCTTTTGTAAATACTTAATGTGTGAATTCTGTATGCAGCACTGTTTTAGGCATAAAGGTACAGCACTGAACACATTTAATTTTTAATAGTCTTCTCATGTAGCTTTTATTCTAGTTGGAGAAGAAAAACAGTAAACAAACAAATGGTCCACATAATTTCAGATAGTAGTAAGTGATTTGGAATCAATAATGGAATAGAGGGTACTTGAGGGTTGGAGGGGAACATAGTTAAGATATTCTAAGTCTAGGCTTTTGAGAGATGATAGTGTTTGAATTAAATTCTGAGGAAGAGAAAGAGGGCAGCTATGCAAGGATTTGGGGCAAGAGTATTGCATGCAGAGAGAATGGCAGGTGCAAAGGCCTCAGGGCAGGAAGAAGATTATGGTCTGCAGGAAAAGCAAGAAGGCCAGTGTTTCTGGAGCACAGTAAGCTTGGAAAGTGTAGTGTAAGATAAAATTAAAGATGTAGGCCAATAACGTAGAACCCTAAGACTATGTTATAAGAAAATGGAAGTCATTGAAGGATTTTTAAACAGGGGAACAGCAGAATTTCCTGCTGGATGCTGGCAAAGAACAATCCAGGCAAGCAAGACTAGAATGGGGAGACGGGCTGGGGGTTATTGCAGTAGTTGAGGTGAGAGAAGATGGTAGTCAGTCAGAAGTTGGGATAGGGATGCAGGGAAGGGGACAGATTTGTGAGACATGTATTTTGAAGGTAGGATTTTATAACTAGTGTATAAGATGTGATGGTATGTTGTGGAAAAGGATTACATCAAACTCAGAACTTATAGACTGAGAGTCGAATGAATTACTCACAGGGAACTAAAAAATCAAATATGATTGGGAATACAGTGTGAGAACTGACAATTCTGTTCGGATATGTTAGGTTTGATATTTTTATTAGAACCCATAACGGGTAAATATGAGCCTGGAGTCTGAGGGTAGAACCAAGGCCTGGGGTGCTGGGGTAGTCATCAGCAGATAGGTTTTCTTTAAAACTGTCGAACCAAATGAGATCACCTAGGATGGGGACATAGAAAACAGAATAAGAACAAAGACTGAAGCTTGAACATGTTGACATTTAGAGGCTGAAAAGAATATAGGCCAGCAAAGGAGAGTAAGAAGCAGCAGCCAGTGTTGCAAAATAAAAATCAGGACGTTTGAATATTAACAAATAATGTGCCTCTCTTTTTTTTGAAATACATACAGACTCTCACTTCTCAGTATATCTGTTGTTTCCACCTTTGTCCAAACCTCCTCCATCTCTTGCCTGAATTGCCAGAATAGCTTCCTGCTTCTACCCTTTCTCCTCAAGAAGCCAGATGATCATATAAATACAAGCAGAGATGTCATCCACCGCTCTGTTCAAAACCTTGCTTTGGGTCCCATCTTATCTGGAGGTTAAAGTCAACCTTTCTCCATGCTCCCAAGGCCTTTGACAGTTTGTACCATTATCATTCTGATCCTGTCTCTTTCCCTTAACCACTCTGCTTGTGTCACACTGGCCCCATCACCATGCCCCAGGCACACACACCTGGCCCTCCCCAGCTTCAGTGCTTTGCAATGGCTGCTCCCTCTGCCAGCAATGCTCTTGCCCCATAAATTATCATATTTTCTTTTTTTTTAGCTTTTATTTACTTATTTTTCAGAGAGAGAGAACACAAGCAGGGTGAATCACAGGCAGAGTGAGAGGGAGAAATAGACTTCCTGCTGAGCAAGGAGCCTGAGGCAGGACTCAGTCCCAGGACCCTGGGAGCCTGGCTTAAGCTGAAGGCAGCACTTTACCGAATGAGCTACCCAGGCATCCCAACTTATCTTATTTTCTTACCTCCTTTGTGTTCTTTGCTTGAATATCACCCTCGTAGTGAGATCTTCCCTGAACATCCTGTTTAAAATGGCACCCCCTGAGGTGCATGGGTGGCTCAGTCATTTAAACACCTGCCTCAAGCTCAGGTCATGATCCCAGGGTCCTGGGATCAAGCCCTGTGTCAGGATCCCTGCTCAGTGGGGAGCCTGCTTCTTCCCCTCCCTATCCCATCGCCCCCTCCCCACTTTGTTGTGTGAGCTCTCTCTCTCTCTCAAATAAATAAAATATTTCAAAAATAAAAATAAAATGGCAACCCCCTTCCCAATTCCCCTTAACTGCCTTCCTTGCTTCATTTTTCCATAGCATGTAGCAATATCTGCTGCACCATAAATTTTATTCATTTATTTACATTATTGTTGCCTGAGTTCCCCATGGGGGCAGGATTTTTTTTTTTTTTTGTACTTGCAACAATTCCTGGTCCACCAGCATTCAATAAATAACGGTTAAATAGAACCCCACAGATTAGAGTATTGTGAAAAGGAAGGATTCAACTTTACTGAATATTCTGAGAGATCGGTTGAGATGCTGTTATTTGGCAAGACAGAGGCCACTGATGATCTTGACTAAAGCCATTTCATGGAGTGGTGTAGATAGAAGGCCACCGGAACTTGTTGAAGAAAACCCAGAGGTGAAGAAGACCATAGTCTGGATATATTTACAACTTCAAAATAGTTTCTCTTTAAAAGACAACAGAGAATGACATGGTAGCTAGGAGGGATGAGACAAGGATGTGCGTTTTCTAGTAGCTTTGTTATCTCTAGAAGAGAGAAGCAGCTGATGACGCAGAAGAGCAGCAGAGTTTAATTCTGGGAATGAAATATTTGAAAGACAAGTTTCATTAAGTTCATCAGAGCTAACATTTCAATGTTTTCCTAATATTATCATAATGTATCTTTCTACTCAATAATTAAGGAATTACTTAATTCTCAGAGTTCTCACAGCTCTGTTTTTATTTGTATCTTTAGAGAAAGGCTTTTCTGAATATAACTTCAAAGAGACAAGTAACAGTCAAGTATCTGTGGTTAATTAAAACAAAATGTGGAAAGTGCTTTAATGTTTATAATTTGAATTATCTCATTCTATGTACTCTTATACCTGCAATCCTTACAGAAGCCTTTGATCAAAAATTGGCAAAATTCTGAAGGACTTATGATTCTTTCATTTACCTCTTTCTTTCTCAAATAAGTAACTTTTAGAATTTAGCTTTCTGTATCTACCAATTCCATTTACTAAAAGTTAATTTCAATATCTTCAACTGGATTCCTTGGGAAGAAAGACATTGATTTAATCCTTATTGTTATGGAGCTTAAAATTGTATTGAGGAGACATCATATCTTATATACAAAATTTTACACACAAAATATTAGTAGAGATGCAAGTTGCAAGTTATTATAGCATATGCTAAAAGAAAATACACTTAGGTGGTGACAAGAGTGACATGGGGATAATTCTTGAACCTATTCAGCATTCGTATATCAACAATACCCAAATCCAGATCTATAGTCTGTAGGGAGACCAACTCAGTTTTCCCAGGACTTTCCTGACTTTATCATGGAAACTTCACCGGGGGAAAACGAAACATAATCCAGGCAAATAGGAAGACTGGCAATATTTACAGCCTGCTCTATAACCTAATTTAACTGGACATCTCCACAACACAGCCCGCAGATGTCTTACTCTCAATAGCACCAAAAACACATTTTTCCTTACCTCCTGCAAAACTGATCTTCTGCTTGTATTCTTTACCTTAGTAATTTCTACCAGCATTTACCCTGAAGATCATGCTAGACACGAGGTCTCTATTCTTTGTCATTTTTTTTACATATTCTTTTTTTTTAATTTTAAACTCAATTCATTAACATATAATGTATTATTAGTTTCAGAGGTAGAAGTCAGTGATTCATCAGTCCTATATAATATCTAGTGCTCACTATGTCACATGCGCTCCATAATGTCCATCACCCAGTTACCACATCCCCACACCTCTCTCCCCTCCAGCAGCCCTCAGTGTGTTTCCTATGATTAAGAGTCTCTTATGGTTTGCCTCCCTCTCTGATTTTGTCTTGTTTTATCTTTTCCTCTCTTCCCCTATGATCCTACATTTTGTTACTTAAATTCCACATATGAGTGAGATCATATGATAATTGTCTTTCTCTGATTGATTTATTTTGCTTAGCATCATACCCTCTAGTTCCATCCACATCATTGCAAATGGAAAGGTTTCTTTTTTTTCTATAGCTGAGTAGTATTCCATTTTATATATATATACTGCATCCTCTTTATCTAGTCATCTGTCAATGGACATCTAGGCTCTTTCCATAGTTTGGCTATTGTGGACATTGCTGCTATAAACATTCGGGTTCAGGTGCCCCTTCAGATCACTACATTTGTATTTTGAGGTAAATACCCAGTAGTGCAATTGCTGGGTCATAGAGTAGCTCTATTTTCAACTTTTTGAGGAAACTCTGTACTGTTTTCCAGAGTGGCTGTACCAGCTCGCATTCCCACCAACAGCACTGGAGGAAGGTTCCCCTTTCTCCATATCCTTGCCAACGTCTGTTGTTTCCTGACTTCTTAATTTTAGCCATTCTGACTGGTGTGAGGTGGTATCTCATTGTGTGTGTGTGTGTGTGTGTGTGTGTGTGTGTGTGTGTGTGTGTTTTAAGATTTTATATTATTTGACAGAGAGATCACAAGTAGGCAGAGAGACAGGCAGAGAGAGAGGAGGAAGCACAGATGAGCAGAGAGCCGATGCGGGGCTCGATCCCAGGACCCTGGGATCGTGACCTGAGCTAAAAGCAAAGGCTTTAACCCACTGAGCCACCCAGGCACCCCTCATTGTGGTTTTGATTTATATTTCTCTGATGCCAAGTGTTGGTGAGCATTTTTTCATGTGTTTGTTGGTCATTTGTATGTCTTCTTTGGAGAAATGCCTTTTCATGTTTTCTGCCCATTTCTTGATTGGATGATTTATTCTTTAGGTATTGAGTTTGATAAGTTCTTCATAGATTTTGGATACTAGCCCTTTATCTGGTAAGACATTTGCAAATATCTTCTTCCATTATGTAGGTTGTCTTTTGGTTTTTTCAACTCTTTCCTTTGCTGTGCAAAACTTTAACCTGATAAAGTCCCAGTAGTTCATTTTTGCCTTTGGTTCCCCTGCCTTTAGAGATGGGTCTTGTAAGAAGTTGCTGTGGCCGAGGTCAAAAAGGTTGCTGTCTGTGTTCTCCTCTAGGATTTTGATGGATTCCTGTCTCATATTTAGGTCTTTTATCCATGTCGAGTCTATTTTTGTGTATGGTGTAAGGAAATGATCCAGTTTCATTCTTCTGCATGTGGCTGTCTGATCTTCCCAGCACCATTTGTTAAAAAAACTGTCTTCTTTCCACTGGATATTCTTTGCTGTTTTGTTGTCGATTAGTTGACCATAGAGTTGAGGGTCCATTTCTGGGTTCTCCATTCTGTTCCATTGACCAGGCCTTTATTTTTAAATTTCTTTCTCTATCTCATGTCTTATGTGATGTTAATTTAATCTCTGTTAATTTCATCTCTTCAGGACATAGATCCTTGTTCCAAATTCCTTTTCAGTCTACCTTTAATGTCTCTACACATTGTTATTGAAACATCTAACTGTATTCCTCTTTTCATTCTTGTCCAATTTAATCTATTTCCACACTAACCTCAGAACAGTTATTTTGTAAATTACTAATTTCATCATTTTGCTTCTTCGATAAATACTTTTTGCTGCTTCCTCTCTTCATTAACAGTAGGAAATCCACACTCTTCAACGTGTGGCATATTATCTTTCTTTGCAGGTTTGTTCATACAGTCGTTTTGTCTCTGGAACATTGTAAGCCAGTCAAAAATCAAACAAATAAAAACTAACAAAAATAAATAAATTAGCTCTCAAACTATGAATAGACATGGAGGAATCTCAAATGCATATTACTAAACAAAAGAATCTGAGAAGATTCCAACTATCTGACATTCTGGAAAAGGAAACACTATGCAGACAGTATAAAGATTAGTGGTTGCCAGTGGGTGGGAGAGGAGGGATGGATAGACAGAGCACAGAGTATTTTTAGGACCGTGAAACTACTCTTTATGATACTATAATGTTGGATACATGTCATGATAAATTGTCCAAACCCAAAGAATGTACAATGAATCCTAATGTAAACTACAGACTTCGTGGATAATGATGTGTCAGGGGGCGTTCATCAACTGTAACAAACGTTCCACACTAATAGGTTATGTTGATAGTGGGGGAAGCCTACGCATGTGTGATCATAGGGGATATATGGGAAATCTCCGGACGTTTCGGTCAATTTTCCTGTGAACCTTAAACTGCTCTAAAAATAAAGTCCACTAAAATAATTTCTATTTCTACCAATACAAAAGGAATTTGTCTGAATACAAAAGTAATATGTAAATAGAATAATATAAAATATAATATTTAGATATAATATAATATAAAATAATATAAAAATTTTCCAAAAATTAACAAAGACTGTCTTTAATACTTTTTGCTTACTACCATAAACCTAATCTCGGTCATTGTGACCTAATTCTTATGACTGAGCTTGTTGTTTTTTCCTTCTGCAATCCAATGTAAAACATAAACACCCAATCATACCAAAATCCCCTTTGGACTGGTACCCAGATTCACTATTGCCAAGCCCACATCACAATCATGAACTAGGAAGATTCCTCATATACTCTGAGAAGGACATCTTTCAGAAAAGTCTGTGCATTTTTAGTAACTCTAGAAAAGACTAATAATTTTCCCCCCAGTATCTTTTATCTGCTTATTTTTCATTTTAAGAACCTTGGGACAGCAACTGCTAGAATAAAGACTACATTTCCCAGCCTCTATGCAGCTGCATTTGGCCTTTTGACTAGGTTTTGGCCAATGGGAGTTAAGAGCGTGTGTAGTGTTCAGCTTCTGAGAAGTATCCTCTTTCCCTTTTCTCCCTGCTGTATTGAACTGTTGAAAGACTACAGCAACTGACTTTACTTGAGGTTGCTGAAACAAACCAATAAAGACTGATGCTTGACAGTTACATCAGCAACATGGCTGAATAAGACATTCTTCATCCGTGTCCACACCCCCACCCCAACAACAATTTGGCATTCAACCATGAACAAAAATGCTTTTGAGAGCTGTGGGATATAGCACCATATGCTACAAAACACAGAAGTCTCACCCACATGTGCATTGGGTGATATACATACACACCTGTCCTGGTTATAGATCCTGCAGTGGCTCATAAACCCACTTCAGCCCCTCTTGGACATGGTGCAGAAGTCTCAAGAGAACACTGTCTCAGAAAAATCACCTGCAGCTGAAAAGACCTTATGGAAGCCCAGGTTTCCTGCAACTAAGTTCCAGTACATCATTGAAGAAAAACAATACAACTCCCAATGCATTGGAGAGGGTGAGAAAAGCTTGACATTACCTGTACCACTGCTCCCCTATGGCAGCATGGCTCAAGGGCAAGAGAGATCTTCTTGGCCCATGATTTCTCCTGTGAGAGTAAGTGAGGACTGCATAGCCCCTGGCTTCTCCACCTGTGCAGGACAATGCCAAAGAGGCTCATTTCAATATTTCCCTAAACCAGAGTACTAAATAGGGCATTACATGACTGGGGGGCAGGAAGAGTTGGGGCAAGGAAGGAAGATAGGATTCTCAGAAGACATTAAAGGGATGCAGATTCTCCTAACTGCATCTTTATCAAGAAGCCCACTCACAAGCCACTGGGATGGCTTACCCACAAATCTCCTGAGCTGGACCAATGGACACCCCCAACACTCTGTACACTTTACCCACACCACCCCCCACCCTGTTGCTGGGTCCCTATGCGCTTTCCTGACAGTGAAGTTGATGGCAAGTTTTGGCATAGAGCTGGTAAGCAGGCACAAAAAGCCTGCCCATATTTGTGGGGCAAGGAAGAATTAATATTGTTAAAATGTCCATATCACTCAAAGCCAACTATGGATCTAATATTATTCCTATCAAAATTTGAATGGTGGAGGAGGAGTCAAGATGGCAGAGAACTAGCAGGCTGAGACTACTTCAGGTAGCAGGAGATCAGGGAGATACCTTATCTAAAGATTGCAAACACCTACAAATCCAATGGGAGATCGAAGAGAAGAGCAATTCTAGAAATAGAAAATCAACCACTTTCTGAAAGGTAGGACTGGTGGAGAAGTGAATCCAAAGCGACGGGAAGATAGACCTCAGGGGGAGGGGCCGGCTCCCGGCAAGCAGCAGAGCAATGGAGCACAAAATCAGGACTTTTAAAAGTCTGTTCTGCTGAGGGACATCGCTCCAGATGCTTAACCAGGGTGAAGCCCACGCGGGGTCAGCGTGACCTCAGGTCCCACAGGGTCACAGAAGGATCGGGGGTGTCTGAGTGTAGCAGAGCTTACTGGTGTTAGAATGGGGAAGCCTGCTACAGAGACAGAGCCGGGGAGTGAGCTCTCAGCTCGGGGTGACCTTGAATCGGTCGCAGGCTCGGTGAGCTCAGAGTGCAGCCATAGGCCAGGGTGACGGGAGTAATTGGGCGCTGTTCTCTGAGGGCACACTGAGGAGTGGGGCGCTGGGCTCTTGGCTCCTCCGGGCTGGAGTCTGGGAGGCTGCCATCTTCATTCCCCTTCTCCGGAAATCTACGGAAAGCGCTCAGGGAACAAAAGCTCTCGAAAGCAAAAAAACGAGCTGATTACTCAGCCTGGCCCCTGGTAAGGGCAGTGCAACTCCGCCTGGGGCAAAGACACTTGAGAATCACTACAACAGGCCCCTCCCCCAGAAGATCAACAAGAAACCCAGCCAGGACCAAGTTCACCTACCAAGGAGTGCAGTTTCAATACGAAGGAGAGCAGCGGAATTCCAGAGGAGGAGAAAGCAAAGCACGGAACTCATGGCTTTCTCCCCATGATTCTTTAGCCTTGCAGTTAATTTAATTTTTTTTTCTTTTTAAATTTTTTTTCTCTTCTTCTGCTAAATTTTTTTAACTTTTACCCTTTTCTTTTTTGACGTTTTTTAACTAGTTTATCTAATATATATGTATTTTTTCCTTTTTATATTTTTTCTTTATTTGTTTTCTTCTTTTAATTGTTTCATTTTTTTTTTCTTTCTGAACCTCTTTTTATCCCCTTTCTACCCCCTCACGATTTGGGATCTCTTCTGATTTGGTTAAAGCATATTTTCCTGGGGTTGTTGCCACCCTTTTAGTATTTTACTTGCTCCTTCATATACTCTTATCTGGACAAAATGACAAGGCAGAAAAATTCACCACAAAAAAAAAGAATAAGAGACAGTACCAAAGGCTAGGGACGCAATCAATACAGACATTGGTAATATGTCAGATCTAGAGTTCAGAATGACGATTCTCAAGGTTCTAGCCGGGCTCGAAAAAGGCATGGAAGATATTAGAGAAACCCTCTCGGGAGATATAAAAGCCCTTTCTGGAGAAATAAAAGAACTAAAATCTAACCAAGTTGAAATCAAAAAAGCTATGAATGAGGTGCAATAAAAAATGGAGGCTCTGACTGCTAGGATAAATGAGGCAGAAGAAAGAAGTAGTGATATAGAAGACCAAATGACAGAGAATAAAGAAGCTGAGCAAAAGAGGGACAAACAGCTACTGGACCACAAGGGGAGAATTCGAGAGATAAGTGACACCATGAGACGAAACAACATTAGAATAATTGGGATTCCAGAAGAAGAAGAAAGAGAGAGGGGAGCAGAAGGTATATTGGAGAGAATTATTGGAGAGAATTTCCCCAATATGGCAAAGGGAACAAGCATCAAAATCCAGGAGGTTCAGAGAACCCCACTCAAAATCAATAAGAATAGGTCCACAACCCATCACCTAATAGTAAAATTTACAAGTCTAGTGACAAAGAGAAAATCCTGAAAGCAGCCCGGGAAAAGAATTCTGTAACATACAATGGTAAAAATATTAGATTGGCAGCAGACTTATCCACAGAGACCTGGCAGGCCAGAAAGAGCTGGCATGATATATTCAGAGCACTAAATGAGAAAAACATGCAGCCAAGAATACTAGATCCAGCTAGGCTCTCATTGAAAATGGAAGGAGAGATTAAAAGCTTCCAGGACAAACAAAAACTGAAAGAATTTGCAAACACCAAGCCAGCTCTACAGGAAATATTGAAAGGGGTCCTCTAAGCAAAGAGAGAGCCTAAAAGTAGTAGATCAGAAAGGAACAGAGACAATATACAATAACAGTCCCCTTACAGGCAATACAATGGCACTAAATTCATATCTCTCAATAGTTACCCTTAATGTTAATGGGCTAAATGCCCCAATCAAAAGACACAGGGTATCAGAATGGATAAAAAAACAAAACCCATCTATATGTTGCCTACAAGAAACTCATTGTTAACCCAAAGACACCTCCAGATTTAAAGTGAGGCGGTGGAAAAGAATTTACCATGCTAATGGACATCAGAAGAAAGCAGGAGTGGCAATCCTTATATCAGACCAATTAGATTTTAAGCCAAAGACTATAATAAGAGATGAGGAAGGACACTATATCATACTCAAAGGTTCTGTCCAACAAGAAAATCTAACAATTTTAAATATCTATGCCCCTAACGTGGGAGCAGCCAACTATATAAACCAATTGATAACAAAATCAAAGAAACACATCAGCAATAATACAATAATAGTAGGGAATTTTAACACTCCCCTCACTGAAATGGACAGATCATCCAAGCAAAAGATCAACAAGGAAATAAAGGCCTTAAATGACACACTGGACCAGATGGACATCACAGATGTATTCAGAACATTTCTTCCCAAAGCAACAGAATACACATTCTTCTCTAGTGCCCATGGAACATTCTCCAGAATAGATCACATCCTGGGTCCTAAATCAGGTCTCAACCAGTATCAAAAGATTGGGATCATTCCCTGCATATTTTCAGACCACAATGCTCTGAAGCTAGAACTCAATCACAAGAGGAAATTTGGAAAGAACCCAAATACATGGAGACTAAACAGCATCCTTCTAAAGAATGAATGGGTCAACCAGGAAATTAAAGAAGAATTGAAAAAATTCATGGAAACAAATGATAATGAAAACACAATGGGTCAGGGGCGCCTGGGTGGCTCAGTGGGTTAAAGCCTCTGCCTTCAGCTCAGGTCATGATCCCAGGGTTCTGGGATCGAGCCCCACAAGGGGGCTCTCTGCTCAGCAGGGATCCTGCTTCCTCCTCTTTCTCTGCCTGCTTCTCTGCCTACTTGTGATCTCTGTCTGTCAAATAAATAAATAAAATCTTTAAAAAAAAAAAAAAAGAAAACACAACGGTTCAACATCTGTGGGACACAACAAAGGCAGTCCTGAGAGGAAAATATATAGCGGTACAAGCCTTTCTCAAGAAACAAGAAAGGTCTCAGGTACACAACCTAACCCTACACCTCAAGGAGCTGGAGAAAGAACAAGAAAGAAACCCTAAACCCAGCAGGAGAAGAGAAATCATAAAGATCAGAGCAGAAATCAATGAAATAGAAACCAAAAAATCAATAGAACAAATCAACGAAACTAGGAGCTGGTTCTTTGAAAGAATTAATAAGATTGATAAACCCCTGGCCAGACTTATCAAAAAGAAAAGAGAAAGGACCCAAATAAATAAAATCATGAATGAAAGAGGAGACATCACAACTAACACCAAAGAAATACAGACAATTATAAGAATATACTATGAGCAACTCTATGCCAACAAATTTGACAATCTGGAAGAAATGGATGCATTCCTAGAGATATAAACTACCACAACTGAACCAGGGAGAAATAGAAAGCCTGAACAGACCCATAACCAGTAAGGAGATTGAAACAGTCATCAAAAATCTCCAAACAAACAAAAGCCCAGGGCCAGATGGCTTCCCGGGGGAATGCTACCAAAAATTAAAGAAGAACTAATTCCTATTCTCCTGAAACTGTTCCGAAAAATAGAAATGGAAGGAAAACTTCCAAACTCGTTTTATGAGGCCAGCATCACCTTGATCCCAAAACCAGACAAGGATCCCATCAGAAAAGAGAACTACAGACCATTATCCTTGATGAACACAGATGCAAAAATTCTCACCAAAATACTAGCCAATAGGATTCAACAGTACATTAAAAGGATTATTCAGCACGACCAAGTGGGATTTATTCCAGGGCTGCAAGGTTGGTTCAACATCCACAAATCAATCCATGTGATACAACACATTAATAAAAGAAAGAACAAGAACCATATGATACTCTCAATAGATGCTGAAAAAGCATTTGATAAAGTACAGCATCTCTTCCTGATCAAAACTCTTCAAAGTGTAGGGATAGAGGGCACATACCTCAATATTATCAGAGCCATCTATGAAAAACCCACCGCAAATATCATTCTCAATGGAGAAAAACTGAAAGCTTTTCCGCTAAGGTCAGGAACACGGCAGGGATGTCCATTATCATCACTGCTATTCAACATAGTACTAGAAGTCCTAGCCTCAGCAATCAGACAACAAAAGGAAATTAAAGGCATCCATATCGGCAAAGAAGAAGTCAAACTATCACTCTTTCTAGATGATATGATACTATATGTGGAAAACCCAAAAGACTCCACTCCAAAACTGCTTGAACTTGTACAGGAATTCAGTAAAGTGTCAGGATATAAAATCAATGCACAGAAATCAGTTGCATTTCTCTACACCAACAACAAGACAGAAGAAAGAGAAATTAAGGAGTCAATCCCATTTACAATTGCACCCAAAACTATAAGATACCTAGGAATAAACCTAACCAAAGAGGCTAAGAATCTATACACAGAAAACTATAAAGTACTCATGAAAGAAATTGAGGAAGACACAAAGAAATGGAAAAATGTTCCATGCTCCTGTATTGGAAGAATAAATATTGTGAAAATGTCTATGCTACTTAAAGCAATCTACACATTTAATGCAATTCCTATCAAAGTACCATCCATTTTTTTTTTTCAAAGAAATGGAACAAATAATCCTAAAATTTATATGGAACCAGAAAAGACCTCGATTAGCCAAAGGAATATTGAAAAAGAAAGCCAAAGTTGGTGGCATCACAATTCCGGACTTCAAGCTCTATTACAAAGCTGTCATCATCAAGACAGCATGGTACTGGCACAAAAACAGACACATAGATCAATGGAACAGAATAGAGAGCCCAGAAATAGACCCTCAACTCTATGGTCAACTAATCTTCAACAAAGCGGGAAAGAACGTCCAATGGAAAAAAGACAGCCTCTTCAATAAATGGTGTTGGGAAAATCAGACAGCCACATGCAGAAAAATGAAATTGGACCATTTCCTTACACCACACATGAAAATAGACTCAAAATGGATGAAGGACTTCAATGTGAGAAAGGAATCCATCAACATCCTTGAGGAGAACACAGGCAGCAACCTCTTTGACCTCAGCCGCAACAACATCTTCCTAGGAACATCACCAAAGGCAATGGAAGCAAGGGCAAAAATGAACTATTGGGATTTCATCAAGATCAAAAGCTTTTGCACAGCAAAGGAAACAGTTAACAAAACCAAAGACAACTGACAGAATGGGAGAAGATATTTGCAAACAACATATCAGATAAAGGGCTAGTGTCCAGAATCTATAAAGAACTTAGCAAACTCAACACCCAAAGAACAAATAATCCAATCAAGAAATGGGCAGAGGACATGAACAGACATTTCTGCACAGAAGACACCCAGATGGCCAACAGACACATGAAAAAGTGCTCCATATCGCTTGGCATCAGGGAAATACAAATCAAAACCACAATGAGATATCACCTCACACCCGTCAGAATGGTTAAAATTAACAAGTCAGGAAATGACAAATGCTGGCAAGGATGCGGAGAAAGGGGAACCCTCCTACACTGTTGGTGGGAATGCAAGCTGGTGCAACCACTCTGGAAAACAGCATGGAGGTTCCTCAAAATGTTGAAAATAGAACTACCCTATGACTCAGCAATTGCACTACTGGGTATTTACCCTAAAGATACAAACGTAGTGATCTTCGAAGGGGCACGTGCACCCGAATGTTTATAGCAGCAATGTCTACGATAGCCAAACTATGGAAAGAACCTAGATGTCCATCAACAGATGAGTGGATAAAGAAGATGTGGTATATATACACCATGGAATACTATGCAGCCATCAAAAAAATGAAATCTTGCCATTTGTGATGACGTGGATGGAACTAGAGGGTATCATGCTTAGCAAAATAAGTCAATCAGAGAAAGACAACTATCATATGATTTCCCTGATATGAGGGAGAGGCGATGCAACATGGGGGGGTTAAGGGGGTAGGAGAAGAGTAAATGAAACAAGATGGGATTGGGAGGGAGACAAACCATAAGTGACTCTTAATCTCACAAAACAAACTCAGGTTTGATGGGGGGGAGGGGGTTTGGGAGGGGGGTGGGGTTATGGACACTGGGGAGGGTATGTGCTATGGTGAGTGCTGTGAAATGTGTAAACCTGGCGATTCACAGACCTGTACCCCTGGGGATAAAAATATATGTTTAAAAAAAATTAAATTAAAAAAAAATTGAATGGCATTTTTCACAGCATTAGAAAAAAATCTTAAATTTGTATAAAACTACAAAAGACTGCAAATAACCAAAGCAATTCTGAGAAAAAAGAACAAAACTGGAAACTTTGCCCTTCATGATTTCAAACTACATTATAGGGGTATAGTAATTAAAACAGTATGGTACTGGCATAAACCTAGACATATAGACCAATGGAAAAGAATTGAGATACCAGAAGTAAACTCTCTCATGTATGGTAAATTAATATTTGAGAAGGGGACCAAGAATAGTCAACAGGGAAAGGATAGTCTCTTGAATACATGGTGTTAGTGAGACTGGATAATTGCGTGCAGAAGAATGAAATTGAACCCCTATCTTATACCACTCAAGAAAATGAAAAAGAAAAGAAAGAAAGCAAAGGGAAATGAAAGAAAAGAAAATGAAAAAAGAAAAGAGATAAGTAATGATGAAGATGTGGAGAAAAGAGAACTCTGTGCACTGTTGGTTGAAATGTAAATTTCCCACTATGGGAAAACAGTCTGAAGAGTCCTCAAAAAAATAGAAATAAAAATACCATTTGAGTTAGCAATCCCATTTTTGGGTATGTCTCCAATGGAAATAAAACCAGGATCTCAATGAGATGTCTGCATGCTCATGTCTTACGGCAGTATTCACAACAGCCAAAATATGGAAACAGCATAAGTGTTTATCTACAGATGAATAGTTAAAGAAGATAGGGTATAAATATATAAAATGGAGAATTTATCAGCCAAGAGAAAGAAGAAAATCCAGCCATCTCTGACAACACAGATGAATTTTGAGGACGTTATGTTAAGTGAAATAAGTGAGACAAAGACAAATACTATGTGATTTCAGATTCAGTGGAATCTGAAAAGGCCAAACTCATTAAAACAGAGAGGAAAATGACGGTTACCAGGGGCTTGGGTGGGGGCAACAAGATGTTGGTTAAAGGGTAATAATTTCTAGTTATAAGACAAATACGTTCCGGAGATGTAATGTACAGCATGATGATTATAGTTAATAATATTGTGTTATATACTTGAAAATTGCTTAGAGTGTATATTTTACATGTTCTCACCACAAATATAAAGAGTATTTATGTGAGGGGTTGGAGGTGTTAAATAATCATATTCTAGTCACAAGATATAAGTGTATCAAATCATCATATTGTATCTCTTAAACTGATACAAAGTTACATGTCAATTCCATCTCAACAAAACTGGCAAAAATAGACTGATGATTGGTTAACAAAATGTGGTGTGTACATGCTATGCAGTATTTTTCAGTCTTGAAAAGGAAAGAGATTTCGGCACGTGGTACAACACGGATGAACCTTGATAACATAAATACTGAATGAAATAAGCCCATCACAAAGGGACAAAGCTGTATGATCCCACTTACATGAGATACTAGGGTAGTCAAAATCATAGCAACAGTAGCTAGAATAGTGGTTGCTAGGAGTTTAGGAATGGGGTAATGGAGAACTATTATTTAAGCGCTACAGAATCTCAGTTTTATAAGATGAAAAGAATTATGTGGGTGGACGGTAGCAAAACAATACAGAATATGAATGTACTCTGATCGGTACACTTAAAATTAAGATGATCAATTTTATGTTATGTGTATTTTACCACAGTTTATAAAAAAAATTTAGAAGGAAAAAAACAAACAAAAGCCCCCGATGATTATGTAATTACCATAACAATTATGACTTGCCTATGTTTATGTGACACTGAGATAAATTTCTCTCATGTTTGATGCACTATTTCCCCCCACACACTGGGTCACTATACTTTTTTTACCATTCCCAACTGATTTAGAAATTCTGGCCATTCATCTTCCTGCTCAAAATTTATAAGTAACCATTAACTCCAGCACATTATTAAGTGTTTATAACGAGACAATATGTCTCTAAAGTTCAATTTCTCAGGAGTAGCTTCTCTCCAGAATGATCTAGAAATGAGAATGCATAATATAATAAAAATTTTAAAAATTCTAATTACAAAATAAAAGTAGAATTATGACTTTGTAGCTCCCAATTTCTGCTTTCAATCTTATTAGCATTGTGGGGGACTTGGAAAAAACCCCTACTCATCAGAAGCTTCATTTTTTCGTATCCATAGCCCATTGAAATGAATTTTGTCTTCAAGAATACTATGGACATATTGCTTATAAAGACAAACTGTTGTTCAGATCATGAAGTTAGAAGTTATCTCTATAAAAAATACATTCACTATGTTTTTTTCTGTAGACCATCTAAGATGTGGGAAAGGATGTATTAGAAGAGAGTGTAGAGATGAGTTTGGGGGATTGAGAACATATGTTTCAAATTTATCTTCCACAGTAGGAACAAAAGATCTTTCAAGCTAGGGACTAAGATGGGTGGAGTCCTATTCACAGAGAAGACTCCTCTCTGGTGTAAGTCTGAGAACTGACTTTTCCTGTCACACGGAGGCATCCCAAGACAGATAGCTTTTACTTTCTAGTTCTATGAGAAGTGACACCTTTATTTCTGGCTCATGATGCTCAACATTTCAGAATATCCTGAACCTCCTTTGTTTCTGTGTCCTCCGTACACCTACACATCCTACATACACTTTCCACCACAAAAACTTAGAACTTAGAATCATCCAGCCAACTACATTCCCTTCCTTTCTCTGCTTCCTGTCTCCCACCTGCTTTCTAAGTGGAAAGGGACAGGAAGAATAGATAACAAAAAGTGGCTTAGAGATGCCTTGATTTTTCCTACCTCCCCTCGAATTAAAGCAGTTTGAAGGTAAGGAACCTAAATTGTGGCTTTGAAATTCACACGGCATACCTGTATAAAATAGGTACATTTTCAGTGAGATGTGATGTCAGGATCTGACTCTTGCTCAAGAATAACCAAGTCCATGTGAATCAAGCTAAGACCAAATGAAAAATTTTATTAATACTCTGGGTTAAAATGTTAAAATACTCATAAAAAAGTTTCACAAAGAACGAAACAATTGAAGTAGGACACATATCCCCATGAGTTTTATAAAGGATATTCAGTGTCTCCTAATAGCTTGAAACACTGTGCCAGTTCACGAAACTCTGAAAAACGAGAGAAATAATATTTTACTTTTGGAGATCCCATGACAAGGGCTTTACCAAGTCCTTCTGTGGTAATCAGGGAAATTTGCAAGACTGAAATAACAAATGTGCTGGGCCTAAATAGATGACATTTTAGGCAAAGAGATAAAGAAAAGATATTTTAGAATGAAGGTATTCATTTCATAAAATCACAGAAATGTGAATGCCCATGTGATGAATAGTGAAGTTATATTTCCCATAATTTCCAACCCTTCCCCAGGTTAATTTCTTTCCTATCTGTATAAGTTAAAAATGGATTAGGCTGCAAATAAGACAACTCTTACTTACAGTGACTTAAACAAATAAATATGTCTTTTACAGCATAATGTCTGGAGATCAATGGTTTTTAGATTTTGTTCTGTCCTGCTTTACCATTTTTTTGTATATTGATTTTCTTTTAAAAGATGGCTGTTATATGTTCAGACATTGTCTATATCCAAGTCAGAAGGAAGATAGATAACGCTTTGCCAATCAGTGTAGGGGAAGACTAAGTTGTCCTCAACCCCCTTAGAGTCCCTGGCTGGGTCTGAAAATCAAACCAACAAAGACAGATTGATGAAAGAAAAGGATACAAATTAATTTATTTGAGTTTTATGTGACATGGGAGCCTTCATAAGGAAATGAAAACAGGAAAAAGCAATGAAACTTGAGCGTTTTTTTATCCTAGCTTTGATAGAGTGTGGACAGTCCTGTATAAATATGATAAATCAGAGAGTTTGAATTAGGTGTGGTAACCTGGGAAAAACTTAGCAAGGCCCATTTTTTCAGATTCTCCTGGCATCCCTTTGTCTTCAGAGATGAGGATGTTTCTTTTCTATGGTTTAGGGGGGGCACCTCTCTTCTGAGGGTTTTATGACCTAATTTAGGGGAGACAGGTGAGTGGAAAATCAGAGTGACACTCCTGCTTCTGCCATTCTTTCAATCCCCTTCAGCAGCCAAATCTGTAGCCATATATCAGAACACAATATATTTTCCCAAATTCCCCCAACAGATTTTACTTACTTATCTCATTGGTTAGAGCTGGGACCCATAGAATCCCCACTGCATAGAAGGCTGGGAAATTAGAGAATGAAATGTTTATATTTGGCTTGAGACGATGACTATTCATCTTCTAAGCTTGGCAAGTAGCTGTCCTTAACCACACGACAAAAAAAAATTCTGTTAGTAAAGAGGAGGAAGTAATATCTGCCATATTAGCCCATATCTGTTTATTCCTGTCTATCTATATATGTGTTATTTCTCCAGGATTAGATATCTTTTTTTTTTTTTTGAATCTCCCTTACTCTTCAAAGGCAGATGACAATACCACCTCCTCTGCAAGACTTTCCTATAAAGTCTATTCCTGATGGACTAGTACTCTTTTCCAAGCACATCACATAAAGCTGCCATTAATTACATCCTGTCTTCAATAGCTTGCTAAATGCTATGTATATAAAATTTCTCTCCTCAATACAAATGCAAATATTGTTAAGGGAGATAGTAACTGCAACTTATACTTTTCCCTTCCCTTCAATGCCCAGAACAGTACTGGGCACATACAACATATAATAATTAATAAAAATAGTTGGTCCATTTCAGTTTTGTTTCATAAATGTTTAGAATCTTAGAATGGGTTAACTTATCCTTCCTTCATAACAAAATTCACTGAAAAAAGGAGATTTAATCAATATAATGGGTATTTATTATCCACTCCACATTCTTAAGCACAGGAAAGCTCTTTTTCTCTCCCACTTGGGTTTGGATGGTACTTTCTCCCATCTGATTCCTAGAAGGAACACAGATCCAAGGCATGAACAGTCATCCACTGGACTCATTTACTGATCCAGCAATGGGCATCCAAGCCAGGCCAATATGGTTCAGTTAAAATATTTTAAAACAAACTATTAAGAAAGAGAAGCATTCTCTTACTTTGGAATTGAAACTGGAGGGATAGAGGCCAAAAAAATGATTCCTCCATGGAAGAATTTCTGTTTTCAGAAGAAGGGTTTGTTGTATTTTGTTTTGTTTTGTTTTTCCCCCAATCTTTCTGCATTAGCATTCTCAGCAGATAAGAATAAGTTCAACCCAGAGGAGTGCAGAGCCAGGGGAGGGAAAGAAAAAGAATTGCATCCTAACAATACCATTTGTATTCTGGGACCTAGTCAAACCTGAAGTCTGACTACTTCTTTTTGACAACAAATTCTCATTTGACAGTAAATCCCCTTTTTTGACTTAACACCGCTTCTGGCTGGATTTCTATCACTTGCAAATGATCATGACATTTAGCTTGATGCTTTTCTTATTTCACTAGGAAGTCTCTCATTGGTTCTGACAACTCTACACAGTCTGCCAGGATGGAAACAGCATTGTCCTCAGAGTCAAAAAACTTACTATAATTTGGGCTCTGCCACTTTCAAGCCATGTGACCTTAGACAAATGTGTTGGACTGGGTGTCGTCAAGTTGGTACTTCCACTCTCATATAAGGATGCGAATTACATTTTCCAGAACTCCCTCTCCTGCTTGGTTTTGGGTTAAGAGTTAACCCAAGGAATTTGCATGATATTCGAAGGTAAAAGTGGAGAAGAGCACATTACTTTAGAAGGCTGTGGGGGGTCAGACATGATGGGGGACAGATACAAAGATCCTCAGTGGGCCCCACCTTGGCCTGGCTGTCCCCCTGGTCTGTGTTCAGCTTGTCTCTGTGCTTGCTGGCCCTATCAACCCACCATTACATACTTGGCTGTGAGATTACAGAAGCAACATGTTCCTTAGAGGGACCAATTTCCACATACACGTCCAGAGGAACACGTCTCAAATTTTCCTGTAAGCTCTCCTTTGTCCTCCCGGGCCAATCCTTCATTTGGACCTGGTAATTAACTGCACCTCTGAACTCTGCCCCCCTCCCTCCTTTATAGACCTGTGCTCAAAGACTGCCCCCCACATTTGGAAAAGATCTGATTTTTATACTCAATCTCTGATTCCCAAAGTATTTTTAGTGGTTCTGTTTTCTTTAAAGTATCTAATAGGGCCATTTACTCTTTTAAGCCTTGGTTGCTTTGCCTGTAAGAAATGGGTTGTCCTGCCTGACTTGCACAGCTGTAGTGAGAATCCAGTGGTAATGAGGCTGGTGTGCAAACTCTAACTAGGTGGCATTATTGCAGTCTGATTGTTGGCCCTCGGGAGCAAGTGCCTTGGCTCCTGCCTGCAGGACTTCACTACCCTTCTTCCTGGGACAAACAAACCCTCAAAAGACAAGAGAAAGAAAGTAGTTTCTAATGTCAAGCAAGTGTTTGCCTTTGAAAAATAAATAAATAAATAAATAGGCAGTTGCCATTAAATTCTCTTTCAAGAGTGTGTCTATTTCTTGATCCTTTCAATTTTTTTCTCCTTCTTTTTATTCCTAGAAAGAATATTTAGGTTTCCTTATTAGTCACTGATTAACATTAAAATATACGTTTCCCCCTATTATTCCGACTAGATCCGACTGGTATATTATTCCGACGAGATCCTGCAACTCCACCTCCTTCCATTTCAAACCTTTTTAATTCTATGCCTATTTCTTTGCATGGAAGATACAGAAAGAATGAATTGTTGAAAACTTCAGTGAAACAAACAGCTATTTAAAATATTTTTTGAGATTGATCTGCAGACTCAATCTTGCCCTTTTTATCTATACAAAGCCCTTCTATATAGCTAATTGAAGATTATACATTATATATATTTGTCCATGCCACATGTATATTTAAGACATTTCCCTTTTTTGTTTAAAAATATATTTATTCAAATGTAAATAACATATTGTATATATTTAAAATAGATATATTTTTAGATTTAAGATATACATAAAAGCTACTCCCCAGTTTTATTTCTTAACGAGGCTCTTTGATTAGTTGAGGAACCTTAGACTGAACAGCAATGTTACAGAGAAAGATATATTTTAACTTGAGCTTTTGCTCAGGATTGAGAATTGCTCTTCTGAGGCAAGCACCCCTTTTCCCTTGTAAGAAAGTATAAAATGGGCATTCTACAGTGAATGCGCCCTTCCTACGCAGTGATTTCCATCAATGTATAATTAAAAGTGGATTTCCTTTTCCTTTTTGGTTGGTGGGAGGGAGGGGCTGGTAAACCTGGTTAAAGAAGGGAGAACAAAGAGAACTTTCATGAGTTCCCCTGCAAACAGTCTATCAGTTACAATTCCTAGTGTTCCAATAGCTGCACCATTCTAAAGAAGTTCTGGAATAAAAAAAGTCAAGCAGGGGGTCCAAGGAAAATTCCACCCGCATGCCAACTAAGGGAAAGAAAGAAAAAGGCAGGGGGAAAAACCCTATCTTTTGTTGTAAAAAGAACTAATGAAGCCGCTGTTAGAACTGTCCACAGCGACACAACAAGGCTTTCCACCCACACGCACTGTGAAGGTGTCAGTCAACCGCCGTAATGGGAAAAGGAAACGCTGTGAAGCAGAGGAGGTGGTGGCACACACGGCTTTTAGGGCTGGACTTGGGAACTCGCAGTGAGGGCACACTTTGGCCTGCGTTAGCTCCCAGAAGTTAGTGCACAAACGCGTAAGGTTGTCTACCTCGGTCTTAAGGAAGAGATGGACTGGCGGGGGGTAAAATCCCATTGTCATTATAAATTGCTAATTAAATAATTATCAATTAGTTGGCAGACAGAACTCATTCCAGTGTATTCCTCAGAGAGCCGTCAATAAAGGAAAACAGTAATTTGGGGGTTTTTCCGTCTACGATATTCTTGCCCAGAGGTGCTGAAGGGAGATAACGTAGGATATATTCTACGTTAGATGTTTCACGTAAGCTATTATGCATTATTGATCAAAGATAAGCACTAATTATAGCAGGCAAACATGCATTTCCATTATTCTAGTTACATGGTATTAATTTCACCACATTAACTAATCGACTGGGTCGTTTTTTCAGTGAACAAGACATTATACTATTTATTTTCCAGTAAAGAAAAAAATCCCAACACTGAATTTTCTAAGCTATCACACAGAAAGTATTTTGGAAAACAAAATGTCGACCGATATTATTTCTTACATCACGGACTGTATCTCTGCATTTTTAACTGTGAAACTATTTTATTTTAAAACTTCCTATCTAATCTATCTATCTGATCTAGATGGATCTATCTAATCTATCTATATCCTTTATTATGAATTTAGGACTTCAGGATAAGTATTGGCACCATCCTCAAGTTTTGCAAATGAAAAATCACGTTTGGTTTTCAGGGAATGAGATTTTTTTTCCCTCTACCTTTGTAGAGAAATATGAAGCTCCGAGCCTCTCCACTTGTCTTCTCTGTTAACTATGAAGTTGAGAAGATTTTGAAGTGTTTAAAAAACCTTAGTAAAGTCAGTAACATGTTATGGAAAACAACTAATAAGTAAAATAAATTCATTTTAGTGACCACTGAGAGACATTTTTCTTTGTACCAAGATATCTTCTACTGCAACTCTGCATAGAGGTCTCTTTTGTTATAAAAATATTTGACTTTAAAACCACTTTATTTACTCATGACAGAGATCTTGATCACACAAACCCAGCTCTCATCATATTCAGTTAATTACCTCACAACAGATAAAAAGTGTTTCTTATCACCGCCTGATGCCCCTTCTGGACAATAGTTTACTTTTGGAGACTTGGAATCAATTGACATCTCAAAATCTTAAAAGAGCTTCATTATGGCAAGGTCCTTAATTTGATTTACTGTAAGGAATACTTAATGGTTAAAGGTCCTTACTGTGTTGTTTTATTGAATTTTTGTTCATGGTTCAGGATTGATCCACTTCAGCCTTTCAGCAGGGAGCAGTTTTCTAGGGAGGCCCAGCAGGACTCTAGATCAATAAGGTTAATAGATGTGGGCCACGCAGTCAGCGGTGAGATGGCCGGCATTTCTGATGCCCATGAAGACAAGTTCTGATGTCACTTCTGCACTGGCAGCAATGTCATTCCGATTACCTGGTGCATACAGTGCTCACGTGTTAACAGGACAGCGAGTGGCCCATTAATATGAATTATCTTAGGGGAATAGATTAAAAAAAAATTTTTTTTGAACTGTCTTTTAAATCACTGGTCTCCATGACTTCTGAAACATCAACTGCTTTCTTGATGTAGAAAACTGTAGTGTTTAGATCTTCCTTGCTCTTTAGTACCTCCAGCAACCAGATTACAACTCTATCCAACAAGAGGGCATTTTGTGTAGGGGGAAAAAGAATGTTTCTCTTATGAAAGGAAACTCATCTGAAGAAGGGGTGTTTAGAGAACAAAATCTGAAAGAGGCAACTCGACCTAGAAAACTCCATGTTTGGTAGTCTATATAAAATAGCATAAAATATAAACTAGTTAATCAAAGAATTGAGAATCGAGTTTTGTCTCTGCTGTTTCCTAGTAAGTGTTCTTTTTAAGAAGTCAATAGAAAGTAGCAACCCCTTCCAACATCTATCAAAAGGTACCATTTGTAGACATGCCACAGGGACTAAAGCAGCTGACTCTTTGAGGGAATAGATTCTTCTCTTCCAGTGCTTCCCATAAATAAGTATGCCAATAAATAAGCAAATGTAACAGAGGAGTATTAGTGAGTAGTAATGTGTAAATTTGTCTACCTGCCCTTTAGGAAAAAGTTTGACAGTGCATATTATTTCAAATAATGGATGCTGATTTTACCGTACTAATTAAGGAATCATCCTTGCCATCGTATCGTTCACAGAAGGGTCTGTTTCACTGTTTTCTACTTTTTCAAATCTTTCTTTCCTTCTCTCCTTCCTCCCTTCCTCCCTTCCACTCACTTCCTCCCTCCCTTCTTTCCTTTCTTCCTTCCTTTTAAAAACAACAAGCCAAACCCAATGGACAATCTAAAGTCTGTAATGCTCCAAGAATTTCCTTGACAAACTCTATGGTGTTCATATATCCATCATGGATAGATCCAAATTTTGTTTCTTTGTTGGCTGATTTGCCATACTCTTAAAATAAAGATTTATTATTCGTAAATTTGGAAACATCAGATAATAGATATCACTCTGCTCAGACAAATTTTGCCAGAATGTACATTAGCCCAGTAATGCAGCAGATTGAATTACAGTGTTCTTTTTATTGTCTCCCATACTCATTAAACCTGTTAAATAGTAAAACATATTAGGTTAACTTGAAAATGCTTCAAGTCTGAAGGAAACTAGATTTTCTTTAAATTGCACTGGGAGATTCTCTGTTAATTGAGTTGTAATCAGTTAGTATTGATCGTTAGCCCTTTCTTTTATGATGAGGATGTTAATGATGATGATGGTGATGATGATGCTGTAATGTGCTCTGTTAATCTGAAGAGCATTCGTTTTTATGCCAAATGTATATAGGTTTATATTGTCATAACCAAGAAGAAGGCAGGAACGAACATTCTGGATTTTTTAACTAATCTAAAAGGAGGAATTTTCTTACTCTTACATTACCTTTTCCATTTTCATGTTTGAAATGCTAGCCAAGCCTGTCCTGAAATTGAAATTATTTGCTGAGGATAAATACCATTCTTTTTTTTTTTTTTATGTTTATTATACTTATCTTCTAGGAGGAAAGCAATTCTTTTGCCAGTTGCACATTTTTAAAAATCATGTCTAATTTGAATAAATTAACATATTTTGTTGTCAAAAATTAATTCTAAAAAAGAAACGATAACTAGAAAAGGGATTTAATTGTGTATTTTATAAGAAGAGAGAGAGAGGGAAAAAAAACTTTGTTATTCACAGGGCAGCTCAGTTAATTTGATGTGCTTTGATGTAAATTTGGGGGTTGCTTTAATTTCAAAACATATTTTTTCACTTAATAAGGGAGACAAAAGAAACTTTCAACCAGCATCTCCAGTTTGTTATCTCAGAATGTTTTGGCTTCTCAAATGTGAGAACATGATTGTTTTTATTTCCAGGAGGAGATAATAACACTGAAGCAATAAAAAAGAGTCAAGGCAGCTTGCACAGCACAGGAAGTTCACAGCCAGAGACTTAATTTCTCACACAATGTGCTGTGCAATGGGCCCATTAACATAGATGAATAGGCTCTTTAAGGGTTTTTTTTTTTCCTTCTTCTTCTTCTTCCAGATATGCAGCTGCCGCTGAATGGTGATATGTTAATAAGGTACTCACTTGCCTATTCTTCAGGTACTCTGGCATTCTCTACCTAGGTAATCTCTATATAGGAAAAGCTATTAGGGGGTTGTATCTGCTACCACACCTTCAATTATATTAACACCTGCACTGATAATCCACGTAAGGTAAGCTAGTAGGGGGTCTATGGCCTTAGTCCAGCCCTTTTCTCCCTACAAAGTTACATCTGAGGAGGAGGGGGAAAGGAAGAAGTAGAAGGAAAAAAAAAAAAAAAAAAGGAAAGTCACTTTTATTACACATCAGTGGGAACCTTCTGAAAAAGCTTTCATGCCTAGGAAATTGTTATTTCTTCAAACAGCTGACAGCCTGCAGAGGAAACTCTTAATGGAAACCCAGCTCCTGCATTGTTATGCATGGCCCTCATGTAGATTCAGGGAGGTGGATTAAGTTAGCTTCCAAAGGGTCTATTGTGTGTAGCATTAATTTGCAGAGCTCTTGATATTTGAGTTTGAAGGTTTATAACCTCAGTGTTTACTTAGATGAACTACATCCTAGGTTTGTTTATTTCCGTCTGCAGTCTCTTATTTCCTAGTAAATGTTACATTTATATTTGTTAACAGCAAGAATGTTGTTATAAATCTGAAGGAAATAATTACACATGCTTACATTCATTCATTTTAAAGCCTTGATCCTGGTCCTCCAGGGTCACCTTTCACTGTTACGTCTATAAAAGATTAAACAGATAAATTCATTTTTCAAGAACATTTATGCCACCCAGTTAAACAGCAGTGGGAAGACAATATAGTTTGGAGTGAATGCTTAATTATAACCTACCCCGAAGTGGTAACTTCCTAGGAAATTAACGTAACTGTCTCCTATTTCTTTCATAGAGCAATATTCTGAATACATGGCCCCCCAAATCTGTGCCTTGTACTTCCAGATGAACAAATCTGCTATAGAATTCATTGTCATTTTCTTGTGGCTGTTTGAATGATTATTTGTAAAGAGTTAGTTGCAATTTTGGAATTATAAAAATTTTAAAAAATATTTCCAAGTTGTGACTTGCGAATAACTTTGTGTGATGTTCTTGATATAAGAACCCTTCAAAAGTCTCATCTTCTGAGATTAAATTGCAAACTTACATTCAGAAACTTGTTCAACACCACCCCTAACCCTACTCCCTCCTTTTCCTCCCTGGTTTGTATAGGCAGTTGCTAACATGAATTTAAAATACAATATGAATGGCTGGGAGGAAAAAAAGGCAAGCCTGTTGGAACCTACTCTGGTCTTAATCTGGATTTAGGGGATCAATTGAATAGAAGTACATTATGCTTAAACAACTGATGTTTCTATTATTTTTAAACCTTTTTAATAGAAAACAACACCAACTGCATGTTGAGTATTTTATTGCACATTTTCTGCTTTTGGTTAGATTTTTGATGTTTTATAGATAATTTAAAATGTGTCTATTCATGGAAATACCCATGTTAGCATTTATATTTGAAAGGTCCTGTGATACAGTGGTGAGATATTCATTTTCTTAAACATCAGCGACCAGGAACTAGTTCTGGCTCCAAGTACCTTGGGTTTGTCTTTGAACCTCTTTTGGATCTTACTTTTCCATCTGTAAAAATTAAAGTGGTGCTCCGATTTCTAAGGCCTCTAAGCAATTAAGTCCTATGATTCCCATCAAAATATATTACTTCATTCTTACAGAAGGATCTCCCAATAAAGCTACCACACCTAGACCTCCCCTTCTGCCAATAATTAGATTTTCCAATCTTTATATAATCCCAGGGTTGTATATTTATTACTGTTCCTTGTAGCTGTCAACTTTTATTCATTCTTCCTTTTTATTTCAAGGGAAAACTGCTGATCGGGCAACTGTTGTTAGAAAATCTCTGACAGACCCAGCCGAAAACATACTGGCTCACAGTAGTGAAAGCTGCAAGCAAACTTTTAAGATTTGATGACACTTAGCCTGGCAAGCAATATGAAAGACGGGTCTTATTACCACTACATTGTTTGTTGTGTTTGTTTTCATCATGCCGTTCTCCAGGCTGTTTCTGTGTACCCTGAAAGGAATCCATCCAAAAATGGAATTTAATTGATCCAGCAAATATTTCTTGAGCCCCTCTCAGATGGTAGGCATGGTGCTACCTATTGAGGACACAGTTATATACAAGAAAGAAATAGCTCCCGCCCTTGTGTGGATTAGTTTGGAAGCAGCACCATTAGACATGTAGACATGTAACAAGGACTTTACCGAATGAATGAAGGCAAACATTATGTGCGAATGAATGACGAAAGCATACCCTTAATGAATTCGTGTTTTGCCTAAGGCAGATAAGATAGATAGGTTCAGTTCAATTCCTTTTAACAGTAACTTACAGAATCTCTTCTACTTGCCAGGCATGGTGGTTAGCCTTGGAAATTTTTATATAGGGAAGTTGATATTTATTTATTTATTTGATATTTATTTATTTATTTATTTGATATTTATTTGGTATTTATTTAGGGAAGTTGATATTGCAAGGTAGGAACCATTGTATGGATTAGACTCTTAAATACTTGGCAGTAGGCTTTCATTTCAAGTGCTGTAATATTGTATGTGGAAGAGCTGGCCTGGAATGTCACTCATTAGTTTAATAAAGCACTCTATGGCTCAGGACATAGTGCCAGAAGGAAGAAGGAAAGAGAAGTCAATTTTTAGTGACTGCATTGTGATGATTAAAGTGAAAATGACCATGATGCTGTCAGCGGTCTGTTATACTGGTATTATGAAATACCAAATTCTGTCCTGAATATTCTGTGTGTTATGTAATAAAGTATTTTGTTTTTTGTTTTTTTCTGTATCTTTTTTTAAAATTAAATTTAATTTTTTTTCAGTGTTCCAAGGTTCATTGTTTATGCACCACATCCAGTGCTCCAAGCAATACATGCCCTCCATAATACCCATCACCAGACTCACCCATATCCCTAAACCCCTCCCCTCCAAAACCCTCACTTTTTCTCTCAGAGTCCATATTGTCTTCAGTCTCTCATGGTTTGTCTCCCCACTTCGATTTCCACCAACTCACTTCTCTCCATCTCCCAATGCCCTCCGTGTTTTTGTTTTTATAAGTAGGCTCCATGCCCAGTATGGAGCCCACTTCAGGGCTTGAACTCATGATCCTAAGACCAAGACCTGAGCTGAGATCAAGAGTCAGATGTTTAACTGACGGAACCATCCAGGTACTCCAGTTTTTCTGGTAGCTTTTGGAGGTGGGCATTATTATCCCCATTTTACAGATTAAGAAACTGAGGTTCAGAAAGTGACTTGCCTAAACTGCAAAGGTAGCAAAGATAGAACTGAAATTCAAAGTCAGATTTCCCTTACTACCCAGTCTTTCTTCTTACTCACTGCATTACTGTTATCCTATCCTTGTGGTCAAAGCCCTCTAGCTATTTGGGGTCTGCTAGTTGCTAACTTTGTTCTTTCTGCAATTCCTTAGGAGACACTGGGTACAAACATTAATTGCAGCTTAGTACAAGAACAGCTTTCACAACTGCAGTCCATCAAAGAGAATTTTGTTAAGCTCTTGCCCAAAGTCTAGAAATGTAACTTCTGGATCAATTTTAGAGGCTTCTAATGGAATATCAAATATAAGTGTCTGCTTATTAAAAGTAAATATGTGTGCATGTGCGTGTGTGTGTATGTCTGTGTGTGCATGGATTATTGCAAGAATAAGATGAAGGAGGTGGTAATGATTAAACAATGGGTTTATGGAACTTGCAAACTGACCTGTTTAGAGAATGACACCTGCATGTCATCATCATAGTAGAAAGTATGAGAGTTTCTAAATCTGAATGAGGAACATAAAGGAACACATAATATTTTTATTCTCCAAAGGCAAATGTAATACAGGGAGGGAAGGATGAAGAAAAGCAGCTGCAAGCAGGCCAGGATTAAATGTCTGATCCACTACTTTGACAACTGTAAAAACATATTTGATCACTGATGTCATTACTGGAAAGCCTAATATCACTCTATGGGCTTGCCAACAACATGATCTCTTCATGCTTCTAGAATCACCATTCCCTGGTTATTTTACTAACAGGAACTTGCCATCACAATTTGTTTACATTTACAACCACGTTTTAGTAAATTGGTTTATGTACAAAGAAAATTTGGACCTAGTTTTAGTTAAAAATGTTGTTAAAGACAATAACTTGAGTTTAGAATTTCTTTCTTTAAATCAATTAAAGCAATTAAATTTTGCTAAATTTAGTTTTGTAAAACTAATGTTAATGCTGTTAAAAAGAAGACATAAGGAGTAATTTCTATGTATTCATTTCAGGTAGAAGTACATACAAATAATGAAGTGAGTATATACTTATGAAGTTTCACAAGTGAGTGTATTTTCCCCTATCTGTAACAGAATTTCAAAACATACTTTTGATGTTTTGCTTCAGTATGATTTAGTTGAAAGAGAAGGTGATTTGGTGTGTAATAGTTCTGGGAACAAATACTTGCTATCACAGTTACTGTGTTGCCGGAAGGCGATACCTTTCATCAGGCCCAGTACTGGATGGGGATGAGAATGTCTACATTTCAGGGTTCTAGCAAGAGTTCAAAGGAATATGTATGAAGCAATGCACACAGGGCTTGTACTAAGTGTTGACTAAATGGGGGTCACATTTTAGTAATAACGAGGTGCCTGGGAAATGAAGATGCCGAGAGAAGAATGAAAAAGAAGGATATTAGTCATAGCAAAGGCAGTTCAACAGATGAAAAGATGATTCAAAATGGCCAGTAATGGTTGACAGAATAAAGATGTCAAAAGCCAAAATATTAAAAGCTAAAGACTCTCAATAGAAAAGTTTGTCCATATAGCACTAGTCTGACTTTTGGAATTGTGTTTTCACAAATAAGCACCATGTCCCAGCAGAGGAAGAAGAAAAAGGGGTGGGGGGGTGAAATGTAAAGCTGTGGGGAAATTAAACAAAAACAAGAAAATTAGATTAAATGTGGAACTTTTGTCAAAGAGCAGCTGAACAATACAAAGAGAACAATATGATAAAACAAAAACCCTGGGAAGTCTTGAAAAGAAAACAAAAGAAAAACAAAGAAACATGGGAAAGGCAGGAAAACAGCACACACTGAGAATGCATGGTTGACGTGTACATATGTTCCAGCCAGTGAAACATGCACAGCTCTGCTTTTAATTTTGACAGTAAAAGATATCTGCATTGAGCAGGTTTAGTCTAAGAAAAGGGAATCCACAATGTTAGAAAGCAATGCTTTTCCAATTCTCAAAACAGAAGTCTATGTTTAAGCATGATATACGGGACTATGTTTTAAGTGCCTATGGAATTCTAGGTTTGAGGCAAAAAGAAATCACTTGGTTTCATTATAAATTTACCCATTTGGATGCCAGAAATGAAAACTCTGTTTTGTTTTGTTTTTTTCATCCACCCAATCAGAGAAGATACTTTTTTTTTTTTCCAAATTGTAGTTCTATCGATAAAGTAGAGATCTGATCTAGTTTAAAAATCTGTGTCATCTTGCTGAGTGGATGCAATGACAACAGCCACGAGAAGTTTCCAGCCAGACAAAAGGACACCTAAAAATTCTTTGGGGATCAATTCCTTCCCTTCCATAGCCAAGTAGCACACGTCTGTCTACCACAAATCTACAGACAAATAGACTTGTTCCTGTTCACTTGTCCTTGCAATGAAGCATCTGCTGGCTGGTTTCTGTGTTTGTCTGTTTGATGGGTTGGGTTTTTTGCTGTTGTTAGATTTTTGCCCAAATGCTCCAATTCAAAACATCATCCTATCGCCTTTTTTTAGTCGCTAATTCCTCTTGTCCCTGTGGCTACATCTCTAGGATCTCATTAACAAACTAGTTCTGTGTGCCCTTAACACTGAGGGCCCTCGTCTGCAGCGGGAGGCAGCTCTCTGCTCAGCCTGCAGTGCCGAGTGACACAGCCAGGAGACATAGTCACCGAGCACTAACTTCTATTAAATGCAAGCAGACTGTGAGAACCCTATTGGAACCGCGTCAGGACGTGAGAGAAGCAAAGGTAATTCTTCCGTTTCTACATCCAATTTTTTTTTTTTGCAAGAATCAAGTATTTCCATCCAGAAGAGACAAGTGTGCAAAAGGGGAGGGGGTCTGTTCAGTGTCAAAACTGATAAGCAAGGAAGTAAATTGATCGATCAGCTAGGAAATCAGTTGCAAACACAGGAAGAGAAGAGCCTCTGATAGCTGGGGTTTGTTTAAATGAAGGTCTCATGCCAGATGAATGCAGTGGTTTAGAATCTAGGGAGAAGGGGAGTGTGCTAGTGAGGGTTTTCTTCCTGAGAAGTAAACTGCAGGCTAATATCTGGTCATGAGAGTTTTTGTCTTTCTAAATTCTCTAAGCTGGAGAGGACTTTAGAGATCAGCCAGTTTGTCATCAATGATCACATCTAATACTTTTCTTTTTTCAAAGGGGTAGCTGCAAAGTTTTGGACAAGGCCTCTGCAGGCAACTGGAAGCAGAGTGTACCCAGGTGGTGGGTCTCGTCTGTGGCAATATATTTTTCTGTCTGTCCAATTGAATATGGTTGTAAAGGGAATAAAACCCATGTAATCTCCAGCAGTGACAATTTAATCAGTTGTAGAAGGGGAAGAAGCAGAGTCCCCTCATTTTCATATTTGCATATTTGATTTTTGCGTTGGGGAATAGAGGTTAATGTTTCTCTATTACTTCCCATGCAATTTTAATATTTAACTCTTCTATGCGGAAATTTTTGCTGTGATAGAAAATAATGAGTCAGATGGGTCTAAGAGGAAAGTTCCATGTCAGCAATAAAGGGCTCGGTGCAGCATGCTTTTGTCACATTTTTTCCCCTACACAGAATCTATATGCCAAACGTGGCTTGCATGCTCCCAGTCTCAGCACGTGATGCATACGCTATTGCCATTCAGACATCCACCCTGAAAATGAAAGCAACTGTTTGGAGAACAATACAAAATGATGAGGACTCTATCATAATATGCTCCCCCTTTGGGTTAATATTTCCTAAACTCTTAAAACTTGCATCTATTTCTGAGGAAGTAGGGTTTCTAAAATACCTGATATACAGAGGGGTCATTTTATGAGGTTAGAGAAGAGCAATAAAATATAGTTAAATTAATAAAATTTCATTGTTTTATATAATTAACAGAATATTATCACCCATGATAACAGATTATGGGACAGATTTTAAGAGAAATAAGATGGAAGTAATTTGAAATCATCATCAATTACCCTTGTGTGACTCCCATGAGTATATTAAAAATCTATTCAAAATGGCGCTGGATTTGAATTACTAGAACATGGAAAGCTGTTCTTTTATGCATCAATGCATGTTAGCGTGCATTTTTGTGTAAGCCCCCAAAACATGTTGGGTAATTTAAAAGAAGGGGGGTAGTATTCTACTTGCTTAACGATTTAGAATTTCTTTATAAAAAGTGGACTCTGAAGCCAACATTTCACTGGAGAGGGAAGGAATAATTATATGGGTTCTATTTAATTTTACAAAAAGAGAAAAAAGCACGAAGCAAAAGTTTTGAAATGTTATATGCATTAAAGTTTATCTAGAGATTTATTCACATATATGTGCACATGTATGTGTGTATATATCCCTACATGTACATGTATTTGATTATCAACAATTGGGCCACATTTACAGGTGTGTTGATAATTACTGGTAATTGAATCGTTGATAATCAAATTCTATGAGAGGGAACTAAATTTGGAATTCTGAAAAGATAAGCCTTACCATTTTATTAAAAAGTAGAAGTAGATTCTCTAATTTACATACATGAAAAGTGCACCCGTGGAGTATACAGATATGTATAATCATGAGATGACAGGTATGAGATGCTCTGGGGGTGCGCACAGCTTCACATTAAATTCAAACACAGAATATGTCAGGTTTTAAATATGTTCTTTTTTATCTAAATCTGCATTCTGATGATCACCCTTTCAAAGACGTTGCAAATATATAAATATGTGATCCAATGATTACATATTCAAATTAACCCGGTTTCTTTGAATAGTCTAATGATTGAACGATCCCCCAAACACTGCAACTCCTTTGGGAAATAAGCTCTTGCCTCAGCACATATTCTCGAGGCCTGGAGAGTACTAGGTCTGCCAAGGAGTGCCTTGAAGCATGGAAACCCTGCTCTACCTAAACACGAGTCCTAGGCTTTAATCACAATGGCTAGGTTCACACTAAAGCAATTAACCATATGATTGCTTTCACAGGAGCCCAACCTCATCAGTATCTTTCCTTCGGGCAAAGTGACAAGGCTGGATATAGTCAATGACTCAAGTGAATTTGATTGCGTAAGAGGTACAAGTCTCTGAATACACTGTTCCCAAATGCAGAGTAGAAATATTCATCTCATTCTGCTTTTTGAAGTTGCCATTTCACAATCAACACTTTAAATGATTATGGTAAAATAATTGTTCCATTAAAGGATTAAGAGTTGACGAGTATAATCAGAAAGGTTAAGACCAAGTAATAATAATCTCTTTTATAGTTTGTTGTTCCGTGTGTGTGTGTGTGTGTGTGTGTGTGTGTGTGTGTGTGTGTGTTTGGTTTTGGTTTTGGTTTTGGTTTGGTTTATTTGTTTTGTTCTTTTTTTGGCTGGGGGTTGAGGGTGAGCCATGATAACTCGCAAAACCTTAAATAATAAACTTGACTTTGGAAGTCTGAAAGAGATAAAGATGCCTAAGGAATGTAGTTTGTAATTGAACAGGTAGCTTTAGATAAGGTTAGAAATGTGTGTGTGCATATGTATGTGTACATGTACATACAGAAACATATGTGTATGTACTTGTGTATTTTTTAGGCTTATTTAATCTTGTGACTTACTAGTCATTTCTGAATTTGGTGATACATCAAATGTGAATTTGAAACTTTCTAGTACCCTTTTCTTGGTATCCTAGTGGGAAATTTCTGCTGGCATAACAGGATTTTTGTTTCCTATCTCTTAAAATGATTTTTCCAAAAGTGAGCTACTAGAGGATTTTCAAGTTTTCCTAGCTTAAAAGCCAAGTATGAATACAAGATCTGAACAACAGAGGGTTTGTCATTCATTTCTCAGCATGTTTTTAGATCATCTTAAATATTCCTCAAATGCAATTAAAATGCATTACACAACTAGGATTCCCTGTATTCTATTCTGGAATGCCAAGGTACTTATTTCTTATTTCATGTTGAAATCATGAGATCAATTCCCCCAAAGATTTTCTCAATTTGGAATCCAACGGATGATTTTATCACCTTCAGTGAAAGAGAGTCTGCATATGGAATTTTAGGCCTGATGATGTTGGGAGCCTCTTAAGTTAAAGTACTTATACAAGTAAAATGGAGATTTTTTTTTTTTTTTAAAGCATAAGGATGATTCGTCTTGAATCAGAGAAGACTTTATAAAAGTTGCTAAATCTTATTTTTAAACACCATAATGCATTGTTTTCTCATGACCACCTATTTAGATGAATGATCAGTTTATCCAGTGACTCACCAAGGTGTGTCCCAACCAAAGTCCACAATTATTTTGGCTCCTCACATTCAAAGCGGAATGTTCTGAGAATCTGGATGATCTCTCGCTGAGTGTCTGGGCCACAACGTAAAACACCTGAGGATCTGAGGGGAAAATGCTGAGGGGACCCAATTCTCTCACTGTCCCTGGGAGAACAAACCTCATGGAGATCAGAATATAATTGTCCTTGTAATCCACAGAGCCCATTCATCTATTTCGTTTCCCCTTTTTCTATCCTCAAAAAAAAAAAAAAAAAAAAAGAGTAAACATATGTAAATAAATCTAAGGAAAATAGTCATGAAAAACTTAGCAATATGGAGTATACTTGCAGCCTGTGGGAAGACTGATTAAAAGATAAATGTGCCCGCACCCTCCTCCCACTTGCTGACAGTTGCATGCTTCCAAAAAGGCTGAGTCTCCCCAGCCCAGTGCATACGCCTCACTCTCCTCCTTCAGCTATTCTTGGCTGTGGATTCCCCTGTGCTCTTTGTGCACTTTAAGTTTAATTTTGCATTTAAAAACTCAATTGGCTCATCTGTTAAGCATTAAGCAGCTCCCTTTTGAGCCACAGGGGGAGCCCTGGGAAAACCCACAGCTGCTGGAACATGGAAAATGGGTTTAAAAAAACAAAACCATTTTGAAACTTTAAAGCATTTTAGCAGCCGTGGATTTCCCAATCCTTACCCCCCAAATGGTTCATCTGTTTAACTTTTATCTGGTATTGGAAAACACAAACCAGAGCATTAAATAGCCCTCAGATGACTTTTTGTTTAACACAGAATGAAAGTAAAAGCTAAGCAAGCCATGTACGAGGATCTTCTGGAGCTCTATGGCCTCCAATACCTGCAAGGATATTCAACCCCCGGTTACAGGAGCGATTTTGAAATCCAGCCCTGCCCGCTAGAACCACAACCTTTCTTCCCCTCCCTTTTACAGCCCCGCCCTCCTTCAAAGAAAGTGGGGGAGGGGAGAGCCAGCTAATCTAATTCCCAACTGGAAAAGTTAATAGGCTGGGGATATTAATGAAAAGCTCAAGCAAGATTTTAAGTTTCATAATGATTTGTCATTGACTAAAAATTCATGTTTAATTACAGTTGGATGAGCTCTGGATAAACCTAGATTCTTCTTTTTTTCATCTCTCCCGTATTCCCCTAATTTACCTGAAGTCTCCCAGTGGTAGGGCCCTAAGTCCCACGGTTAGATACCAGTTCCTTCGAATGATTGACCCTCCTAGCAAAATGAAAATATTCTTTGGAAGAGTGACAACTGCAAGCCCGTTATTTACTAATAATACCTAACAGAAGAACACTCACAAGGAAGTTGGAAAGATGAAAGAAATTATTCACCTAACTTCTTTGCATGTTTTTTGCCCTGATGAAAATCACTGACTTCTCATAAAGAATCTGCTTGTTTTGTTTTTTAACCTACAGAAACTATGATATCCCAAATCAGATGAATAAATGAGGTTCAGAATATAATGCATCCCAAATCATTCCTTTGAATAGTTGATGTCAGATTCAGGAGTAAAATTATATAATTACTGATTCCTAGTCCAATTTTGGTCTTAGGATTTCTTCTTTGAGATGTCGTTGTTGTTTGGGGTGGGATGAAATTTAAAGAGAGCTTATGAGGAACACACTCATGGAACATTTTTTCATTGTGTACTTTTAAATAAATATTGTATTTTTCAAAGTCCTCAATTTCAAATTTATTTCATACTATTTTCTTCTCCCCCCTTCTCTCTCTCTGTCCAGTATGTCCATGAATATTTTTTATGTATTAATAGGGCACTGTAGTAAGGAGTTGAATATATTCTATAAATGATCCAAACTTTATGATGCTCTGTGACAGGATTCTAAGTAAATTTGAAAGGTTGTGTATTTAAAAAAAATAGTAAAATAAACTTGCGGTGGAAAAGTAGTTACATAAAATATTAAGCCAGGCACATATACTGACAAATTCTGAAATTAAGAAGAAAGAATTTATAGCCTCTTCAATTTAAGAAGACCAGAAAAGATGTCCATTTTTCCTATCATCAAACTCAAATATTAAAGTTTCAAACTGAGGAGACTAATGACATTTGTACATGTTTTGGAGATGGGGACTACTTCTTTTTGGTATTAAATTTAAGTTTTTACCAGGGGGAATAAGTCTTTATTGAACACCTATTACGTGCCAGGCACAATGCTAAGTGATTAATGTGATTTTGTGTTCAGGGATAATGCCAGTGACCTATTTTCATATTATTTAATTAAAACTGTCCAACTTCTCCCTTTTGGTCCATATTCCTTGAGCTTCAGGGGATGTTCCAAATTCAGAGAAGGGGCATTCAAAATTCAAACACATATGAAAGAATTAGATTACTGTGTCTATTGGAGCTAAAAACTATAGTTTACAACCAGTTTGTACCATGAAATATAGAGCGAACAAGGACTATTCTCTGTAAGCAAATGAAATCCTTCTTAATGTAGCTTAATCTTGGCTTCTAGCTGAAACCAAAAAGAGTATGAATTGTGGCTCATCTTAATGGGAAGGTAGAGCTAAACTCTTAACAGTGTTAACTAGACTTCCTTGTTCTCTTCAGCTCTCATTTTAGCATTTCTCTAAATTCTGGCCACATTCTCTCTTCAGTTCCAAAAGCTTCCTTTGTATCATAAAGGTAGGGAGTGGAGTGAGGTTTTGGCATGTTTAAAGATTTTATTTATTTATTTGACAGAGATCACAAGTAGGCAGAGAGGCAGGCAGAGAGAGGAGGAAGCAGGCTCTCCGCTGAGCAGAGAGCCCTATGAGGGGCTCAATCCCAGGACCCTGGGATCATGACCTGGACCAAAGGCAAAGGCTTTAACCCACTGAGCCACCCAGGCGCCCCTAAGTTTTGGCATGTTTAGTAGCTCCAGAGGGAAGATGATCTTCGTCCTGGCTTTCCTGTAAATAATCCTGGTGAAGGTTCTAATTGGCCTGGCTCAGGTAAGTGTGCCTGACTTCTGGCCCAGAGGCTGTGGTATTCTTCTTCTCAGGCCAGGGTCACCTGCATACTGCTATGTGTTGTGACTGACCTTTGTAAGAATCAGTTGGTCAGAGTGAAAAGGCAATGGAAGCACGGAGAGGTTAAGTAATTTGTTCAAGGTGACACACCTAACATCTAGAATTCAAACTCAAGGGATTTTATTCCAGAATCTGTGCCAATGCACTTGATATTGATATTGTTATATAACATTTCTTTTGGTATAGCATGATCCTGGTATCTCTTTTTTCCATTTCTTTATTTTTTATGTGATTTTGTTCGGTTGTCATTGTGATCACACATGTTTGAAGCTGCACCAACCACCTTGGGCTTTTTAAGGGAAGCTTTTTGGAGGTGTGGAAATCATTACTGTGCTGATCTCGTTGAATTTGCTATCCTGGAAACCACCACTTTTTATTTCTTGTCATAAGAAATACTACATCCCTCATTGTTCAACTACTTTGGTTAGATATCCTGTTATTTGTAGCTACAAACATTCTAACTGGCTCAAGACTCTCTTCCTCTGTAATACTTTTTGAGCCCCTCTATTGTTTTCCTTCTCTTTCTACGGACTATATATCTTCAAATCCCAAAGAATGGTATAGTAGAAGAGCCTACAATTTCTCAGATTTAGGAGAGGACAATGGGAGAAGAAAGGAAGGACTTGGGAGAGGGTGAGAAGGATAGATCTGCAGGGATGATATGAGATTAGTAATTTCCTATAGGATTTTGATGTCCCCTATGAGAATATTTCAAGAAGAAGGTGGGCCCTTCTCAGTTGACTGCTGTTAAAAAGAACACTGAAGGGTGCCTGGGTGGCTCAGTGGGTTAAGCCTCTGCCTTCGGCTCAGGTCATGATCCCAGGGTCCTGGGATCAAGTCCCACACTGACAACCTGAATAGATTTTCGAAGTTTTGCATTATATTTAAAATCTAGTTGGGTAGGTCCTTCCTCATTAGCCATGTACTTTTAAAAATATTGGGCGGGGTGCCTGGGTGACTCAGTGGGTTAAGCCTCTGCCTTTAGCTCAGGTCATGATCTCAGGGTCTTGGGATCAAGTCCCACATCAGGCGATCTGCTCAGCAGGGAGCCTGCTTCCTCCTCTCTCTCTCTGCCTGCCTCTCTGCCTACTTGTGATCTCTGTTTGTCAAATAAATAAATAAAATCTTAAAAAAAAAGAACCCTGAAAAGTGGCCGTTGGATTTGATGACTTTAGTGAGAGCTATTTGGTAGTATAATGCTGGTAGAAGGAGACTGGAATGGGTTATAGAGGGAGAGGAAGGCAAGGAAATGGAGTGAGAATAGACCATCCATGGAGAAGTTTGGCTGTGGAGGAGAGAAGAGGGGTAGGTGGATGCTGTGGGTTCTATGGAGATGGGGCAAGACTGGGTGTTGTTTTGAAATGGATGAGACTGGGCCATGTTTAAAGGTTGATTACGTAGGAGAGAAAAAATGTATGTTCCCACATGAAGAAACAGAAAACAGAATCAGAACCACAGGTGGAAGGATTGGCCTTAGACTATTTGAAGACTATTCTGGATCAAAACAGGAAAGGATAAGAGCAGGGAGTTAAATGGTATACTTGTTGCTTCCCAGATTTAGGAACATTAAGACCGTCACAGTTCCTTTTGGTTACTTTGTGTTACTATCATATTTTTTCCTTATACCTGTTCTCACATATTTGAGATTCCTTTGAAAATCCTCATCTAGGATTAAAAAGAAAGAACTGTCATTCTAATGTTTTTATATGACATGGAAAATAATAGTTCAACTAACTATTTGTTGTAATAATAAAGACCAGAAGCAAAACCAAAGGCCAGGATCCTGGAGTCTTTCATGTTGACCCCTGTTCTATTATGAACTTTAAAATCTGTTTTACATCAGACACTGCAGGAAATAAAATAGGAGAACATGGGAAAGGAATATATCCTGCTAAGGTTGCTTAGGTCCAGGGGGATTGGTGATGTTCCCAAAGAGAAACAAACAGCAGTTGATGAGGATTTTCAGTAAAAATGCTTTGATGTCAGATAATTTTTAAAAAGAGAGAGAGAGATGCAGATTTTAACAAGTACTATTAAAACAAAATCCAGGTTAACCAAAGTTACATCTAAGAAGGAATGTTTCAGGGAAGTGAGTATAGGTAAAGCCATAGAGCATAAAAAAAGTATTCATAAAGTCTTTTGTTAGATTTCATTAAAAGTAATTTCTTTAGTCATATGAATTTTTTACTTAAGCATCCTTTTAAAAAAAAGTGTGGTAACTTGGGAGGAATAAGTTTTAATATGACAAATTATTCAGAGCCTACTTGGAGGTGGATATTCTGTATTTTACTAAATTTTCAAATAAATATTGTCCTTTTGTCCTGTAAAATTTTAGCTTTCCTAGTTTCTGTCTCCTCTTCCACTCCTATCATTTCTTTTAAAACCATTCATGGTGTGACGTTATCTACCTTTTTCTGACAAGGTTAGAAGTGCTGTTAATTGACGACTAGTTCCAGTGAATGTGGTATGGTAACAATTAGAGTAATGAGTAAATAACTGTACAACTGCAACACGATGCTTGCACAACCTGTCTTCATGAATCAACATTGGACACATACTAGACAGACCTATTCCCTCATGAGATGCTACACTGGACGTAAGGGTCATAGTTGGGAGGTCAAGAGATGTGCCCAAAGTGACTTACTCCAAATAATACATAGTCATTCAGTTTCCACAACCCTAATCTTTCCTTTTTAACTTGAGGAGATGGAGCTCGTGAAAAGGTGCACACATGCACACAGACTGTTACCCACCTGGTAAACACTGCTGCGTCACTCAAGATTCATTTCAAGACTTATGCATTCTGTGGGGTCTTTCTGACTCTCCTTTCCTCCAGGAGTATTTATTTCTCCTTTCTTTACACTCCCAATCTGGGGAGAGGGGAAAAAGAGAATGAATCTAAACTACTCCACTGGTTATTAATTAGTTAAATTATTTATTATACTTGGGTATAATTCTAAAATATATTTATAATCTGATTCTTGGGCAGGATAAGCCTGATTTCTTTGTTTTGCATTGTTATCACAATCAATGTTGTATTTGGGAAGAATTAATAAAAACAACAATCAAAACCTGAGTAGAGTCTGACTGGATATTTTAAACTTGTGAATAAGACACAATTAAAGTCAACGTAAAATAGACCTAGGCATTTTTTTAAAACTCAAAAATCATGTTGACCTTCTTAAAGTATGCATCAGTTTTGTTTTCCTGAATTACTTGAAATTTTTTACTAAGGGTAAAATAGGGAGAGAAAAGCAACAATATCTTAATAGTATGTTATTTTATTTCTTTAAATGGATTCAAATCTTTAAAAATTCTGATGCTGACCTGATTTTGAAAAATAATCATCTTTCACGTTAGAAAAATTTAAATTGCCAGTTTAAGCTTGTTAAAAATATTTTTATTGCATTCTTAGTAATTTCCCATGGAACGTTTCTAAAGGCTCAGCAAAACATTTACAATTTTATAAAATCCTTTAAATTAATTTACAACTTAGCTATGATCTTCTTTTTGGGAGACTCAAAACAGTAGGCAACCTTATATCCATAATGTGTATGCTTAAATGTTTTATTACGACGAAATGAATTAGGATGGAATTACTTAACTGCAGACACCAGCATTTCATTTAACTGCAATCTGTTTGGCCCTTTACTTAAGCCAGTTTAATTCTATTTTATACAATCACAAGCTCAGTTTTGTGTGTTCTTTTTTGTTTTGTTTTCAACTGTGCCATAGCTTCAAGAACTGAATAGGAGAAAATGCTGACCAAATTTAGTAATTCTCATGGCATTTTATCCCATTGGATGTCTAAGAAGATCAATGTTGCCTCATAGTCTTGCCCAGTCTCCACTCCATGGGCACCCAATCTCATGTCTTCTTAATCCACCCTTTGTAAAAAATCTCAACTGTTGTTATGACAACCAACTGCGTGCAGGTGTAACCTGACAGCACATGGCAACAGCCATACATGTCTTCTACTTTCTGTCCCAGAGCATTTTACCCTTATTTTAGTTCTATTTGTTTTCTAATAAATGCTTTCAATCATGTTCACATGATGAGCCATGTAGTATTCTCGTTGCTTGTTTCTAGAATTTAATTTTAGCTTTCATTTCCCAAGTTAACTTGGGATTACTTAGAGAAGTCTTCCGATGTCTAAATAAATATTTGCCTTTATTTTTGCAGTTTGTTGCCTGAAAGGTACCCTGAGTGATTTCTGATTTGGGGTCCTCACTGAGATTTCCCTTGTGTGAAAGATTACATGGTCTTTTCAAATGACTTTTCCATGGATACTGAACAATTTCTGTGTAACACAATGTTATATTGGAACTCTTTCTACCTCAGGTCTGGCTGACATCACAAACACTAAGAAGCAAGTATTCTCATATTCTACTATAAGGGGCTTATTCCAGTTATGTAACTCCTGCAAAGAAGGGTCTGAAATCAGCTTTGCAATTCTTGCCTACCAAGAGTCCAGCTCACATCAACTGCAGACCCAGACTTCAGCCAGAGATAGGTTAATAAAGAGAGGTGGGTGAGTGGCTTTTTCTGGAGAAAATTGTTGGTGGATGTTGAGTATCACCCACCCCTGGAAGTGGAAGATGAGAAATGCTTAAAATTTACATAAAGTCTAGTGTGGAAGAAACTTTCCTGAGACCACCTAGACAGCTTGGTATGTGGTTATCAGACACATTCCTGAGAAATTTCAAGAATGCAAATTGTGTGAAGCTCCTTATGTCATCAGAGTAGAAAGCTAAAATGGATGGTAAGAAAACTCCCACTGACAGAGGGCCAAAAATGTGCATGTCTCCTGGTTAAGGCTGCATGTGCGGGAGTGCGCTGAAGCTGACATTGAGCTGTAACATTCACTCCACTGAGTGTTATAAATGTGAAAACTGATCAAAGGCAAGCTTTCCAAACTATTTACATTTTCTATGGGATTATAAGCCTAAAAAGATATTAATATAAAATTATTCAGTCAATTCAAATTAAATCTTCCTATTAATGCCTACAGAACATGCATATTACTTTCAGTAGTACTTTGGTAAAAGTCCCTCTATCCCCTGGGTGGTGGTCTTCTCTCCCCAACAACAGTCTAAGCCATCACTGTGGATTGAGTCCCACATAATGACCCTTGTTAGTCAGAATGAGATCTGCATCTGTCTGGCCAGATTACTCTAGTGCCGGGAGAACTGAGGAACAAGTGGGGCCTTGTGGTGAGAGAAAAGTGCCTTTGAACTACAAAATGCCACATTCCCACCTATAGCAAGGAACTCCTTTTCTCTAATTGGTTCCCCTAGGAGTATGGTTCCTGTTGAGACCCTTGGCTCTGATTGGCTATATGTAAACTCATCCTACTGTGTTACTCCTTGATGTTATTAGCACAGGTATATTCTTTCTGCTACCCACACCCATACTTTTTATAGATATACCAATTAAAAAATCTTCACTCACTGCTGCAGACAAGATACTGTGGTTGTGATTAGAATTTAGCATCACAGTTCATACACTCACATTCTTTAAACCCAACCAGGTGTGGATCCTAGGAAAAAATCAGCTGAGGTAATTTTAGGAATAGTTTGAGGTAACTGATCTAGGGTTGGATTGAAGTGATCTCTGTGGAAAGAGGCCAGAAGTGTAACAGGACCCAAGATTGGATCATCAGGCACACTCAAGAGGGTTTGCTCTTAATTGTATCAAGGGGCCCACTGATTGGTATCCCCAGAAGAACCTGCACAACATCCTTGAAAGAAATACTGAGATTCGATGTCTTCCATAGCCAGAGTCAACACCAATCAAGAAAGACCTTTTCTGTTTCTTAATTTTATTCCCTTCCCCGTTTCCACGTTGGAGGAGCCCAGTGAGTAAGAGGGAAAAGGAATAGAAGAATCTCAAGCTACGACAATACTACAGAAGTCAACCATACTTCCTGCTTTCCCACTGCAGGCTTCGCATCAAGACTGGAGACAGTTGGAGAAGAGGAAGAAGCGCTAACATTCAATAACACCCTGAGTTTCATCTGCTGCATAGGACTGGACATCTAGTTATTGAATTAAGTGTGCATTATGATTCAAAGGGTCTGAAGGACTTTTTAGTTTCTGAGAGTGATCAGAAAAATGATAGATTTCACTCCGGGAAAAAGGAAGACTAGCCCAAGAGAGTGGTGGTTTGGGATGGAATTAGTTTCTTCCTAATTGTATCCTGAGTCTCACTTCCTCAGTGGTTGCCTTATACGTTTATAGGTCAATTTCCTTGTCATGCTATTCAAATAATTCCAACAGAGATTGGCAAACTACAGTCATAGGCCAAATCTCTATCATCTGTAATTGTGAAGCGTGGAAGAATGTGCCATCCCAGAATAAGGCTGTAGGAGTTGAGGACATGCCATCCCAAAATATGTACTTTGGTATTTTGATTATTTTGAACTGTGTGCATTTAAAATATAGTACAGGCAGATAGAGCTTTTCACTGTACTCCCCTTATCTACTTAAAGATAAATCTTCCAAAAGGAACCTGATTGTTGTGGATCCCCTCCCCAGGACTTTCACTGACTAGATAAGGTTGACTCTTATTCCAGGAGAGGAGATTAGAAGTTGACACCTAGCCCAGACAGTCTTTATCACAGATTATCATACTTCCCATCTATTCTGCGTTAAAAATCATTTACTCTTCCCTAAGAGGACCACATCCTGTTTCCTATTAAGATGACATTTAATCCTGAATTTTAAGCCACCTCTGTGAAAATTACTCACTTTTCCTGGGTATCTCTGATGTACACATGAGAAGTTAATAAACTTTTGTTAGTTTTCCTCTTGTTAATCAAACTTTTATTATAGGGGTCTTGGCCAAGAACTCACAGGGGTAGAGGGAAAATTAGTTTTCCTCCTCTACAGTTGAAAATAAAGTTTTATTAGAACACAGCCTTAAAAAAAAAAAAGAACACAGCCTTGCCCATTCAATTTTTGTATTATTTTTGTCCACTATCACATTACAACAGCAAAGTCGAGTTGTGTGACAAAGACCGCCTAACCTCAGGTCCAAAGTGTTTCCTACATGGCCCTTTTCTGAAAATGTTTGCCACTACTGATTTATATCTTTCTCAATTTTAGTCACCGAATCACTTGATTTCTCCCACTATATGAAATTGTCAATTTCCCTTGGTTTTTGCAACAGTTTATACTTTAAAAATTTCCAAAGCCTTGTGGCAGTTTGATGACCAATGTATTTTTTACGGGCCTCTGGCTTTATCATGTTCATTATACCTCCTTTTCCTTTTTAATGAACGTCACCTGAGATTCTCTTTTGTCCAATCTCAATAATTGGGTAACTGCTATCTTTGAGTTAATATTTGCCTAGTACTTCATTATCATCAATTGATTTTTAGTCTACTGCATTACTTCATAGATAGCTTTCTTTTTTTTTGAAAAAAAAATCTTATAATTATATTTTTAAAATACTTTGACTTGGAGAATTTAAAGCATTTGTGTGTGTGTGTGTGAATTCTAATGCCTGAATTTTTCCTTACCATATTGTTGTGTATCACCCATACTCTCCTGCTTTGTTGCGGTGTTTTTCTTAACTTCTTTTAACTTGATCCATGACACATATTTATTCCTTTTTCTTTCTTTCATTTGTGGGTTGATGTTGTAAATCCTACTTCTCTGTGATTAGTGTATATTCTTAAAATCTTAATGTATATATGTAAACTCATTTTTCTGCTATTATTTAGATTTAGCTGTGTTAATTTATTCCCTCCCACAGAATGGGAGCCTTGCCTACCTTTCTTCATCCTCCTCACTTGTCATTACTAAATGTTGTGATAATTTGGAATAGTATGAGTAATATTATGAGAATATTATTTTTAAATGGTATCCTCAGTTATTTAGATTCATTAATTCATTTTATGAAATTATTTTTCTCTATCCATCTTTTCATCTTTTCCTAACATTTTCCCTTTTGCGAGTCATTTTTTAAGATTTTGTTTATGAGAGAAAGCACAAGTTGGGGGGAGGCACAGAGGGACAGAAGAAAGAGAATCTCAAGCAGACTCTGTGCTGAGCACAAAGCCCAACATGGGACTCCATCCCAGGATCCCAAGATCATGACCTTATCATAGTCAGACACTTAACTGACTGAGCCACCCAGGTGCCTTGAGTGTTCATGATAATAAGCTCTGTGAAGCTTACTGTATGTATGAAGAATGTGTATTTCATTATGAAGAATATATATTTTGCATGTATGAAGAATATCTGTTTTGATCTTTCACTTGAATATTTCCCTATCTTAACCATGTTCCTTTAAACCTGTTAAGTCCTCTCTGTACATATAGCCATTAAACTTTCATCAGTGAAAAATTTAGTTTGCTGACTGGTTTCTCCCAAGATATTGAATGTGACAGGTTTTATATCTTGAAAAATCAAAGAGATTATATAATACAAACCATCTCTTATTATCATCTTAGGAAATTGTCTGAACACAAAAAATGTCACCAAACTATAGATATATATTACAAATATATGTCATGTCCACACATATGCTTTACACACAGGAGAAAAAAATGCTTGTACAGAAGTCCACCCCTTATCTGTGGTTTCACTTTCCAAGGTTTCTGTTACCTGTGGTCAGTGGTGGTCCAGAAACGGCTTATATTTTTCTGGAATATCATCAGAATATCAATAGTAGCCTAACACTATTTCCCAATGCCTATGCCATTCACCTCACTTCATCTCATCAGGTAGGCATTTTATCATCTAACATCATCATAAGAAATGTGAGTATGGGAACAATAAGATATTTTGAGAGATAGCAAAACACCACATTTATAATTTTTATTATAATATATTGTTATAAATATTCTCTTTTATTATTAGTTATTGTTGTTAATCTCTTACTGTGCCTAATTCATAAACTATCATTGGTATGTGTAGGGAAAAAAATCTATATGGGGTTCAGTATTATCTAAGACCCAGTGGGGGTCTTAGAACATATCCCTCACCATTTAGGGGGGACTAATGTAGTCCTTATGCTAGTTGACAAAACATTTTACCCAGGTAATAAATTAACCATGAAAAGAAAGGTACCTAGATGAAGAAAAGTATAAAATTTCATAAATAAATAAACAAAAAAATTTTACTGATGAGCAAGGAACCTGACCATAACAAAACGTAAACCACTCCTAGATGGCATCACAGTTAGGATGTGTTTGGTTGCAAATTATTATTAGCATCACCTGTGATCTTGTTAGAAATGCATATTCTCAGGGTGTACCCCAGAACTACTGAATTAGAATCTTGAGAGGTGAGGCCCAGGAATCTATATTATAGGCCTTCCAGGTGATTCTTAATCCACACGGAAGTTTAAGAAGCACAAGCGAAGGTGATTTATTGGTTTGCAAACTGGAAGTGTATTAAGTTCTGTGGCTCAGTGTATCTTTTTGCATTTTTGTTCTGCCTCTGGTCAGTTTCATTTTCATTCTGCTTCCCTTTGGGGATTGCCAGGCACTGCCAACAATGTTAGGGTTTTAGATTTCCTTACCCACTTGAAGAAGAAAGAAAGACTAGGTTACATATGGGGGCTCCTTTATAGAAATAAGGAAATTTCTTTCTCAAAAGCCCATTAAGTACTTTCTCCCTGTGCTTCATTGCCCAGTTTGGGTTGGGGGACTGTCCATAAATATGGGCCAGGAGATAGGATTATGCTGATCACTGGGTGGAACATGTCCTTATCTGAGAGACACAGAGAGATTCAGTATCTCTCCAACCTGATGGGATGTATGGGGCATGTGTGAATGCTTGAATTCAAATTAGAGCTCATGCCATGGGAAGGAGTAATAAATGATGGGAAACAAACCACAGCATCAACTCAATATCATTAAAATGTCAATCTTTCAAATGATTATATAAAATTAATTTAAGTCTATCAGAATCCTTACTAAAAAAGATTAAATCTATTCTAAAACTTAATAGAAAATTGCTCAACATTTTTATTTTTATTCTTTTTTAAGAATTAATTTATTTATTTGACACAGAGAGAGAGAGATCACAAGTAGGCAGAGGAGCAGGCAGAGAGAGAGGGGGAAGCAGGCTCCCCACTGAGCAGAGAGCCCGACTCAGGGCTCAATCCCAATGATCCTGAGATCATGACCTGAGTTGAAGGCACCCTGTCCAGCATTTTTAAAAGTACATGGCTAATGAGGAAGGACCTACCCAACCAGATTTAAAATATAATGCAAAACTTCAAAAATCTATTCAGGTTGTCAATTTCTTCCTGATTCAGTTTTGGAAGTTTTTGGTTTCCACAAATGCATCCATTTTGTCTAGGTTGCTTAACTTATTGGCATATAACTGTTGATAATACTTTCTGGTGATTGTTTCTATTTCCTCGGTCTTAGTTGAGATCTCTCCCTTTTCATTCGTAATTTCATTAATTTGGGTCCTCTCTCTTTTCTTTTGGATTAGTTTGCCCAATGGTTTATCAATCTTATTGATTCTTTCAAAAAACCAGTTTTGTTGATGTGTTCTACTGTATCTCTAGTTTCTATCTCATTTATCTCTGCTCTAATCTTGATTATTTCCCTTCTTGTGTGTGGGGTTGGCTTAATTTGTTGTTGATTCTCCAGTTCTCCAGTTCTTTAAGGTGTAAAGTGAGCTGGTGTATTCTAGATTTTTCAATTTTCTTGAGGGAGGCATAGATGGCTATGTATTTCCCCCTTAGGACCGCCTTTGCCGTATCTCATAGGTTTTGGACCAAAGAGTCTTCATTATCATTGGTTTCCATGAATTGTTCAAGTTCTTCTTTGATTTTCTGGTTGATCCAAACATTCTTTTTTTTTTTTAAGATTTTATTTTTATTTATTTGACAGACAGAGATCTCAAGTAGGCAGAGAAGCAGGCAGAGAGAGAGGAGGAAGCAGGCTCCCCACTGAGCAGAAAGCCCGATGCGGGGTTCAATCCCAGGACCCTGGGATCATGACCTGAACTGAAGGCAGAGGCTTTAACCCACTGAGCCACCCAGGCGCCCCATGATCCAAACATTCTTAAGCAAGGTGGTCTTTAGCTTCCAAGTATTTGAATTCCTTCCAAACTTTTTCTTGTGGTTGAGTTCCAGTTTCAAAACATTGTTGTCTGAGAATATGCAGGGAATAATCTCAATCTTTTGGTATCAGTTGGGCCCTGATTTGTGACCCAGTATGTGGTCTATTCTGGAAAAAGTTCAATGTGCACTTGAGAAGAATGAGTATTCTGTTATTTTAGGGTGGAATGTTCTGTATATATCTATGAGGTCCATCTGGTCCAACGTGTCATTTAATGCTCTTGTTTCTTTACTGATTTTTCTGCTTGGATGATCTGTCTATTACTGAGAGTGGTGTGTTAAGATCCCCTACTATTAATATTCATATCAATATGACTCTTTATCTTGATTAACAGTTGTCTTATGTAGTTGGCTGCTCCCATATTAGGGGCATAAATATTTACAACTGTTAGAACTTCTTGGTGGATAGAGCCTATAAGAATGATATAGTGTCCTTCTTTATCTCTAACTACAGTCTTTAGTTTAAAATCCTAATTTATCTGATATGAGAATTGCTAACCCAGCTTTCTTTTGAGGCCAATTGGCATGAAAGATGCTTCTCCATCCCTTCACTTTCAGTCTGTATGTATCCTTAAGTTCAGAATGGCTCTCTTATAGACAACATATGGATGTTCCTGTTGTTTTATCCAATTTGCAACCCTGTGCCATTTTATGGGAGCATTTAGGCCACTTACATTGAAAGTGATTATTGAAAGGATCAGAAGAATAAACATTGTTAAAATGCCTATACTGCCTAGAGCAATTTATACTTTCAATGCCATCCCAATCAAAATTATACCGACATTTTTCAAAGAGCTGGAACAAACAATCCTAAAATTTGTATGGAACCAGAAGAGACCCCATATTGTTAAGGAAATGTTGAAAAAGAAAAACAAAACTGGGGGCATCATGTTGCCTGATTTCAAGCTTTATTACAAAGCTGTGATCACCAAGACAGCATGGTACTGGCACAAAAACAGACACATAGACCAGGGGAACAGAGTAGAGAGCCCAGATATGGACCCTCAATTCTATGGTCAAATCTTCAAAGAAGCAGGAAAAAATATCCAGTGGAAAAAAGACAGTCTCTTCGATAAATGGTGCTGGGAAAATTGAACAGCTACATGTAGAAGAATGAAACTTGACCATTCTTTTACACTCTACACAAAGATAAACTCGAAATGGATAAAAGACCTCAATGTGAGGCAGGAATTTATCAAAATCCTATTGGAGAACATAGGCAGTAATCTGGACACAGCAACTTCTTTCAAGATATGTCTCCAAAGGCAAAGGAAACAAAAGCAAAAATGAATTTTTGGGACTTCATCAAAATCAAAAGATTCTGCACAGCAAAGGAAATAGTCAGCAAAACAAAGAGGCAACCCTCAGAACGGGAGAATATACTTGCAAATGATACTACAAAGTGCTGACATCCAAGATCTATAAAGAACTCCTCAAGCTCAACACACACAAAACAAAGAATCATGTCAAAAAATGGGCAGAAGACATGAACAGACACTTCTCCAAAGAAGACATGCAAATGGCTAACAGACACATGAAAAAATGTTCATCATTATTAGCCATCAGGGAGATTAAAATCAAAACCACATCGAGACACTACTTTACACCAGTTAGAATGGCCAAAATCAACAAGACAGTAAACAACACATATTGGAAAGGATTTGGAGACAGGGGAACCCTCTTACACTGGTGGGAATGCAAGTTGGTGCAGTCACTTTGGAAAACAGTTTGGAGATTCCTTAAGAAATTCAAAATAGAGCTTCCCTATGACTACTGGATATTTACCCCAAAGATACTGATGTAGTGAAAAGAAAGGCCATCTGTATCCTAATGTTCATAGCAGCAATGGATACAGTCTCCAAACTGTGGAAAGAACCAAGATGCCCTTCAACCAACAAATGGATAAAAAAGATATGGTCCATATATACAATGGAGTATTATGCCTCCATCAGAAAGGATAAATACCCAACTTTTGTGTCAACATGGATGGGACTAGAAGAGATTATGCTGAGTGACATAAGTCAAGCAGAGAGAGTCAAGTATCATATGGTTTCACTTACTTGTGGAGCATAAGGAATAACACAGAGGACACTGGGAGATGGCATGGAAATTGAGTTGTGGGAAATTGGAGGGGGAGACAAACCATGAAAGACTGTGGACTCTGAGAAAAAAAACTGAGGGTTTTGGAGGGGAGATGGGTGGGGGGCTGGGTGAGCCTGGTGGTGGGTATTATGGAGGGCATGTATTGCATGGAGAACTGGGTATGGTGCATAAACAATGAATGCTGGAACGCTGAAAAAAAAATCAAACCAAATGAAAGAAAATGACTGAAATCAGAGAAAGACAATTATTATATGATCTCTCTGATACGAGGAATTTGAGAGGCAGGGCAGGGGTTCTGGGGGGGTAGGGAAGGAAAAAATGAAACAAGATGGGATCGGGAGGGAGACAAACCATAAGAGACTCTTAATCTCATGAAACAAACCGAGGGTTGGTGGGTGATGGGAGGGTAGGGATAGGATGGCTGGGTTATGGACATTGGGGAGGCTATGTGCTATGGTGAGTGCTGTGAAATGTATAAGCCTGATAATTCACAGACCTGTACCCCTGGGGGAAAAAAATATATATATATATATATATGTTTATAAAAAATAAAATTATTAATTAAAAAAAAAAAGATACTCCATATTCACAAAACAATTAGGAAACTATTTGTATAACCATGTGGTGGTAAGAACATCAGAAGCAATAAAGGAAACTTTATAGGAGAAGATTAAGAGATTTGATTACAAAGAAATGTGAACTTTCTACATGGAAAAATATACCACAAAAAAGTCCAACAACAGATGAGAGACTGAGAATAAATATTTGTAATGCATACAGAAGTAACAAATAAATTGATAAGTACATTAAAACCCATAATATTTGTCAGTAATATAAACCATCAAGTCACAGAGAAGGGAATGTCAATGGAAGAGAGATAGTAATATATGAAAAGATGATTAATTTTACCAGCAGTCAGGAAAATGGGAAGAAATAGCAGTGACTGGGTACTTTGTTCAGTTCATGCATTTGGCAAAAAGTATGTGTATGTTTAATATATAGTGCCCAGCACTGATGAGAAGGTGGGGAAATGGGAATTCTTATACATGCTGGCAGAAGGATGAAATACTATGAGCCCTTTGCAACAGAATTGATAGTAACTATTAAAATTAAATATATATTTACATATACTTATTGTATTACATGCATATTTATATATACACATATACCCCCCAAACACATACATATATATCCTTTAACCAAGTAATCTCAGTTTAGGGAATCTATCAGATAGAAATAAAACCACAAATATATAAAGAAATATGTACAAAAATGTTTATTGTAGCATTTTATAAGTGGCAAAAATAAATCAGCAAACTATATTGTCAATTAATAGAAGACAGGTTGAATAAATTAAGGTACACTCATGCTGGGAAATGCTACACAACCATAAAAAAGGAATGAGCTTATTCATTATTCAGTCCACAAACATTTAGCATATACCTACAGTGTTCATGTCCTGTTATAAGTACTGACATTAAAGCAAGTTCTACAGGAAAGTGTACCTTTCATGACTCACATACTAGGGAGGAAGAGAAATAAATAAGAAAATAAAAAGATAAGGTAACTTTAGAGAGTGATTGTATACTAAGATTAAAGTAAAACAGGGTGCTATGATAGGAAATGATAGATAGGGAGATCAGCTAAGACCTGAACAAACTGTGAAAACCCTATGAAGATAATGGAAAAGAATATTTTAGGCAGAATGAACATCTTCCTTGTAACACTATCAATGGATCCAGAGGGATGGTCAGATAATACTAAAAGAGAAAAATAACAGGAAAATATGGCATAGTGTGATCCCATTTTTTTTGTTTAAGAAATTGGAAAATTACTCTCTAGGTTGGTATGTATATGTTTTTTTAAGTGAGCATAGGGAAAACAAAAGAATAAATCATGTTAACATTAGCTAACACAGGAGATAACTGGAGTGGGGAGGTGCAGATATAGTTTACTTTTTCTTAGTAGATGTCTGCTTTGGGTTCATAGCAGCAACTAGATTTTGATTTTATAGTTTTGAGGAAAAACTATAATCTAGGTATTCAAATTATTTTTTAAAAATTTAGCATGTAGGTCATTTCTACTTGGAGATTCATTTCTTTAGTAATGAAAAATCTTCTTGTATCTTTTATTATTTCCTTCCCATTGCTCTTTCTAACAGTTCCTTATGGAACACCTGTAAATTGGTCATGCAGCCTGGCTACTCTGAATTGCTATTAATTATTTCCAATTAATACTCAAGACTCCACTAGGGCTGATGCCTGCGTACTGTCTTGTTGAATATAGGTTTTCAAAGCTTGAGCCACTTCCACCCCCATAGCTGTCTTGTGTAGATATTTTTGGCTATTGTTTCTTTGGCTTTCTCTCTTTTCAGAATTTTCCCACGAAGTTTCTTCTAAGTACTCCCTCCTTCTCCTGATGTTACGTTTATCCCAATCAAGTTCTATGCCTCATTAGTCACATCCCATAATGTCAGCAGTGCTTTCAAGCAATGTTTTTCAGTGCCTTGCCCCTGAAGCCACCACTATCTTGTAACTGCTTTCAAAGAACCAAAATGTCTTGTTCAATTCAGACACCTATAACAGAATATCTTAGACCCGTGGCCTACAAACAACAAATATTTCTTTCTCACAGTTCTGGAGAGTAGGAAGTCCAAGATCGAGGTACTGGCAAAGTCGGCATCTGGTGGGACCCTGCTCTCTGATTCATAGATGGCTGTCTTCATGCTACATCCTCACGTGACAGGAGGGGCCAGGGAGCTCGCTGGGGTCTCTTTTATAGGGTACTAATCCCATTCCTGAGCGCTCTACCCTCATGACCTAATTACATCCCAAAGGTCCCACCTCTTAATACCAACACTGGGGGTTAGGATTTCAGCGTATGAGTTTGGAGGGAACGTTAATGTTCAATCCATAACACTGAATAAATTTTGTGCTGGGGAAAGGTAGATGTTCAGTTTATCATCTTTATCCAACCTCCTGTTCCTTCTGCCACCTTAGAATTTACATGTCAGCCTTGCATAATAATTAAGGCTAAGTGGGAGTACTTGCAAAACGACGTGGTTTTAGAACACAAATAACTCCTTACATTTCATGCATTCAGAGTATTTATACTAGTTCTCAGAGTTTCCTTCTATTGCAGTTTTTATTATCCTGCCTACATTTTTCCTCTTAAAGCCATTGGTTTTGAACATGGGCAACCATGATTACTGAGTGCACAGCTCCTATAGCTAGAATGTTGGGTCTTTCATTCCTACTTCAACCAGAAGTACTTAGTTGTTATCCACTCAATATTGTGTGTATCTGTTTAAGGTCCTGTCAAAAAAAGAGATGATGATTTTAAGAAGAGTTAGAAAAGTACCTTAAGAAGGAAAACAAAAGCATTCATAATTCCTGGGTTATCTTTGCTCACTCCCAATGTTCTTGATCTTTTCTCATTTCTATTTCTCCTATGACCTGCCTTCCAGATGCTTACAACTCCATGTGGTCCTCAGATTCTAAAATCCATTCAGACTCAGCTTTGCAATAGGTATGTCCCTAGCAATCCAAGATTACCTTTGTCTGCTCCCCCACTAAAAATGGAAATTCCACTAGAGCATCAGATTTTATCAAAATGTTACTGAATTATCTGATTAAAAATTCACATGCAGATATTAAAAGTGTATAGGAAATCCCCGGGAAGCATGTTGCCTTCTAAAATTGGATATTATCTTATCTCTTGTTTGCAGGCATGTCTGTGTCTATGCAATCCATTCTTCTCCTCCCCTTGTCTGTTCGGTGACCTGACATATTCTTCCTATTGAAAAAGTAGGATGTAAAACACTGCAAACTCTTTTTATGGGTCAAACTTAGTGATACTCAAATCAGTGAAGTTCTTGATGAAGTTTCTAGAGGTCTGTAACAAAATGAGAAAAATAAGGCCACTAGAGCACATTTTCATAAAGTCGAATTGATTCAGTTTGTAGAACTGCAATTTATTCTGTGACGTGTGTCCTGTCTTAACGAAATAATTATTGTAGTAAAAAGTACAGTTGATCCTTGATCAACATGGGTTTGAACTGCATAGATCCATTTATATGCAGATTTTTTCAAGAAACAGTATGGTACTCTAAAGTATTTTTCTTATAATTTCTTACTAACATTTTCTTTTTTCCAGCTTACTTTATTATAAGAACACAATGTACAATACATATAACATATGAAGATGTGTTATCGACTGTATGACTGGTAAGCCTTTTTTGGTCAACAGAAATTAGCAGTTAAGTTTTGGGGGAGTCAAAAATTACAGCAGATTTTTGGCTGTGGTGGGTCAGTGCCTCTAACTCCTACGTCAGTATAGGGTAGGCTATATTCTTATTCTGACTGACAAAGCAGAATTTCCTATTGTACAAATCCCAGTTAAAAAAATAAATCCATAAAATACCAAAGCCTTTCAACCCAATATATGCTAAGCTTTTAGGGGGAAAGACTTTGTCTTATTTTGCATCATATCCCTCCTGCAGAGCTTAGAGTCATCCTATTGAGCCTACTATTTGAAGAATTGAGTTATGAGGTAAATAGAGTAAGCCAAACCTTTTCATGCTATCCTTAGAGTTTATGCTGATCTGTATTTGCAGAAACCCTATTAAAATTACATGTGATAAATTCTACTTCATATAAACCTCATGCTATGGTGTAGGTCTATGAGTACTCTATTTTTCCCCATTTAGGATCTCAAGGGAGTTTATTCACATGGTCCCAGAGAATCAGCAAAATGATCTAAGTTTTCTGCCTCCCCATTTCCCCAGATTTTCATTTCTAAAAAAAATCCCTCATAGTATATTTAAAACTTTCTACCATCTTTCTAAAACAGGTTCCCAGCCATCAAAATTGTGTGTCCTTTTACTCTAGCTGACTAGTTTCTTATCTATCTTTATATGTAAATTGTGCTAAATTTAACTAAGAAGACAAGGGGGTCTAATTTAAAATTCCTATGGCTCATTAGTCACATCCCATAGTGTTGGAAGTGTTTTAGGCATTGTTTTTTCAGTCCTGGAAAAGTTGTAAATGTACAACATAACATGTCTTGTTAGCAATGATTCTTTTCCCCCTGAGAAACCTAGCAAATGACCTGAAAAAATATTTGTAATGTATATCTCACTCATTATTTATTAGACTTTTGTGTTTTCTCGAGTTTAATAAAAATATCCACATAATTTAACTTTTGCCAATTGAGATTTCTTGGCTTTTCCTTCTAAAGGAAAATTTCGTTCCCTCGGTTAGAACTCTGACCCCATAGAATGCACATTTTTCCCTTTTGAGGTCATTTAAGTACTTGTTTTCTCTCCATTTCAGTTAGTTCTATCTTGCAACAATGCAACAAAAATTCTCACGTACAGAATCCCTTTAATCTTGTTCTTCCTCTTTTCACCCTGTGCTCAGTCTGGTTGTCTGCTCCTCCTATACAAGACTTCTCCCAGTTCCCCATGTTCCACCCCATGGAAGTACATGACAGTGATTATCCTTAATGTAGACTGTCATTTTAGAGGACGTGAACAGAACAAGACTGTGGATATTAAAATAGTGGCACGTATGTCTCACTTACTTATACCAATGCATTAATGAATGGCTAAAATATTTAGCAAAGGTCAATATCAGTGGATAAATTGTTGGATGTTCAAACATGTCTTTTTTGTCAGTTGCAGTTAAATAAAAATGCATGTATGCAAATTTTTGTGTAGTTGTCCTTTGATCATTAATGACAAAAGGGGCAAGACTACAGCATAGATGGCCATGGGAAAGCATGATGCCTCAGTGCCCTTAAAACACAAGCAAAAGACCTTGAGAGTTGAGACCATGAGCTCAGTTGTCCTTCAGTGTCAAAGGACCTCCCACTATCTGGACCCAAGCTCCACATCAGGCTCCCTATTGCTCTCATGCCATTGCACATGCTATCCTTGAAATTACCGATAAATCTCTAAGGCCCTGTTATACTTTAACATTTCTTTCCCTAGATCAAAAGGATATGGTTTAGATTTACTCCCAAATAGAAATATCTATGCTGTCATTAACATTTGTATCTGGCAGTGTAGCTTCATGGCTTCATGCATCTTTCATTCTAGCTAATATTTATTTATTTATTTATTTATTTAAAGATTTTATTTATTTATTTGACAGACAGAGATCACAAGTAGGCAGAGAGGCAGGCAGAGAGAGAGGGGGAAGCAGTTTCTCTGCTGAGCAGGGAACCTGAAGTGGGGCTCGATCCCAGGATCCTGGGATCATGACCTGAGCTGAAGGCAGAGGCTTTAACTCACTGAGCCACCCAGGTGCCCCTCATTCTATATAATTTTTATTAGCTGCCCATCGAACATGTTTATCACTACTTTTTATGTATACTTGACAAAAATTTTCTATCTTCAAATTCTGAGGTCTTACTGATGGCTTTTTAGAAATACCTGTGCTCCTATCATCAAAAAGGTTTACTCCTCTATACATGTTATGATGATAAGGATGATAATCCTTCAAAGTTATGAAAACTTCTTACATTACATAAATAGTAAAGACAGCAAGTAATTTCATTCATGAAAATATCATGGAGCTAGTTTTCTTAACTAAATAATTTTTTTCAGTTATATTGCTTTAGCAGTAGATGGTTGACTGTTTCCAATTTACAAAAATTATTTTTTTTCTTGAGTGAAAATGTTAGAAGATAATTTTCTAACAAAAAGATGAAATCATGATTATAATATGATATAAAAGGAGCATGTGTCAAAGATTTTAACTTATTGATTGATGAGGGAGCAAAACTGATTTAAGGAAAACTCAAGTACCACAGGCTCATTTCAAGATAATAAATACTAAAATGAATTTACAAATGGATGTAAAGTTAGGAAAATTAGGGATGCCTGGGTGGCTTAGTCAGTTAAGCATTTGGCTTTGGCTCAGGTCATAATTCCTGAGGTCCTGGGATTGAGTCCCACATCGTGTTCTTTGCTCAGTGCAGAGCCTGCTTCTCCCTCTGCCCCTCTCCCTGCTTGTGCTTGCTCTCTCTCTCTTTCTGACAAATAAATAAATAAAATATTTTAAAAAATTAAGAAAATTTGTCAGTATGCACAGGTCAGTATGCATGGGTCAAATGGATTCCATTAGACACATTTGTATCTTTACAGACAGAAATTATTTGTAATATTATTACTTTTTAAGAAACCAATGTTTATCTCTACAAAGTTGTGAAATATTCTGGTCAAAGAAAAAATAAATTGTACCTTCCTATTGGATCAGTTAATCTCTGGAAGCTATGATGTTCCACTGAAAAGATACCCAGTGATTTCTTTCATCTATTTCAGTGGAAAAAATATCTAGTGATCTCTTTTATCCATAATTTTCCCTTCCTTTGTGATCTTAATAAACTCAAATAAAGATTATTCTTGATCACAAAATAAAGATGGCTTGGCATGATTACTTGCATATATGCAGTAAAAGTCTTAATTTACTGTGTATGCCTTCTCAAGATTATGTTGCAAAATCCAGACCCACGCAGTATTGAACAATCACAGAATTAACTTCTTTCTGCAAATTGTCATAAGGACTCTCAGACTGGATTTTAATTTTAAAGGCTTCTATTATGAGAGTATGGCTATTACATAAGAGTATGAAACCAAACCAAAAAACCTTCTTTATTCCAGACTTCACCTGCAGTATCTATACATTTTGATGAATTTTTCTTCTCTGCAAGTCCCCAAAACATCCTTGGTTGTTTTGGCATGCCAAGAAGTGAACTTTCTTACCATCTCTAACACTGGAACTCTATAAACAATCTCTCCGAGGGGACTTTCTAGGTATCCCCTTTATAGGTAAAGTCAATCATGGTTTCTTAAAAGTGGCTTGTCACACCTGATTAAATTATTTTCAACTCTAGCACCCTATACGAGGACATATGTGCATAATTAATTTTCTTGGTAGAAATAAGGACAGATTCTTACTGAGCCTAGGTAAATAATTGAATTAACATGAACAGTCAGAAGACTTAGGACCTTCTGGAGAGGGTCAATGGAAAATATTTTTAAAAGTTTCATTTCAGTTTACAAAAGCTGTCATCCTTCAATGGATTTGGGGTTACGAGTCTCATGAAGTTGTTTAATTCGTGATTTAGCCCAGTCTGAAAATTGTCTAAGCGATGCCATCAGAAGCTCTCATGCAAAGGTCTATTCTTTGAATCATCAATAGTGTGAAGTCCCTGGTATAGTGCTTTTCTGGTGATCTGACACCATCTTTGTTGAGGACAAAAACGTTGGTAGCTTATAGCAGAGACAATCATCAGAGTAAAACAAAGACTGTAGAAGACAGAGACTTAATTGTTATTGTTAATCTATTACTGAAATTTTCAAGTGTGAAAGAATTAATGAGAGTTCGTAATAAGAATCTGTAAGTAACAAAAATATGGGTTATTTCTGTGGCATGCAAAACATGATAATAAATTAATCACAAAAATGATTGTAGATAAACTGTCTCTAGAGGTAACTGATTGAGCCCATTTTCAAAAAGTCAATGAATGTTACACTTAATTTATAAAACAAAATGAAAATAATATTTATAGAGGATAACTCTGGGACATTGTATACATAATACACAAAGAATATACTGGGAATCTGAGGTAAAGAGATTCAGTAAGTAAGGAGGAAGTCTTAGACATCTGTATTTTTATAAAACTATGAATAAGTCTGAATAATATCTTAAGAACCACTGACCTTGCAGATACTAGACCCAAACTAAAGAAGTATTTTGTGACCAAGTTAACAAATTAAAATTTGTTTTTAATTAAAAAATAAATAATATTTATAATTAAATATTAAAATTAATTAAATTAAATTTTAAAGTGATGGCCAATGACACTATATTGCATCTAATATCTTCAGGCAAATCACCAGAACTATGACAAATACAGGGAAAATCAACTGAACTATTTCATGAGAGCTTTGATTAGTATTTCCCTGATCATAAAAAGTCATCAGTGACAGTAAGGGTTTTGAGCCTCACTATTCACGGATTCTGTATTTATGAATTTTCCTGCTTGCCAAAATTTATTTGTAATCTCAGAATTAACTATTAAAGATGGGCAAGTCCTAGTTGAGGTCAAACAAGGAGATACTCTGCCTTATTTTTTAGCTTTCATATTGTAAATGCACAATTTAATGCTACCTTTTTCATATTTTTTCATATTATTCTGCTCTTTTATTGGTGATTTCACAGTCTAAAATGAACCTCTTATGGCAAAAAGGGAACAATAATAGTAACATGTTATAACTCATTAAATAAAATTAGATTTCATGAGTCCCTGAGAATAACGGCTACAGAAATAAATAAATAGAAAGAGAAGAGAATATTGTTCCTTACATATAAATATAAAAGGAACAATGGAATTAGGAATTATTTCACCACTGTCACTGTAAGCACCTTTAAGAAAAGAAAACTGTACAGTAAATCAAGGGTGGGGCAGGGAGGTTGGGATGAAGGTCCCAATATTTACATAATCTTGACAATCTCCCTGTGAGTTCTTTATTACAGTTGATCCTCATTATTCATGGATTCTGAATTTGTTGATTCATCTACACGCCCTTTAAGGCCTCAAGCAACTGGGAAGTGATTCACTTGGGGAAATTATTTTGGGTCATCCTCTAACTCTAACATCTGTCCTTTTTTTTTTTTTTTTTTCCCCCAGTTTTAGAGATACCTTAATCTCTAAAGTTTGGGTTTCCATTTCTACACAGAAATAAATTTTAGTGCCTTGATGTGACCTTCTGTCCCTGATATATCACAGCCTTCATTCTACCCCACCCTGTGATTCTCTCTAACAGACTTTCTGGGATTATGGGTGTGACCAAACACATAGGCAGACCCATGAGCTGGACCAGGCATGGTGGCCCAGTCCACTTCAGCCCATTAGTGGCAGGCCACATGGTATAGATGTTTGGTCTGTCTGTGATCACTGTTGAAAGAATTCCTCCTTTCCTTTAGTAGATGACATATATACCCTTATTTAAAGTTTTTAATTTTTGTCAACTGTTCTTGAGCCACCTTGTTTTATTTAGTACTGATCTCAGCCTCATCGGTAGTGACATTTTCAACAACTCCTTATTGTTGGGAGGGGCCCTGTGCATTGTAGGATGGTTAGCAGCAGGCCTGACCTCTACTCAGGAGGTGTCAGTAGTACTCTCCAAGTAGTGACAATGAAAAATGTTTCCACACATTGCTAAAGGTGTCCCCAGTTGAGAACCACCGGTTAAATTCTTTGTTTTGAATCTTCATGGCCACTTACTAGCTAAGTAATCTTGACCACAATACCAAACTCCAATATCCTCAGCTGTAAAATGAGCAGACTATATGATACAAATAATTGTTTTTTAAAGTACTGTATTTTATTATTTATTTATTTGAGAGAGAGAATGCATGTGGGGGTATGGGGGGGGTAGAGGGCGAGAAAGAGATTCTCAAGCAGACTCAGCACAGAGTCTGATGAGTGGCTTGATCTCATGACCCAGAAATCATGATCTGAGCTGAAATCAAGAGTCTGAGACTTAACCGACTGATCCACCCAGGGGTCCCTTGATACATGTATATATATATGTAGGAGATATATGTGGAGATTCATATATATAAGGAGATATGAGTTAATGTATTTCAAGCCTTTGGTATAACAACTTGTGCATGATAGGCACTCAAATAAATGAAAGCTTTTATTATTTATTATTGATTATAGATAGTTAAAGGAATAAGTAATGGTCAAAATGAACATTTGTATGCTACCTTGAAACACAATCTTATCCCATAGACCGATGTTTAGAATAACAAATTTTAAAAAGTGCTTATTTTTGTAAAAGGCCTATTTAAACCATTTTGTTTATTTAATTACCCTGAAGCCCATGAGGTTATAAAAAGAATTTTCCCAACACTTTTTGAGGTCTTTAGTCTAATATCTAGGATGCTTTAAATTCATGTGCAGATTTGTCATTAAAATACTCTCATGAGGCTCTTGATGAATTAGAAGACTTTGCCTATTTCATCATAGTTAAACTTCCCTAATAGAAGATGGAAGTTCTCTAAGGCTGATGCAGTGTCCTATTTATTTTCTACACAGCACACAAAACACCATGCCTTTCAATGAACTCAATTTTCTCAGTATATCTCTTTCTGGGAGAATCTTGTTGAATTGGCACTGAATATTGGAGAGCATTAGTTTATTATGTGGGCTATCTTAGGTAGTTAAAGAAAATATATCAATATATCTCAACAAAGGTAAAAGCAAAAAAAATTTCAAATAAAGGATGCTGAAAGATCTTCTCATTCTAAAACAACAGTTTCCAGAAGGTCTCTGTTTAAATTAAAATTTATTTTCCATTAATATATATTAATATATTATCCTAGTGAGGAGTACACAGGGCAGTTTGGTGATAATGGGGCATAAGGGGGATATAAATGCATTTAGAGCATGATATATAGTCTAAGAAGGGCTTATTTTAGTAATTCAAGCTGATAGATCCAACTGGAAACTCTCATTTCCTGTTCTATGTGTCTTATATGTCTCCTGATGATGGTGGAAAGTTGGAGTCATACTCATCCCTAGAGCACCAGGGTCCAGGCTGGGCAGTGGGCATAGTGTCTGGAACTTCAAGCTATAGACAGATGCTGGGGAAGGAGCAACACTTATAGAAGTAGTCTCTTGTGAGAGTTTTTAATTAATAGAAAGATAAATACAATAAAGAGAAATTTCTAAAGTTGAAAAAAACAAAGAAAGACCAGCCACATAGAGATATCAAAAGCTTCAGAATCCAAGAAAGCTGGTGCAGAGGAGGATGGGAGCTATGAGCTGAAGCAATTCTCGAGTTGAGCTATTTGCCAAGTTGGATTTTTGTTGTTCAGTTCGCTGTTTTTCTTACGTTTACTTATTTGTTTAAGGCAGAGCTACACTTCCTATTGGAGATAAGGGTTGAGAGCCTACTTCTTTAACATTCAATACATGTTCACTGAAAAGATCACTACCTGCCAGGCAATTTGTTAGGTGGCAGAGACACAATGGCAGCTCTATTCAGAACTGGTTCTTGCTCTCATAAAGTTTTCCAGTGAGTAAAAGGTATAAGTCATCATATGAATATGTAGTTGCATACAAATTAGCTGCTAATCATGAAAAGAAATGTGTTCTATTTCCGTAGAGAATAGGGTAACTGGATCCATTGTGGTGGTGAAGATGGTATGGAGGTAAAAATCAGGGGAAGCTTTCCCAAGGGAAGTGGTTTTTTGTTTGTCTGTCTGTTTTTGTTTTTGCTGAGATTCCATAAATGTGTGGGCAAGCAGCAGCATTCCAAACAACGGGAATTCATGAGCACAAAGACTGGATAGAGCAGTGCAGCAGGACTCAGTAAGTGGAAGATGGTTAGGAAAGCTAGATCATGGAGACTAAGGGGAGGGGAGTACCTGGAGACCATGCAGGAGGGTACTGGCCATCAAAGAGATCTGGATCCATATCCTAAGCTTATTAGATAACCATTGGAATTATTTAAGAAAGAGTGAACGATCAGTTGTGTAATTTACAAGCATCCATTTGACAACTCTGTGGTGACTCAAGGAAGATTCTTGGTAGGCTATCATCGTTCTTTGGCTATAAAATGATGGTGACTTGGATTAAAGTGAAAGCATTTGTAGCAGGATCCATGGATGAATTGGGGAGATACTCAAGAGGTGTAACTATCATGTTTCTATACTGGATAGAGTTGGGTGTGAGAGGAAGGGAGGTGTTAGAGTTGACTTGTGCATGGGATGCTGCCCTGGGAATTGAACAGATAATGATGCCCTTGTAAGTCTGATGGAGAAGATCACAGCACCATTTGATGTGTTGAAATACCAAGAGGAGGTGTCTAGGAGGCAGGTGTGGCTTTGAGATACTAATCTGTGAGTCTTCTCTCCATGGATGTCAACTGAAACCGTAGGCTTGAATGAAATTTCTTAGAAAATATAGTGAGGAGAAAAGAGGCCTAAGCATAAGCTTGAAGAATCCCCATATTTAATAACTTAGCAGAAGGAGATACACTGGGAAGATACACAGAAAAGAGAAAGACAAGCAGAATGTGGCTCGACCAAAGACAAGAGAAAGGTGTTTCTGATAAAGGGAATATTAACAGAATAAAACCATGCTAAAAAGTTAGGTGAAGACAAGGATTTATTTGGGTATTATGGCCGTGATTAACCTTAGGGAACTCTTAGTGAGAGATGTTTTGGTGAAGGTAAAGGCCAGCTTTCTAACAGTGTTGGAGTCAGAGGGGGTCAGAAACAATGTCAGACACAAGTCTAGTTGCAGAATGTTAAGGTAATACTAGTAGTGGGATATAGGTCATAAGGAAATTGTTAAAAATTAAGCTGGCAGATGTTGAGCACACTCAAACCTGATCAGAGAAGATATGTGTGAGAGAAATCACTAGAATAAAAAGGCATTATAATTGAGAATGGAGAGTTGCTTACTATTATCTTGGAAAATCATTTGGAAGCAGAAGTAGATTACTGAGACACTAGTGAAGAGTTGCTTGGGCCTCTTTATTTGTGGCATATGCTATTTTTTTGGTCAGCTTTTTGAAAATTTTTAATTTACTTCTTTTCTCATTTTAAATTAATAGACATTAATTCCTAACTTTTTATTTAGAATTTTGTATGACTTTTCTTAAAGAGGACCTCTCCCAATTTTGTATCAGTCAGCAAGTAGCCTGCTTCCACCCCATTTTGCAACTCAATTTTGGTCAACTTTATTATGTTTTCTAACAAAATGCACTAAAGTAGAACTTTACAGTCTAAAGGGGTTTCCTCTGCTGTGGTTTCTAGAATTCATTTTCCTCATTCTAATGCTCTGTTATTCTTGCTTGGGTTACCTTCCCTTTAAGTAGAACTAAGTACAGTATTTTACAAGAATCCTCCGGAGAACAATTTTCCTGGAGGTTTTCTTTAACATACAAGGACAATTCTGTGAGCTCAGCTAGAGCTTTGAAAGTTAAAGAGTTGAGGCCCCAGTTCACTAGTTTCGGAAGCAAGGCATCCATTCACTGTCATGATTTGCTAGCACCTAAGCAGCAGGAGGGATGGAGAGAGAAAGCAGACTGGATGGGTTCATCAGGCAGGGAGGAGAAACCTGTAAGCTCGACCCAAAATGTTGGCTGATATTGTCAACGTGAAAATGGAAGGAGAGAGATCTGCTGCGTCATGTACTCTCACAATTTGACTTATAAATTTAGATAGTCTTAGACTGAGGAATGAGCTCAGTGGTCTGGGAAGTCACGTCCTTTAGTCCTTTATCCTAGAGAAAACATATGCTTCTGAACATGTCAGGCACAGCAGAGGAATATTGCTACAGTAACCAGGTGACTTTCAGGATTGCAACAGTTTTTTTGAGCAAGGCAGCAGCCAGGAATGGCCCAGGAAAGCTATATCCACCGACCTCTCTAAAACTACCCTTTATCCATTCTTTGTCCATCTGGGGCCTTACCTAATCTTTACTATGTCCAGTGAAGAAGAAAGAAGAAATGAGGAGAATATTTTCATGGGAACTTCACTTTGGAATGTTACAGTACTTGAAAACTAAGGCTCCACGTAAAAATGTATTTGAATTTTAAGTGATTTTGAAATCATTTAAAGACAAAATATATATTTTATGACAAAAATATATTTTATGATGTGTGTTTCAAATGGACAAGGCTCTATAGTTATCTAGTAATCAATTGATAAATCACTCTATCGATCATCTGTCACCTCTATCATGATCAAGATGGCTGTCAGTGTAAGCACTTGGGTGAGTTGCTTCTTGACCTTCACTTTTCTGTCTCTATCCCTCTAGGTTACACTCCCTTTCTGTGCTGCCAGAGGACTCTGTCTTCTCTTTGTGCTTCCAGTGTCTACAGTATCTGTCCCACAGGAACTGCTCACTAACATCCACCAAATAAATGGGTACATTTTGAACTCTTATTTTTATATGTAAGGAACAATACTATATGAAATGGTCCCATTCTATTTTTCCCAGCTTTATTGAAGTACAATTGACAAAATTGTACTTATCTAAAGTATACACCATGATGATTTGATACATCATGAAATGATTGCCACAGTCAGGTTAATTAACACATCCATTGCCTCACATAGTTACTTGTTTATGTGTGTGTGGTGAGAATGGTTTAGATCAACTCTCTTGGCACATTTCAAGTATACAATACGTATTATTAACTACAGCTGTGGTATCCATTGTGTCCCCAGAACTATACATATTATGGCAAAAGGCTTATACTCTAACCTTCATCTCCCCCATTCTGCCCCACTTCCCGACCTCTGGCAACTACCATCCTATTCTCAGTTTCTGTTAGTTAAAATTTTTTGTTTATTTGTTTTTAGATTCTGCACATAAGTAAGATCATATAGTATTTGTCTTATCTGTTTGGCTCATTGCCTTTACCTTAATTTTCTTCACATTCAACCATGTTTTCACAAATGGTAGGATTTCCTCCTTTCTCATGACTGAATGATATTATATATACTTATATATACAGGACATCATTTTTATCCTTTCATCTGCTGATGAACACTTTGCTTGTTTCCATGTCTTGCGTATTGTGAATAATGCTGCAGTGATGATGGGGGTGCAGAGATCTTTTTGAAATAGTGGTTTCATTTCCTTTGGTTATATACCCAGAAATGGTGTAGCTGGATCACATGGTTGTTCTATTTTTAATTTTTTGAGTGACCTCCATACTGTTTACCAACAGGACTATACCAATTTACATTCCCACCAACAATGTAGAGGGGTTCCTTTTTTCTCCACATCCTTACCAACTCTCGTTATCTTTTGTCTTGTTAATGGTAGTCTTTCTATCAAGTGTGAGTTGATATCTTATTGTGGTTTTGATTTCCATTTCCCTGATGATTAGAGCTGTTGAGTATCTTTTCATTACTTGTTGACCATTTGGATGTCTTCTTTGGAAAGATGTCTTTTTAGTTCCTTTATCCATTTTTAAATCAGATACTTACTGTTATTGTATTATATGAGTTCATCATATATTTTGGATATTAACCCTTTTATTAAATATATGGTTTGCAAATCTTTTCTCATGTTCCATAGGTTACCTTTTCTATTACATATTTTTTATTTATCATTAAACAATGCTTTTAAATGATTTAATCCTAAAATTATTGACTATATATTTTTTTCTTTTGAAATGAAATGAGCTCTTTTTTCTCCCTGTAAGATATACCTATACCATGGAATCTTAAAACCCTCTGCAAGCATGAACATAGATGCTCTCAATTTTAAAGTTTAATATAATTTATTTCTTTAGTTAAATACCTGTTGTGACAAATAGCAGATATATTAATAAGGAATCTTTTGAGTTTTTAACACAAATCAACTTAAAGAAAAAAAAACAGGGCTTTTTAATTTTTTGTAGTTAAAATTCTAAGAGTAAATCAGTCTCTGGACACACTTGGATCCAGGGTCCCCTGACCTCCTTTCTCTTCCCTTTCTCCCTCTTGCTCCTCTCATCCCATCCATTGATTCTGTTGCCCTTTGTACATTAGTTTTACTTCTCATGAAGATTATTTCCATCAGGGATATAATAATATGCAGTATTATTCGGAATTATAATATTGCGATCATGTATTATGATATATTTAATATAATTACAATTAACATATGATATTAATTATATAATAATATATACTTTGATATGTTAATATTGATATTAATAACTAATATGCTAATATTATATATTAATAGCATAACATAATTATAACATAATGTTAATATATATTATATAATTAATGTGTAGAAATGTAATTAAGATCATTATATATTTATTCTATGAAATTTCCTACATAAGTCAACATTGTATTATGAGCATAATTTAATTAATGTAACCTTATGAGAATTTCTTCATGCCATTAAATTTCTGTGAAAAATTTTTAATTAGATCTATTTAATAAACTAGCTTACAAATGCAATGCTTTTGCAAAAATCTTCCTTTATTATTGGAGAAACATAATTTTTAAATTTAAATATGCTAACTCCTTTTTGGTTTATGCTTGATATAGGCAGGTTTTGTGGGGTTTTTGTCTTTTTTTTTTATGAGTAAATTTAAGAAGAATGTAGAGGCTGAAGAATAATAATATCCTATTCTTTGTATATGAAAATGGCAGTCCTGACCTGCCATTAGTCGGGGCACTTATGCCCATGATAGATTTTTCCGGATCCATCTGCTTTTCCTTCCAGGCACCCCAGGCTTCTCAGGACGAAAGGCATAATCCGCGGTCTCAGAACAGAGCAACGCTAATGAGGATGACCCTGACCCCATGAGAATAGTGTTCTGACCCCCTGACCCAAACAGAAATAGAAAATCTTGAGTAGTACATTTAAGAGTAACTTTGGGATTAGTTCTATGAGTATAAAGATAAATGAGAAAATAAATTCTACTCACAAGGAGAGACACTTAGATAATTGTATGATATTTGAAACATAAAACTTAAACTGAAAACTATTACCCTTGTAAATTGAATTACATTATCATTCCTTTTAACTAACATCAGAATTACCTCTCCTTTAATATTTCCTTAGTTAATAAGAACCAAATCTTATTATAATAATTAAGGCTACTAAAAAGTCTTTAAGCCTTTTTCTTTTTAAGAGAGACATTTATTATTCATTTATTAGGTCTATTTGAAACGTTTGGTGAAAGTGTGTTAGTTTTAGAAATTTCAATTGAAATATATTGAATATTGAGATATATATAGGTTATAATTAAATATTGCCAAATATTTCTTTCCCATTAAATATTATGAAGACTCTTTAATCGATAAACACCTACTATGCATCTTATCTCTATTAATAATGATCATTCTGAATTATTCTCTTGAATCTGTTTTACTAAAATCCTTGCATATGAATTCATTAATATTTTAATTACCTGATGGTAAATTTATATCAGAAACTTAAAATGTACTATCTCTAGATACAAATTATATGAAAATATACAGAATGAAATTATTGTTTATCTTTTTTTGCTTTGGTAAGAGATAGGGTTAATTTTCATATAAATTATAGTCATTTAGAGGCAATATGTTTATTAGTGATTGAAGTAAGAAATACAACTGTGAAATGGTCTGAGAAAAGCAAAATTCTTATTTTTCTCTTTTAAAAGAGTAAAACAATTGCCCCCATGAGGACTGGTTATACCATTTCACTATTTGTCTAATTACTTTTTTTTTTTAATGGCAGCTTCAACTCTGAATTACCCAACAATGTATGAAAGCAAGGCACTTCTTGACCGTAGGCGTCAATTTTCACATAGGACATAAAACCAGAGTCCTGGTATTTTCTGGAAGAGTGGAGTCACTAGCTCCAGTGTCCTAGCCAAATTTCAATTTGGGTAATTGCATTCTGCCTTCTTCAAAGTTCCCTGTTTGGTTCCGTTAGATAAGGAACTCCAGTCCATGCCTGAACAGTTACAGAATGTGGCAGTGCTCTGGGAAATGGTTACCGGGTTTGCTCCTTAGATAGGTGAATGACACTGCAACACACACACACACACACACACACACATATGCAGACGTGTTTACATACTCACAAGTACTAATACATGAGTGGTGAAGTGAAAACTCATGTGAAAAGCATGCTTTTGCACACATCCACATTTTCATAGGCCAGATTCCATTTATCACCAAAAACATGGAACTAGGTAAGGTCTACATGAGTACACACACAAAAATTTCAGTTATTGAAGAAGGCAATGATGGTTTAATTTTTAGGAGTCCATTATGTTATAACTAAAGCATACCACATAAAAAATAAAACAGTAACTTACTAGAGAAGAAGAAATTATATGTTGGAGGCCCCATCTTATGGCTCTAAGGATAGCCCAACTGATAAAAACGTTACTGTGCCTTCCTTTAAGAAAGCTTCAACGCATGTGTAGCAATTTTTTTAAGGAGATTTCCAGTAACCTATAACTACCCCAAGTTACTATTCACAATAAGAAGAGCAGAATTTTAGAAGTCTCCCTAAAGAGAGTAATAGCAGGATTTAGTTCCTAGTGGATTACAGCCCACATTATGAAACTACGGCACATTTGGCACAATTATGCACCACTGGCAGCCTTTTCTCAAAGGAAGCCTCATGTTAAATGAACACTTAGAATCATTTTGGAACTCATGCATCTTGCAGCTAACACTCTGCTAAGTTAAGCATCTAACACCATGCCCATCTGGTAGAGAGAGAATATCAGGGCTGCAATATCATCAGTCCTTTCCCCTTAAAAGCTTTGATTTCATTAAAGGTGGCCTCTCGAAGTGCTTTAGAAAATGAGCTACTCTGTGAAATGTGCTGAATAGGACAGAGGGGCATTGAGTACATAAATTACTGTCTTACCCATTGTCATTTTTAAGGTTTCACAGGATCATGCAGGTTGGCTGTTTTTCTGCTTTGTTTTCCTATGAAGCCTGTCTAGCAGATACTCGGTGGGAGCCGAAGGGTTGAGGAATATGCATTTGCAGTGAGATGTTCTGGCCATTACTCTCTGGTGTGTGATTGGGATCAGAGATTTCAGAAGAGAATTTGGAGACCTCAGAAACAAAATACAGGCTTCCATTCCCTTCCAGAACTAAGCATTTGGAAAACTGAGTTTCAAAGGATGAATATAAGTTTATTTCCTACTGTCTCTACTCTCACTACAAAATGGTGTTTTAAGAACTCTGACACAAATGTTTTACAAAAATACGTAATCACACAACCACAAACCACATATTCTAGCCCCATCCACCTTGCAATCATACCTGTTTGGAACACGGTACAAAACATAAACCAAGCATTAACACGTCTGCGAAGACAACCAATCGGGCGAAATTCAAACTGACTTGTACTTAACCACAAAGCCTCCAGAGCTACTGCTCAGAGATGATTTATTTAATTTATTTTATTGAAATGATTTATTTTTGCTTAATTCACAATTCCCTGAACTTAGTGATCCAGCTTCAAAGTCAAAATTAAGAATAGCAACTGCAGGTGGGCTGCCATAACCTAGTCTATGAATATTAGTGGAAAGTGATAGCATTCAAAATTTCAAAAGCTACAACAGCCTTTCATTTGCATGGTTTATTTTGCCTAGAGTAGATTCCAGGGGGATAAAGTAAAATAATCTTGGCCATCATCCTTTTTTTCTTATGTCCATGTGCTAATTTCCAAAATACAAATTTGGAATGGTCAAACAGGTCTATGTAAGTTTTACTCCACGTTTCTCTTCGTATCTCTATTTGTCTTTGGCTTGTTAGTTCATCTCTCGGTTTATTTAACCATTCAATAAGAATGGTAATCATTGTTCATAGAAACAGATCATGGAAAAAGTTGATGTTTCAACAGATTTCAAACTTATAATTATATAAACTTATAATTATATAATTTTTTATTTCTATTGATAAAATAAAGTTAATGATCTTAACTGAGCAAGGCTGTATTTAAAATATTAGGAGACTGTATTTTAGAAATATTTCATTTGAATTAAAGTAGATTTTTAAATGTTGATAATTTCATGTTGAATTTTCATTCTTTCTGGGGATGAGCTTACCCAGATTGCACAATCCTCAAGAGTTCTAAATAGCTTATATTATACTCCACAAAATATGTCAGTTTCATTTATTTCCTATTCCTTTAGTAGAACCTGGAAGAATACAAATTAAAACAAAACAAAACTAAACAAAAAAATGGACACTACACTTGCTTGTTTTTATCTTATATTCATGTATTAATTTTCAAAATACACACTTATAAACAGATTTTAATATATATTGTATCTATACTTTATTTATGTTGTATTTGTCATTTTTATTTCAAATCTTTTTTGTGTTTGGATTATTGATTCTATTTTTTTGGCCTCATGAATTCATTTCACCTTTTTCCAAATGAAAACACATATTTATATCATTATAATTTCAAAATATAAGTGAACGTTCACTGTATACATTTTATATATACATTTTAAATATTAAGAAGCTGATTAATCAATAAATAAAAGTTCCTTTTAACCCTCTTTACCCTTATTAAATAGCCATCACTCAAGAGACCGTCAACACACAACTCCTGGACTTCAGAGTTCTGTGAACCAGGGACTGGTCTGGGTCTCTTCTTTCACACCTTTTGAATAAGAGTGCTTCCACTCGCTACCTTAAGCTTGTCCCGCCATTGTATGTTGGGTGTTTTGGGAGCTGATAACCTATCTCCTTAGTTCACAGTTTTTTGTGGGTTTTTTTTTTTGTTTTGTTTTGTTTTGTTTTTTAAGATTTTATTTATTTATTTGACAGAGAGAGACAGCTAGAGAGGGAACACAAGCAGGGGGAGTGGGAGAGGGAGAAGCAATCTTCCCACGGAGCAGGGAGCCCAATGCAGGACTCGATCCCAGGACCCTGGGATCATGACCTGAGGCAAAGGCAGATGCCTAATGACTGAGCCACCCATTCTCTTCAGGTTGTATAAATCTTTTGTGTTTTACAGTTTGTTTTTTTAATTAAGACCTATTCTCAAGGAGCTTATACTTAAGAATCACACACTGAGGAGCCTACTGTGCAAGTGCGCATAACTTACATTTGAACCTGTACCTGAAACCATGATAATGAGATCTGGGGAACCTTAGAGAGGAGGTAAATTATTTTACATGTGGGATGAGTGTGGATTTTGTAACCAGAGGGAAAACTATGTCAGGCTGTATTTTATAAAATCAGACACTGCAATATTTCTGGCCCTACAAATTTTTCCAGAACTTGTCATCCCTCAGTGAAGAATTACAGTCGATTTCCCATATCTTTGAAACTAGATGGAACTTTGTGGCTATTCTGATTTAATAAAATGTGGTGGAAATGATGCTACATGACTTTAGATGCTACCTCATAAAGTAATATGGTTTCCACCTGGCTCTCTGCCTTTTGGGACACTCACCCTTTGAACCCAAACACAATATCCCAGACCACATCAAAACATCATGTATAGGTGTTCTGCCTGGTAGCCTCAGCCCAAATCCCAATTGACAGACAGCAACAGTTGCCAGACATGTAAGTGAATACGCCTTAAGATGATTCCAGTTTCAAGCAACCAGGCCATTTCTGCAGATGCAAAACAGAGGAGAGAAGTATGCCACACTAAGTACTGCATAAGTTATAGACAAATTTGCTTTATTTTAAGCAAAATAAATTTGTTTAAATCATTGATTTGGGGTGTGGGGGGGTGTTGGTTTTTCCATACAGATGAAGATAGCCAGAATAGATCACAAACTATTTTAGATAGCTGATTAGAAATGTATGAAAATAAATCTGAGCTAATCTGGCATGCCTTCATCTAGAAGACTCAGAATTATTTATGTATTACCTAAGCCTTACTAACCTAGTTTTGGGGGTATCAGACTACTGTCTTAAGACCTTTTATCAGTGCCGTAGGACCAGAGAAGACCAGACCTGGGCTTATGTGTGAATGTACTTAGGGATAAAGTTTCCCACTCTGTATGTATATGTACAGAAGGACATGTATATTCTCACTTTAATTACAATATAAAGAGACCAGTGCTGGGGCAGGAAATCAAACTCAAGGAGTGACTGAATGAGTGAGCAAGTGAGTTTGTAAAGGGAAAACTTTCTTCTTCCCTTTAGTATAAGGGCTACTTTTGCCTAAATCGAAACAGAAAGATGCCTGGAGCCCTACTGTGGTGATAGTTTTGGGAGGGAACTGCCCCCACTCATGGTAAAGCTGAGTTTTGTCTTCTAGCAGTGGGGATGAGATGCCTCTGGCTTATTGAAGTCAGGACCATTCCAGGGAGAGCACATGGTCTGGTATAGTATTGCTTTCTGTTTTGAATTTCCCTTCTGGTGTTTCTAAACATTCAACAAAGTTTCATGAGAAATTGTTTCCTGATCTTTGCTCTCCTGAGCCTATACAAACAAGGAAAAAGACCTGTTCTATACTTGCAGGAAGTAGATAAACAGATATTAGTGTTTGATACCAGAGGAAAGACAGTAATACTAGTCTCTAGTGAAAAGTGGTACATAGTAGAGCAGCCATCAGGTGAAGTTCATCAGAAGCAAAAGAAGCATTTTGGTTGCATGATGCAAAGATTGGAACTAACTAATTGCAAAGTTCCATAATCAAGTCTGATTAGGCAGCACTCCAGGAAATTCTTGTAGAAAGCTAATTTATGTCAATAAAGCTGCTGAGAAGACTTTTGATACTATTGTGGATTTTAACAGTTAAATACACCACATACTAGATGTTTGACCATCTGTAAAATCATCTCTCTCTCTCTGCCTCTGTTTTCTGCTAAGAATAGTGATGTCTAGCTCATGGAATTAATGAGGTAGTTAAATGAACTACTGTAGATGCACTACAGTTGAGGACTTCTCTAACCAATCATTAAAATAAATCCCACAATTAACTTAAAGTAAATGTAACAAAATCATGAAGCATTCAGAAGAAAATAAGGATCTTTTTTCTAATCTTGGGTTTGGGAAGGATTGTCTAAACATAATACTAGCAAGAGAAAAAATTAGTTCGATTTATACCAAATTAAAAAAAAGCCTCTTGACATTAAAAATTAAAAGGGAAAATGAAAATAGGAAATACATCAACAAAGAGGATAAGAGCTGAAGATCGATAATTTACTTAAAATTAACATAAATATTCCAGAAAGTATAATAGTATGTTCAAACTCACTGGTAAAGAAATGAATTTCAAAATGCTCCCATGGAGATTATTCTATTATCAAATCTCAGCTGAATAGAGTAGGATGATAGTGGAGCTTTCTTATGTTGATGGAAGGTGGGATAAATTGGTGAAAACATTCCAGACTCTAGAATTATTCTAGAATCTAGAGAATAATTTGACAACATGTAAGAAAAACTGCAAAATGGTACTGTGGTTGATCCCACATTCCACTTATAAGAAGGTATTCTGAGGAAATAGAAACACATAAAAAGATCTACATATGATTCTCTTACAATGCTTAAATAAATAATACATAATATATATAACTATAGTATAATAGTTCAAATACTCTGAGTATAATAGTGACGTTACTGATACTGTATGACACCGGCATTACAAACTCTCAGAGTGATAAGACAGACTGATAGTAACATGTTCATGAGAGAAAGAATAAGTGACAAAAAGAGGAAAATATAAAACGATTCCAAAAGATGCATGAGGAAAATATTGGAATAAAATGTAGCAAAATAAATATGATGAATTTTTAGATAATTTTTGTTTTCTCCTTTAATTTTTCTATGTTACAGTTTCTTTTCAAAGAATTTACATTACTTCAAATTGGGAAAAGTATTTATATATTAGAGTTCATAAAAATGTTGTAATAAAACACAGAAGATAAAATTTTAGAATTTTCTAAACACTTTGCTTTACAGATTAAATTGCTATTAAAGTGTATTAAAACTTGTTCTGCTGGAATGACTGTAAGTCTTGTATGTTCTAAGTATCCCTAGTAAAATTACAATTGAAAAGTTTCAACTCTTGAATAAGGAGGGGAATGAGAAACCTGGGCTTCCAGTTACAGAGCAAATTACAGGGATGAAAGGTACAGTTTAGGGAACAGAGTTGATTTAGTAACAGCATTGTTTGGTGACTACACTTGTTGTAAGCATGGCATAATATATAGAGTTCTCCATCACTATGTTGTACACTCAAAACAATGTAACATTGTGTATCAACTTTTCTTCAGTTAAAAAAAAAAGATATTCAGTTGATAAATTCTCATTGGTAATAAGAGAGCTGACTTTTAGTATCAAAGTATATCTGAAAACTGCTGAACTAAAATGTTACCTGATAGAAGAGTCAGAATTAAGGACATTAATTTTGTTTCAGTTGCTTAGACAACCATTTCCTTTCACTATATGCTCAGATGGTAACTCATTTAGAACCTGTGTTTTGGGATATCTGGACTCCCCAACCTCCCCCACCTTCCATAGCAGGGGATTAGACAGAGTAAAGGTGACTAAAATGGCAATATATATGATAGGCAAATTTACCTCTAGCTTAAAAAATTATAACCTGGCAGGATATTGACATTTACCAACAATTCAATATTAAATACCAGTAATTTGAAGGGTGACATCAGCAAGATGGCAGACTAAGAGAACCCAATGTTCATTGTTCCAACAAAAACAACAATGAGTACACAACTACATGCCAAAGAAAATAACTCTGGGAGAGCTCTGGAGTACAGCAGGAGAGCTAGAGGAACACTATGGAACACTTCTGGGTATAAATCCTAAGAAACAAAATTTTAGGATTTTGAAAAGATTTCTGTACTTCCATGTTCATTTCAGCATTATTCACAATAGCCAAGATATGAAACAACCTAAACGTCTCACAATGAATGAAGAAAGAAAGAAAATGTGGTGTACACATACACACACAGGAATATTACTCATTCTGAAAAAAGAAGGAAATCCTGTCATTTGTAACAATGTGAATGAATGTGGAGAGCAATAATATAATGTTAATATATTATACTAGATATTAATGTGTATAATATAATAATAAGTATGATAAGCCCAATTTAGAAAGGTAAATACTGCATGATCTGAGTTATATGTAGAATCTAAAATAGGTGACTCCTGTAAGTAGAGAGAAGAATGGTAATGTCCAGGAGCTGGGAGGGAGGGGTAAATGCAGAAATGTTGGTCAAGAGGTACAAAGTTGCAGTTATGCAAAATGAGTAAGTACTGGAGATCTAATGTACAACAAGATGACTGAAGGTAACAATACTCTATCTTATACTTGGAATTTGCTAATAAAGTACATTTTAAGTGCTCCTAGCAAACCAAAAACGTGGTAAGTATCTGAAGTGATGGATATGTTAATCAGCTTGAGTGTGGTGATTATTTCACAATATATACATATATCAAATCACCAAATTATATGCCTTAAATATATATTAATTGTCAAGGAAAAATATCAAATAGCAATATATTGAATTTTACATATATAAAATAGAATGTTTAACATTTACATATATGTACACATTTATGCATGTGGAAAATCAACTTCCAAAAATACATTTTAAATGAAATTATTTAAAATATGTATATTTTAAATGTTCAAAATGTTCTTTAAGTATGCATTTGGTTTAAAATGTTCCAGATTTTTTTACATCTCATGGTTGTCAAATAAAAACTTGAATGAAAAATTTGAAGGTTGGGGCACCTGGGTGGCTCAGTGGGTTAAAGCCTCTGCCTTTGGCTCAGGTCATGATCCCAGTGTCCTGGGATCGAGCCCCACATCAGGCTCTCTGCTTGGCGGGGAGCCTGTTTCCTCCTCTCTCTCTGCCTGCCTCTCTGCCTACTTGAGATCTCTGTCTGTCAAATAAATAAATAAAATCTTAAAAAAAAAATTGAAGGTTGAGAGTAAATTTAATCCTCAGATCAATTTCCTAGTTGTTCAAAATGTTTTGATGCCAATCCAGCTGTGTTTGAGGGACAAAGCAAGCCACTACTCCTCCATCTTAATTTCCTCAATGGATTTCACCTCTTGGTTGGGGATGACCTAAAAAAAATTAAAGGGGAACATGTTACAACCATAATGTGGACTTGAGCACCTCAAAGTACATTTTTTTTCTTTTCTTTTCTTTTTTTTTTAGACTTCTTTATTTTAGAGAGGGAGAGTTGGGAGAAGGGGCAGAGGGAGTGAAAAAGGAGAGAATCTCAAGCAGACAATGTGAGGCTCCATCCCATGACCCTGAGATCATGACCTGAACTGAAACCAAGAGTCAGATGGTTAACTGACTGAGCCACATAAGTGCCCCTAAAGTACATTTTCTAATTGCAGATATATTCTTACTTATGCATCCAAGATACACATGTCTACACACAAGAATATAACTTTTAATTCCTCACTTATGAGAATTTTTGTGAGCTAGCCAAGGTATTATAGAAAATACACATAAACACATTTGTAAGTGAATACTGCAACTTTGATGTTTTAGATGTAATAAAATATTGTTATTGTAGATTACATTAACTAGAATTTTTATCCAGATAAGGTCTTAACATCACTGGCATCTTTAGAAGCCTAAAAGCCAATAACTTGTCCCTTACCCAAGTTTATCAGAAAAGGAAAGCTAAGGCCAATTATAGACCTTTATTATTTATATAGCTAATATTGGAGAATGTGGTTTATATCGGCAGGCAAGTGAGATATTGACTATCATTTTCAGTATTAAGCATATTTACCCATCTAAAGATAGGATTAGTCTCAGCGTGACCTTGCCTGTGTAAAATTCCTGCCTTGGAAGACCAGAGCTAAATTTATGCTCACCGTGGGCAACTTCCTCAACGTGCTTGACACTGGTATATTTAAGGGCTTTAATCTATTTTACTATACCTACTGCTACTAATGAGTAATTAAAAATTCTAGATAGGCAAATTAATGTGCTTGCAGATATTTTGTCTACTTGATGAAAGATTTTAGTAGTATGTGCTTCAAATTAACAGAATATTAATAAATGATCCATATACATTGATTATGGCTAATCAGAAACAAATCTGATCTCTAAGTGCACTTCATTTTGACAGTTTATATATGGAGAATAAGAGTATTTCAACAGAGGCTGGAAAATACATGCGGGGTGTTTACAAAGGAGAGTCCGTGATTGTGAGGTGTTACATTTCTGATATGGTCAATCCACTTTCTCTGTGTGTTGATTTTACTACCATAGTGATCGAAAACACTACTACAGAGAGGGAAGGAGAAAAACTGAAACATGTGTTTAAAAAAGCAATTTTTGTGGTTAAAGAAAATAGTAGGTGAAAAGGTGATGAAAATAGAAGTATGATTGAAACTAGAGAAAATGTCGAGAGAGATTTACAAGGTTTTTAAGACAATTTTGAGGGATTCTAGATCTTGTATCTATTGCATAGTATATATTGACCTCCTAGATCCCATGACCTCTGCTTGCTAAGGGAATTTCTTTTTCATCCTCCCCATTTACTGGACCTTGAGTTCATCCACATTGATTTAACACACCATCATCTAAAGAATGTGATAAGTTGGTGTTTCTATCTGTCAAGGGACCAAGGAGATGAAAACGAGGCTTCACCAAAAGGTGTAATTTTAGGTTGTTTGATACCCCTGCATTTTTCTTAATTATTTCTGACATTTTATCTATTTCACCATGAGCTTCCTTGGAGGTTACAGATTAAAAAAAATGTTCTTCATGACCCAGAAGAAGAAATACATCTTCTCTTAATAAATCCCACCTGAAATCATATAGGGGAAGGAAAGAAGGAGTAACAGTTCACATTTATCACTTGTGCTCTTTCATTTGCTAAACTCTTTTTGGAACCTGAAAGACAGTTTCTTTTCAGCATGAAGGGGATTCCAGATAAAATGTGAGTCTCGGAGAAAAAAGCAAATATTTTTGGACAAACTGTATAAGGAGCTGTCCAGGGAAATTGCAATGTGAAAACTGCAGGCTCTGTCTGTCCTTATCCTAAGATCTCTGAGGATAAAACAGCATTTTAAAATCATTGTTTCTCTAGCATTTGACATTTAGCATATAGTGGGTATTCAGTGAGTAAACTTGAAATATTTTGAGTTTTATATGGCATTTTATTTTTAGTTAAGATAGCATGAATCTTTCAGGAAACTAATATGCTAAACCAGAACAACAAGCATAAATGAAAGACAACCAGAGAGGTGTCTCTATTGCACACCACAATTAGGACCTAGAAAGTTAGTGTTTGTGGTATATGATAGAGGATGTTGTTGAATCCATGGTTTAAAACTTCGAAGCACACCAAAAATATTGAGTAAAAGGCAAAAATGCACTCTTTGTAAATGGTCCATTCTTCTTGGCTTAAGAAGTTAGGGGAGATGGCAGAACTTCAAAGATGCACCAGTGAGCTTTGCTTCCTGGTTATTTGTACCTTTGCGTTGTCCCCTTTATGTTGAATCTAGGCAAGCTCTGTATAATAGAATGCAGTGGAAATGACTGCAACTTTTTAAAATCTTAAAAAAGTTTTAAATTTTTATTTAAATTTCAAATGACTGTAAATTTAAGGTCAAGTCCTAAGAAGCATAGTAACTTTCTTCTTCGCTTTCTCAGAAGAAGCACCTTTGGGGAAGCCAGGCACCATGCAAGTAACCTGCCAATCCTGAGCCCACCATACTGTGAGTGAGTCCAAGCTAGCCACATGGAAAAGTCTCTGGAGAGATAGAGATGCCAGCCTGCTTCACATCATTTTAGCCTTCTCAGCTAAGGCACCAGCCTTGTAGATGAAGTAAACCAAATAGGTAGTTACGCTTAAACTTTGAATCGATTGTGAAATCTGTTGGGAATTGGAATGGGGGGAAGGAATATTAAAGGAATAGCTTAAAGGAAGTTCAATTGCTATGAATCAGAATACACTCATAGTATATTCTTCAGATAGAAAAATCTAAAGAGGTACACTAGATCAGAAGGTTTCCAAAGGCAGAGATATTCATAAATTTAGGTATAAATCAAGAAGCTTCTATAAATCTATTATTTTCTATTTCCACAAGGCATTTTCAGATTTCAATTTATTGTATTTTCAATAAGCTCTCCTTGTACAGGTTTCTGTTAAGAGAAGGTATATGTTATTGAAGGCATATATATTTTTTCTGATATATGTTCAGAAATGCAGATCAACTGACATATAAAGCTTCTCCTGCTCTGACAGATTACAGGAAGCCAGGAGACCAAAATAATATCATATGTATGAGCAAATATTTTACTAATTACTTCTTTATTTATAGGTCAAGACTAAACATGATGACAAGTAGTCTCAGCAACAGATATGATATTAAACAAGAACCAAAAGAAAGAAAATAATTTATTGGAGAATACATTTTTCCTACTGATTGTTTTTATTAATTGGTTCATTCAAACATGTATTTATTCAACTTAATCAAGTACCCATTATCTGTTAAGGATGGTACAAAGTGTAGAAGATATAACTGGAAAGAAGACAGGGACAAGTCCTCTGTCCCGAAGGAGACTACAACTAAGCTCTAAAGCTGGTGAGTAAGGGCAAGTAAACAGACAAACGGGAAGCCAACATAAATCTTCAAGATGTCAAATACTGAGGCACATTAGAAATTCTAGGTAATCCTCACATACCTGTTGATAATAGAATCCTGGAAAAAAAATATTCCATATCATTTGAGTTGTGAAGGCAATTCATTATTAAAAATAGAGACTGACGTGCATGTATAAATGGTTAGATTTTTCTCTTTCTCTTTGTGTGTGTCTGTATTAGGCCAGTAGTCGTATTATATTTGTTCCATTTTCTTGTTCTTTGACCATGCCAGCAATTTGGTAAGGGGCAGTAATATTGGTAATCAAAGTATTAAGACTTCATTCTGCACATTTTCTTTTGATTTATTTTCTGACTTTAAACTTCCTCTTCAGATATGTTTAAGCTATTAATTAACCTTCCATTTAGTTCCTAATATCATTTACTGTGCTTTTTAGTTCCAAAATGTCTGTTTGGTTATTATTTATGACAACATTTTAAATTTTCTTGTGTATCTTCTCAAACATATAAATATAGATATGCTGCTGTATGCATCGCATTACTCCGCTATCTTAACACACTCTGATTGTATTTCAACTGACTCTTGTTTCTACTGGTTCTCATTCATTTGTTTCCTTTTAATGTACAGTTAATTTTGATTGAGGGTCAATTATTCATATGAAACGTCATTGTAATATCTGAGGTTTCTAGATAGAATTCACACCTGCTCCTGGTGAGCGGCCAGGACATTTTCAATCCAAGCTAATCTTAATTGTACTCTGGGTGTTCGATATTTTAAAGCTAGGCTTTGGTACTTGTTAGGGATAGTCTACTTCCAGTTTCTCCTTCATTCCAAGATAATAGCCTTTCAGGGCCTGTCTTCAGAGAGTGCTCATGAAGATATTTACCAAAACACACTCTTTAGACAGACACTGGCATCCAGAAGTGATCCTACTGGTTTAGAGGCTGATGGAAGTTTTGTTCTGTTTTGCTCAGTGGAAGCTTCTAGTACAAAAGTGATAACCTTCCCAATGCAGTGCCATCAGTCTGGGGATCCTTCTTCCACTGACTTGCGGCCTTGTAAGCCCTTGTTGCCTTTTTAGTTTTCTGATGTACTGAAGCATGTTTGAAAAAATGTTTTATCTGGTTTTTCTGGTTGTTTTCCATGGGAGGGTTGGCTCAAGTTGCTTATTTTGACAAGATTTAGAAGATTTCTTATTTCTTTTCATTCTTCTAAAAATTCGAAGGAAAAATAAAAAATAAATTAATTCTTATTCAGAAAGTTCGTATGTTCTTTTTCAGGAGGATATTAAGGTATTCCTTTGCACAAAGAAATTTTTAGTTGTTTTTACTTAATTGTTCACAGGCTTTATGCCCAGATCCTCTGGACACAGATCAAGATTGGCAGAACTTTCATGTTCAATACTCTGCTCTTTCTTACATGTGAATTATTAGTTAAGAATAGAGTAAGATCATTTGCAAAACTCTTCATTGATAGATTTTATTTTAAAATGAAAGTTCAGGGTTTTTGGGGGGGGTTGTTGTTGTTGTTTGTTTATTAATACACAATAGAAACTAACTCTGTTTGGCAAAGTCTTGGGTGGTTCTGAGAATCTCAAAAAGGGTACCTCATGGATAGATTCCTCAGAGGAACAATGATCCAAACATTTTTATACATTGGGTCTCTCTCATCAAAACCCTTGTTTTGCCTTGGAGTCCTATCAACAAGGAAAAGTACTGCAATGTTTTTTATGTAACCATTTACTGAGTGACTTCATTCTTTTCCTAGTGCTATTACTGTTGCCTCACTTATGGCCTGGCTGTAACAACATTGCAGGGTCAATATCATACTTTTCATATTACACAGAATTTAAATAAGTTGTTTCCTTGGAGTCAGAAGAATATGAATAATATTGAACTTTTTTTGGAGGGAAAAAATGGGTTTAAAAAGAGTTTAAATCATGTTCCTAAGGTCATGGGATCAGTACATGACAGACCAGTATTTCCACTTGGACTTAAATCCTTCCCACCACATTATCTCTTTACATTTGGGGACAGCTTGTTTTCATGAAATTCAAAAGGAAAAGTTATGATAAAAAATAGGATCTCTTTGTTCACCTTAAAAGATTAAAAGAATGATATAAAATTGAAAGCAATCTTGCTGCTGTGTTCATTTTGTCACCTCATCTTCAGAACTGTGATCTGTATTGGGTTGTATCTACCTTACAGGAATGACAATAGCTTTTTAAAAATGGACACAAAAGAAAATAGTATAAAAATATGTGTATACCAGAGTACAACTATTAAATTATATTATGGGTCATCAAGAGAATGAGATTTACTACTGCTGGGGCATAATGTTAACCATTCATTAGTTAAAGCAAGTCATTAAAACTCATTAATAAAGACATGCTTTTTTCAAACGTGTACAGATCTCTTTAGGGAAGCTTCTAGATTAAAAATAAATTTTATTATTTTAGCTGAGAGCAGGCCTTTCTAAAGTCATAGAAATTATATCGCTAATTAGTAGTGTTAGTTACCAGTAATGCTAGCAATCCCTTAAGGACAAGCTAATGTTTTTTAGCTAAGCTTCTAAGAATTTGAATATCCTTGACTGTTTACTTTCTTTGTGCTTAGCTCCTGAACATTCTTCAAAGTCACCAAATCTCATAGGTAAGTATTCTTTTTACTTCATACGGCTTTTTTCCTCTATGATGATGTAAATTTGGTAACCAATAATTGAGCCAATAATTTCACAATTTATGCGTCACCTTATTTGGCATCTCATTTATGAACTGATGCTTGAAATTCTCTACCTAATCAAGATCACAAGCATAGTAACTGGTCTTTTTAAAACGTTCTCCATGAAATGCTGCATACAGTAATTTTCTAAACAGTTCCAAAGTCAGATGTTCTTATTTGTCATATAGTATCATAAAAGATAATTAAATCTTACCATTTTTATTCATATTTTAAAGTGTCTCATCCTAATAAACTATTATAGTATATAAAAATTATTCTTTTAACATTATAGCATAATAAGACTCTCTATTGGATAGTTTTGCACATTAAATCTATTTTCAAAAATCTGCAAGTACAAATTATACAATGTCAGCATACAATTAGATGTCAGTGCTTTTTCCACTAATAAAAATTTTAAAATGCTTAGACTGTTAAGAATGTAAAGCTAAACTATTAACTGTGGAGTTATTTGATAATAATATGTTGATTTGCAGATTACTAATAAGGCTTTTGTGAAATAATATAACTACTGGGACTGGGGGCTAAGTGTTCTGAAAAGATGACATGGTTCTAGAATGTTCTCCTGGCAGCCTTGGTGCATTTTGTGAGTCAGGTAAGGGATGGAAGGCAGTACAGGCTGTGGATCACAGAGAAGGAGGGAAGCAAAAGTATGCCACAATCTTCGACGCCAGTCAGGAAGGAATACAACCTGCAGGTATGAGGGTAAAGGTCAGGGACTTCACATGCTGAAGTAGCCCTAGAAGTCTCAGTTTCTAAATGTCATCTAAACACTTATATTTGATTATTATGTTATAAAGTACGTTACTTCCAATAAATTCTTTATTATATCTTTAGCATGTCTTGCTAGGAGTGCTCTTTTTCTGTATTTAGAAGATAGTGATTTTGCTGTCTGGCAATATTACATGAGACTAATTACGTGGAAATTACATTTTAATGTTTCATTTTCCTGAGATAATTATTATATTGTGTTATTACACTTGTGTTATTTCTTAATCCTCACAGCTACTCCTCAAGGAATGGATTATTATTATTCTCCTTATAAAGGCTCGTATATGGGGAGGGGTAGCTCCCTGGGACAATGTGTTAGTAGAGACATTTTCTAGACCCAGATTTGTTTTGACTAAAATCTTTTTTGCAGTTCATCACGATGCAAAAAATACTTTATTTCCCCAAAGCTGAGAATACTTTCAAGCAATGGGCTTTTTTCTACACCTAAAGATTGTATAACCAGTCATCACTATAAAATGAATATACCCTCAGTTTTGTTTGTTTTCCTCCAGAGGTGATTATTTGCTTCCTCTATTTTATTTTTAATCTCTTATTTATGATGCATTTGCAAAATGTCTGAGGCGATGAGCAGTTGCACGTGAGTGGAGTTGAATGTCTTACAGGAGATCAAATCTTTAAGTTTAATCTCAATAACATTCTGTTCTGATCTTAGTGCTGCTATTTTGCACCCAAAATTATTACACATATTTTTGACTATCATCATGGGATGGTTGAGTTTGGACAGCCTTAGGAAGAAAAAAAGGGCTGCCACATTTCTTTTTTTCAGTATTTTTTAAGGTGCTTCGTGCTTCTCTTTCTCCTCCCAGTCTAATTCATCCATGGCACATTTTTCCCCCCAGCTTCGTTATCATTTTTTAAAATGTGTTATCATTTTTTTAATGTGTTAACTATGAAGTAGTCATACTTCAAAAATATGTTTTGTTTAAGATTCTCAAGTCTGAAACTATAACACCAAAATATCAAGGGATAGATTTTAGATGACTTTCTTGGTGATCTCCTTAAACACATCATATAAATGGTTGTCTAATCTACTAAACTACAAATATTTCAAGCAAAAGAGTTTAAGTGTATTTGTTTTTGTATAAATCAGTGTGTGTGTGTATGTGTTTGCTCATATGTACATGTACACACAGAAAACTACTTTCATGCATTACTATGTTTACACATATGCTTGCAGGTGCTTATAAATGTCTCAAATAAAAATATTAACTGTCTTGTGTATTACAAGACAAGTGCTAATTTGAAACAAATTAGGAAGACTTTGAGAAAACATTTAGGTATTTTACCCTTTCATGACACAAAGCAAATAGTAGATTAAGGCAGATACATATCAAATTTATAGGAAAATATCAGAAGTTGAATAACCATAGATCTTTCAGCAAGTTGCACACTAATTTAAGATTAAGAATTCAAAAAGCAAACCCAGGTTTTACTCAGGCATCATTGTCACGCTATTATACCCAGTGCTAGTCTCACCAACTAAATTAAAGATAATTAAATTTTTTAGTGTAGCAATCTGTTAATAGCACTCATGAGTAAAAAATTACACAAACTGACAAAAGTCAATGCTTTCTTTTGTTATTTCAAAGTTATTCACCAACAGGAGGTTAAAAAAAAACATGCAAATGGGAAAACTATACCAGCTAACTAGTATATTTAAGTGAAATCTATTTACCTTTTATCCAGTTTGAATAGATGCTTTTTAATTATTGCTAATTGTTTAAGATGCCTTTGCATGCCCCAGAAGATTTAGTCTGAATAAATTTAATTCCTTTAAAATCCCCTTCACTTACAGGCAAATACAGTAAGAAGCCCCATAGGTATGGCAGTAACATAGTCATAAAGGCAGAAGCATTTAAATGAGCAGAGCAAGGAAGTCTTCCCCAAAAGAGGAAGAAAAGCTATATGGCTGGAGATGCAAGAACCAAACATGAAACACACAGCTGAAACATTTAAGATGACTGTAAAACAGGTCTATGTTCGCTAGTGAAAGAATGCACTAGGGCAGACTAAAGCATATGAATGGTTCTTTCACAGGTCACAGCATCCATTCAGCCCATGGACATTGTTATGACCCGACAGAAATAGATGGGCCTAATTAATATTCTGAACATACCTGGGAGAACATTCTTAAGGAAATCATCCTCTGGTGGTTTGGAAATTTTTAAAAAAGAAAGAAAGAAAACTTAACAGTAAGCATTAAAAATTGGATCTAGATAACAGTCAATTGCTCTCAAAGTTTAATGCCGCCTACAAATAGGAGCCTTGTTTGTGTACATTTCTCAGTGGAAATGGCTGTGACTTGTGAAATAAAGTTGAAGAGTCGGTTTGAATTTGTTAGTAATTATATTCTTGCCATTTTAATCAAACAATGTAAAAATCAGCTGTGGAAAACTTGTCATAGTGGACTTGCAAATTCACATCACAAAGGAATAGTCTAGCAATTCATAAAGTTGGTATTTTTTCATGTAAAATGCATAGAGTGAAAGTGAAATATCAGGAAAAAAAACTATTTTAATGAAAAAGTGTGTACTTATTCACTGGGGAAACAACCACCTGCAAAGAATGTTTAAAGTATTTCAAAATGTTTTCTAAATAAATTATTAATTTAAATATTATTTTTCATATATGATTAAATCTAAATTTATCATATACACCTATGATATAATAAGCTATAAGCTTTTCATTATGTAAATTGTGAGCATTTTACATTTTGAATATCATTTATGCAAAATTAACTGTAATTGTACTTTTAAAATTTGCTGCTGCAAATAGGACTCTAAAACCATAATTAGTTTAGAAATATCATAACGATACGGTAGAGGACAAATTTTATGAGCTACCCCTGCATTTTCTGAGTATATATAAAACATATATCATATGTATATTTATATATAAGTGCATAGACACATACATAACACACACATACATATATCTATATACACATTTTAAAGAAAGAACAGAGAATCACGTTATAAAATATTTGATAAAACAAGTTTGGAGAATTGAGTAAAGTACCTATCCTGTTCAAAGACATGCATTTAACAAAGTAATTCACTCTAAAATGAGAGTCAAGTGTTTAGTGCCCAAACCCAATACAGTACATATAAAACAAAATCCCTATTGAAATGAATGGAGCCATTCATTTCTGAGACACAAAAAGCTGTACTTCTTTGTCTTGCTACTTTAAAGCCCCTTGATAGCATTTTTCCTTTTTATGGTGCTTTAGGTATAGATGTTTGTCTGCTTAAAAAATCATGAAAAAAACACAAGTAGCAAACCCCTAAATATGTAGCAGATGTATAAGTGCTCCTTGGGATAAATGGATTATGGACAATTAACTGTCATCACATCCCTGTCTCCGTTTCCACTCGCTCCTATAGTATACACCTGTGGCTTATTAGGAATATAACCAAAGTGGTAGCACAAATTCCAGGTTCAAAGGTAACCTAGGAAATCAGCTTCCTTACCTTCTTGAGTGTTTCTTATGAATAGAACAATAAGCAATGTAGAAACAAAAAAACTCAAACAAATTAAACCAACTGTAAAAAAAAAACGGATTATGAAGAAAATCAAAGAAATCTGAACACTGATGTAATTTGATGACATTAAAAATTATGTTTTTCAGTTGTGAAAATCACATTGTGGTTTTGGGGAGGTTTTTTGAAGTATTTGTAGGTAAGATGATGTGTTGTCTAAAACTCCTTCAAAATCATTGGAATGATGAACAGAAACTGGCTGATACGTGATTTTAAACTATGTTCAAGAATTCTTTGATACTCCTCCTTTCAAGATGTGGAGCTTGATTTCTCTCTCCTCCAGTGTTGGTTGTATACAGTGACCTACTTCTAACAAGTAGAATAATGCAGAGTAGCAGTGTGTGATTTCCAAAACTAAATCGTACAAGTCATTACGGCTTCCTCTTTGTAGTTCCTCTTGTATCTCTTGGGGCGTGGGGAAATCAGTGGCCATGTCACAAGAACAATCCAGCAGTCCTACATGGTGAGGAAATGAGTCTTCTTACCAAAAACCCCTGAGGCCCCCTGCCAATAGTCATGTGGGATGATCACCCTGGGAGTGGACCCTCTGGTCCTTGTCATACTTTAGGTGACCACAGCCCAAGACAATATCTTGACTGCAACTTCTAGAGTGACTCTCAGAATGACCCAGCTAAATTGTTCCTAAATTTCTGATTCAGAGAATAAGATAAGACATGTTTATTGTTCTAAGCTACTAGGATGCTCTTGTTTTGTGGGTTTTTTTTCTTTTTCTTTTCTGGCAACAGTAGATAATTAAAACAGTGTCTACAAAACTAAATTATCAGTTGAAGTTTTGATGCTGGATAATGAAAACGTGAGATGTTATCATAGTATTTTATCCATATCATGCATGTTTCAATAAGTATATAACTTCTAAAATTGATTTTCATTTTTCTTTATGTTGCAAGGATGTAATTTAAATGAAAACTATTGATATTTTAGTTAATATTAGAAATTTGTAGTTTTCTTTAAAAAGAATCCTTTAAGCCCCTTTGCCGATTTTTTCTCTAATAATATTTAAATGTATTTGGATTATCCTCACCCATTTTCAGCAACTTTCCAAAAAATAAATCTTAATGGAAAAGCTATAACAACAAAAAGATGTAGGGCTATAAAGTAGAGACAGCCTCAAGAAGAAACTTGGAGAAGTAATTTAGGTATCCCCCTACAACATAGTATTTATCACTCTTCCACAAATAAGCATACTCTGTGAGTAAAACAGTATGCTTTCTTGACAAGCACAGCTTCCAGGTGAGACCCCTTGAGCCCTGCCTATAGCAAAATAAGACTATAAATATGAAAAGATATTATCTTTAAAGATTGCTGTGATATGATTACCCAAAATCTATCTAAAATGAATATAATCAGCAAATAACACATTTAATAGTCTGAACTAAGTACTAAATGAAATTGAAATACAGTTAAACTTAAGGAAAATAAAGTTGTTATCTTTTGTTATACAGTGACTTCTAAAGGGGTTAATTTCTGAAGTTTTGAGTTTTGGCTTTTAAATATGTAAGTTCCACATACCATATTAAGTAGAAAGCATATGTATGTAATCAAGCATTTATGAAGGAAAATAAAGCATATCAGACACATAGCATATTTGATACATTTTTTATGTGCCAGGTTTTTTTATTAATTATTTTTATTAACATATAATGTATTATTTGCCCCAGGGGTACAGGTCTGATAATCGGCAGGCTTACACACTTCACAGCACTCATTGTATCACTTACCCTCCCCAGTGTCCATAACCCAACCACCCTCTCCAAAACCCCTATCCCCTCCAGCAACCCTCAGTCTGTTTTGTGAGATTTAGAGTCTCTTATGGTTTGTCTCCTTCCTGATCCTATCTTGTTTCATTTTTTCCATCCCTATACCCCAAACCACCCACTCTGCCTCTTAAATTTTATTATATTGATTTCTCATATTTTTCCCGTGAGCTATCTTTTTTTCACATTGATAGAGGAGGAAACAAACATGAAAGGCCAATTTTCTTGCTAGGACTACCCAAGTAAAATTAGTGGTTTGTAATTTCAGATTTGAACTTCTCTGAATCAAAATCCCAAATCACATGGAACACCATTATGTGCTCAGCAAGGTGTTGGTTCTGTGTGAACAGAAAAGAGGACAACCTAGCCTCAGCCCTCAGTGCACACTTACATTTTTAGAAAACAAAACATTAAATGGAAACTGGTAGGGCATGGAAATATTAGTGGTATACTGCATGGGACTGCGATAAATGAAATGGAAAGCCACAAGAATTAGGGATATGTGGTCAGCAGCAGCTGAACAAATTTTTATGGAGGAATTGAGATTTTAGGTAGGCTTTGGGGGGGAAAAGTATAATTTGGACTGAAGGAAGCATATGGATATTATTGGTAAACTTAATCCCCAGTGGTAGACACATTTCAGTTGGAGGAAGTTCATATGAGAGTCCTGAATGATGACCCCTACAAGGAAGCCAGCTGCACAATCCTGGGTAGCCCGCTGTTTTCCTCAGACCCCTTTTCTTGCTTCTTGCTGGAATGCAGATGTACCAATGGAGCCACCAAAAAAAAAAAAACAAAAAAACAACAGTGTCCTCATCACTTCATTAAGCTACTCAACCAGCACCAGCTGCTGCTCATCTGAGGCTTGTTACATAACAACAACAAAACTGCCCTTGTTTAAGCCTCTATAGTTAGTTGGTTTTCTATTTCCTTACTAACATTCCTAATAGATACGGCATAATCTACAATATTCCAGGCAAGAGACATACCCCTGAAAATGCACTCATCTTGGGCATAAAAAGTTTAAATTTCCATAACTGACAGTGTTTGACTGTAACTTAGCCTGATTCCAGGCATAATCTTTGACTAATAAATTTTGGTGAGCTACTGAATTGGGGTCACTGTTTCTTTTAAGGTGCCATCTTCAAATCTTCTCCAGGAAGTAGTATCTGAGATTGTCCACCAAAAAATAGGGTAAAATGAAGATTTGAGATTGTGTGGAGAGAAGGCATGAGTAATCTTTATTGGAACGTTAATGGAGCTCTCATGAAATGAAATAAAAGTCTGGGTAAGCAACTGTAGAGGTTAAAGGGAAGTTAGTAAACTAGTGTTTATTATTTTCGAGACTTAAGTTCTGTGATCAACTGTGGAGATTTGGTTTAAATTGGTTTGTGTGATTTTATTTCTGATACATTTGGAAGGAATTAATGACAATATTAAAATAGTTTTATATAAGATACGAAGGGAAAGTATTATCTAGGCTTTCCAGTTTAAGAGATTGTTAATGTTGATACCTCTGATGGAAATGAAACTTTTTGAAAAGAGTGCTGGTGTTGGAGGAAGAAATAACCTCCCTCTTGGTTGTATTGCATTTGAGCACCCCTGATGCAGACTTGGGTAAGCTACGAACCATCTCAGAGACAAAATCAGTGAGTTATGAATGGAGTTCCACAGTTAGAAGTAATCAGGATAAATATATATATATATATATATATATATATATATATATATATATAAAAGCTAAGTGATGAAGGTAATTAATTTAATAAAACTGCTATGTTCAAATTGTATGTTATCAAAAACAGAAATTTGAGTTCCCATAAGAGGAAAACTACAGTGCATAAATAGCAAAAGAGAGGAGCAGTGAGAAAGGAGAAGGGTCCAGGGAGCCAAGGAGACTGGTTTGGGACACAGGAAAGCAACACAGTCAAGTGTAGTGTTGGGATCCACGAAAGATCCTTGTGTAAGAAGGCAATGGGAACCTGTAGGGGAACGGTTCTGATAGAGCCAGGAGTGAGGAAGTGCCTACATTCCAGGCATGGGCTAAGAAATGAGACAGAGAATAGAAAATATTTAGCAAGAGAGTGAAAACTTCTAGTTCCAGCCAATAAAGAGTCAATTCCAAAAAGCACATGTGAGGGACTGACGTGAAGTTTTGGCGGGGGGAGAGGTTTATTCTAATTATGGTAGTTGTTGGAGGACGCAGATTTTGGAAGCATAATCTCCTTTTGACTTAACAATTTGAAATAATATCTTTAAATATATAAATGATATCTTTAAATATCTTTTTGTTTTATTGTATTACAGTAATTGCTTTTGAACTTTAAAAAAATTGTGCGAACACTTTTGAGTCGTACAAAGATTATAAAAAATTATCTTCCCCACTTTATACTGATTGACCTGAATATGTTAAGACACAGAAAATTGCAAGTGTTCAACTCAATGAAAAAGTTTCTTTCTACATTTAAAGATCAAACAAAAGTTTGTACCACCTGTTTAGACAGAAAAACACCTTTTGTTCATAGAATAACTTTAAGTGTATTTTTACACTTTTGCTTTTATGTCTAAATTTGTAAAATATAATAATTATTCTTTCCTATCTACATTCTACTCATTATTGTATGGGATCAGAGAGCTGCAAACTCACCTGTTACTAGCATGCCTTTGCACAAAATTACCTCTATAGGATTATACAATAATTATTCGATTTTAAATTATGTCACACCTTTAATCTAGGAGCTAAGTAGGAAAGTCATGAACAAACATCTGCATTAGATATTAAAATAAAAACAAACAATAAAATGACTAAGGAAAAAAGTCCTATGTCTTATGCTATTCATTATCTTTTACTTAAAGTTCACATGATTAATTCTTCTTAGGAGGCTCATGTTAAGAAAACAGACAAAAGAAAGAAGTAGAATCATTAAAATAGTGATACGTCATGTGCACTTTAGATCTGAGTTTCCTGAGATAAAATGAAAGGGAAGACGATCTCTTTTTGTCATATGAGAGTTCTATAAACTACTGTGTTCCTCCTTTCTCCTTGATTCTCAGGAAACTCAAATTGTAATTTTGTTGGGAAAGCCTAGAATACATTAGTTTTTCTGGCATAATCACATCTCTCTTCTGTCTTTACTACTTGGTTCTCCATTCTTTCTTATGCTTTATTGATTCACCATTCTATGATACCCGCTTTGATGTCATCTGTTTTCTTGTATCTTTTTTGGAATTTGTTAGAACATAAGTATTAATATACAAATATTAAATAATAAATTTGATCACTGTGAAATCCTACTAAAGAGCAATACATAAGTGCATTTTATGGAAAGTAGTAATATAAATTTAAAAAGAATTAACTAACCTTAAGTTAAAAGTGTAGATATAAACACCATGAATGTTGATATCAGCTTCATTAATGGAACTCACTCACATTACCAGTAAAATAATCTATAGGAAAAAAAGGGAACGATAGAATAAAGTACTAACTAGAAATACTCTAAATTGTATAAGCTATGAAATAAAAATCAGTAATATCAATTAAGGGTAGTAGATATTGCCTTGATTTGGGTGACCGGAAATTCATTACTTACCCTGAGACTGTAGTGTTCTTACCTATAAAATGAATAAATTTGACTTAGTAAGGCTCCTTCCTACTTTAAAACTTCTTTCCTGGAATGTTTTTTAAAGTTTCTCTCTCAATTTTTTTAAAAAGATTTATTTATTTGTTTTAGAGAGAGAGAGAATAGAGTGAGTGGCAGAAAGAGAGAGGGAAATAGAGAATCCCAGGCAGACTCCCTGTTGAGCACAGAGCCAGACAAGGGAGTCGATCCCACCACCCAGTGATCATGACCTGAGCCAAATTCAAGAGTTGGACACTTAACTAACTGAACCACCCATGCACTCATCAATGTCTCTCTATTTTAAGTGTACTATTTATTTTGTTGTTTTATCTTGTTTTACTAGGTATAATGATGGGTTCAGGGAGGCCAAAAATTGCATAGAAATGACACAGGAAGAAAAGAACATAGATATCTCTGGTGTTCTGGCATTTATTTTGAAATAACATGCTTATTACACTTTAGTAAGCTTAAATTAGAAATATTTAACTTCAAAAAGTTTGTGAAATTGTAAACAATGAGAGTACTTAAAACCAGTTGCACTTTGCCATAAAAGACAGAGTCTGGGAGTAATTTAACAGAACTTACGATTTTGGCATCTTACAAAGTTGTATTTGGTTTGCTGAGTTTTGTGGATAACGTGTCACATGACTGTGTTCTTTCAGGATTTCAACACTTCTATTCCAGTGGGACTCAAGAAAACAGAGTTTGATGGAAATGAAAAATATATATTTTAACGTCATTCTTCCCTTTTTCTCTGAGATTCCAAAAAGTTTTGATTCTAATTTGATTTGTGTTTATGGTGATTTGGGAGGGAGTTTCCTGGATTGCAAATCTCCATTTGAGAGTGATGACTGGAGGGCATTCAACAACCACAGACCGAAAACAGCAAAGTAGAACTAGAATTTAAAAGAAAATTAAGGAATCTGCATTAGTAAAATTTCCATTTTACTTTACCAGCTGGCTTGGTGTTTTGTTCATGTCCTTTTTCAAGTATTTTAGTGTCTTCTTTTTCCTTGTGTTTTGTAAGTTTTGTTTTTATTTAGAATCATTTTATCTATTTCTGGCAAAGTTGTAGAATCCAAAAGAACAATATCATTTTGGCTGACTCATAAAGAGAGGTGGTAAAATCCACAGTTTTTATATTTCCCTGACACCATAAGACCATAAGGCCTTTACAATGTATGTTACAATATCTGTTTCATTAACATTTTTTACTATCTTCTAACCTATTGATATTTTTGTAGAGAAGTTGATGAGTACTTCAATAGAATAAGAAAGTCGCTACTTCAAACACTAACATAGATGTTAGACCATTTGCAAAATTGATAGTCTCCAAATGTTAAATTAATTTATATAGCAACTGTCCAAAACTACTCCTGAGTTTATTTATTTATTTTGAAAAATATAGAATGTTACTACCAACATCCCAAAGGTGATAATTAATATAGAGAATCAACAAAACCAAAAGTTAGTTCTTTGAAAACGTCAAAAAAAATTACAATCCTTTACCTAAGCTTTAAAAAAAAAAAGAAAAGAGATGCAATTAATTAAAATCAGAAATGCAACTGAAGCTTTTAGTACTAATCTTATAGAAATGAAAAGGGTATTAGGAGAATAATGAACAATTACACACCAACAAATTTAATAACCTAGATGAGTGGACAAATTCCTGGAAACATGCAAATTACCAAACTGACTCAAGATGAAATAGAAAATCTCAACAGACATAAAGCAGGTACAGAGATTGATGCAGTAATCAAAAACCTCCCAACAAAGAAAAGTTCAAGACCAGATCAGGTGGCTTCACTGGTGAATTCTACCAAACATTTAAAGAATTAACATCAGTTCTCCTCAAATTCTTCTAAAGAAGAAGAAGAAAAAAAGAGGAAGATGAAGGAGAGAATACTTCCTAATGCATTCAATGTGGACAGCATTACCCTGATACAAAAGACAAAGTCACCACCAGAGAAGAAAACCACAGAGCAACATCTCTTATGAATATTGATGCAAAAATCCTCAACAGAATACTTGCAAACCAAATCCAGCAGCAAATTAAAAGGATTATACACTGTGACCAAGTGGGATTTATCCTTTGAATGGCTCAACATAAGAAAATAAATTAATTTAGTAGACCATATACTTAGAACAAAAGAAAACAAAACCCACATAAATATCCCAATTGCAACAGAAAATATTTGAAAAATTTTAATACTCTTTCATAATAAAAAAACCATGTACAAGGAATTTCCTAATGTAAAACATTAATGAAAACCTTATAGTATATATATATATATATATATATATATATATTCAATGGTGAAGGACTGAAAGCTTACTCCTCAGATCAGAGACAAGACAAGGATGCCCACTTTTGCCACTGCTATTCAACATTGTTGAATAGGAAGACCTAGCCAGAGCATATAGGCAAGAAAAAGAAATAAGGCATCCAAATTGGAAAGGAGAAACTAAAGCTATCTCTATTTGTAGATGACATGATTCTATACATAGACTATCCCAAGAATCACAAAAATACTATTAGAGCTAATCAAAGTTGCAGGGCTCAAGGTCAATATGTAAAATCAGACATGTTTTTATATACTGTCAATGAATAATCTAAAATCAAGAAAACAACTCCACCTACAAAATAATCAAATATCTAGGGGATGTCTGGGTAGCTCAGTTAGTTAAGCAGCTGCTTTTAGCTCAGGTTGTGATCTCAGGGTCCTGGGATCGAGCCAAGTGTCACTGCATTCTCTGCTCAGTGAGGATCATGCTTCTCCCTCTCCCTCGGTCCGTTGCTCCTCCTGCTTGTGCTCTTTCTGTCAAATAAATAAATAAAATCTTTTAAAAAATAAAAGTGAAATAAAAGTATCTAGGAAATCTTTCACCAAGAAGTGAAAGATTTGTACACTGAAAATTATAAAAAAGGAAAATGCTGAAATTAAGGAGGACCTAATTAAGTAGGAAGACATCACAGGTTGATAGATTAAAATTGTTAAAACGGCAATACTTGTCAAAATATTCTACTGGATTCAATGCAATCTCAATAAAAACTGTAATTGCCTTTTCTGCAGAAGTGGAAAAACCTATCCTTAAAACCATACCAAATCTGAAAGGGCTGTAAATCACTAAAAACAATATTGAGAAAGAAAAACAAAGTTGAAGAACATAAATTTTTATTTTAAAACTTATTACAAGGCTACAATAATTGAAGAGGGTAATACTGGAATAAGGACAAACATATAAATAAATGGAATAGAATTGAGGGTCCAGAAATAAACCCAATACCTATGGTCAATAAATTTCGACAAAATGTCAAGAACATTCTACTTGGAAAGTGAGATCCCTTCAAAAAATAGTGCTAGAACAACTGGATAAGCATCTGGCAAAGAATGATTTTGGACTTCTTCCTCAATCTGTATATAAATATTAACCCAAAATAGATCAATTACCTATATGTGAATTAAAATTATAAAGCTATTAGACTAAAACATTGAGGTTATACTATCATGACCTCAGGTTTGACAATAGATTCTTAGGTTGGACACCAAAAATACAAAAGAAAAAAAATAGAGAAATTGACTTCATGAAAATTAGAAACTTTTGAGCATCAAATGACATTATCAAGAAAATTAAAAGATAACTCAAAGAATGGGAGAGAATATTTGCAAATCCCATATCTGATAAAGATTTGATTTCTAGAATACATTAAAAAATACAACACAAAAACAAAAAGACAACTCAATCAAAAATGGGCAATGGATTTAACTAGACATTTCTCCAAAGATGTGGCCAAAAGCACATGAAAATATATTCAACTTCATTAGTCATTAATAAAATGCAAATCAAAGCTACAATGAGAAACCACTTCACACTTAATAGGATGGCTATAATCAGAAACAGAAAAAATAAGTCTCTTCATCACCTAGCCACCTTAGAACTTTTCAGGGTGTTTGCTTTTATTGTTGATTTTATTTTATGATTCTCTAAGTTGAACAGAGCCTATAGGATATCTCACCCTATTTCATTTATTAGTTATTTCCTAGTATTGTAAGGATTAGTGTTTATTTTTTTCATTCACGTTTATAAAGGCTCTGTAATCCCTTGGAGAAAAGCATTCCAGAAAGCAGTATCTTATATCATCTTTCTACAGGTCATATGAGCTACACTATCAAAAGAGACACAGTAAAATGCTACAAAGTCTAAAAGCTCTATCACAAAGCTCAGAGGACTGAGGTCTTTCTCCTGAGCATCAAATACCTGCCATGTGCAAAGTTGGCAATAATATGGACGTGGGCAGAGCACCCAGTGGAAGATAGTTATCAGAGCCTGTGGGTAAAAGTGTATTGAGTTCTGTGGGGAGGGTGTGTCTAGAGACAGGGTGTCATTTTCTTCCTGAGAAGCAGTTATACCAGCCGTCTGCAATCTAGACTCATTGCTGGAGAATCATTAAGGAATTTGTGTTACAAAGTCTCCCTTCCTATTTTCGCGATCACATTTTCTTTAAATTCTTTTATACTGTTTTAATAGAACAGGTTTGAAATTCCTCCTTTCTTCCATTCTTTCCCATATGGGACTTTCATTCTCTACTCTGAACAAGTCATGATTGGTTTTGATCTCTTATTTGCTGGATAGAGTCTTTATGACTAACAATCTTCACATCCTGGCACGTGCTATGATGACTAGGACTTAGTAAGTACCCAATACATATTAATGGATTGTTATTAATATTAGATTGTTAATTTGAGTACATCTTCTTTTTCTTTTCAAAATCTATTTCCCAAAGATAGCCAGTCAACAAATCACTGACTGCAAATATTTAATAAGGTGTTCAGCTGATGCTTCAAGGATTTCAAAGATGGACTTCCACTTTAGGGGATTCCATTTAGGGGATTGTTTAAAAAGCTAAATTATTAGATAAATTATTATTAGATAAATTTTAATTTTGTCAAAAAGAAAAATAACTGCCATGGAATGCTTTAAACCACAAACTGGGTCAATAACAAAAAAACATTAGAAGAGGCTATTATAGCATATAAACAAGTAAAATTCAAATGTGAAGGGGTTCTAGTATAACTGTTATGTAATGTGACTTAAATGTGTAGCTAATAGTTACTATTGGAAATGCTAGAGAAAGACTAGAGTTCACTTCAAAAAGAACACCTGAGCCTTAAAGGATTGGTGGGTATGAGATAAAAATACAGAATTGGAAAACATTCTAGGTGAGGGAATGAGCAAAAATTCTAAACAGGTAAGCTATATATAGTCAGAATATATATATATACACACACATACATATTTTATATTTTATATATATATATATATAAAAAATGTATGGTTGGAAAATAAGATATAATAGAGCAAATAAAGGATTCCTCAAAAGTCTGTATCTTAGAAACATCCCTTTTTCTAATTATTATGGCCAAAATTAGTATCTTAAGAGGATTTGCTGATGAAGAATCTCTTCCAGGGAACCATCCTTGCTGGCAAATGAGCTGAGGGACCAACAGGACTAGCTAATTTGGGCCAATGGGAAAATGACAGAATTGGCAAATTCCTTAATTCCCTTCCTTTCAGGACAAAAACTCAAGTGGTTAGATGAAAAATACAGAGTGTCTTCCTGATGAAAATCCTTAACCAGTGAATTTGTCAGAAAGTTGGGGATGAATGATGGCTCCAATGATGGTCACTCCTTCCCCAGTGACCCAAAGAATCACCAGTCCTAAGCTCCTTGCCTGGATTGGGGTGCAGTAAGGAGAAAAGGTGTCCTGAGGGGAAGGCATAAAATATCTAAACAACCAGGCCAAGAAGGGAAGCAGGTGTTACGGGCTGAATTGTGTCCCCTGAACCCCACAAATTAAAACATTGAAGTCTTAACCCCCAGTACCTCAGTCACCAAAATGTGATTATATTTGGAGAGTTGGTCTTTAAAGAGGTAAATTAAGTTAAAATGAGGTCATTAGGGTGGGCTTTAATCCAATTTGACTGATGCCTTTATAAGAAAAGGAGATTAAAAAAAAAAAAAAGACACACACAAGAAAGACCATGTGAAAACACAAAGAGAAGGCAGCTATCTACAAACCAAAAAGAGAGACCTGGAAGACATCAATGCCATTGACACTCTGATCTTGGACTTCTAGCTTCCAGAACTGTGAGAAAATAAATTTCTGTAGTGTGAGCCACCCAGCCTGTGGTACCTTGCTATGGTACCCCACCCAGACTAATACAGCAGGACCCCCAAAAAGGGCCTTAATATACAGTCTGATCACACCCACTGGAAGAACTAGAAGTAGGTTGATTCAAGACACCAATAAAATCAAGAGCCTCCAAAAAATTTCATTTGCATCTCTACATTTATTTACTCAAGTCTTATATAGCAGAGTGTCAAACCTTTTCTGAGAGCAAAGCGGAGCAAACACCAACCTCTAAGAAGTGTCTGTTACACTGAGCACATGGTAAATGGAAGATACATACAATTGAAGGTAGAAAATTGGAAATGAGCTAAATTGCTCTACATAAGAAAGGAATGAGCTGTGAGAAGCCTGAAGACAAGTTTCCAGGTAAAGAGTCAGAAATCTGGGAGGCCTAGGCCAAAAAGAGGAGGGTGAGAAAGAGGAGACCAAGAGGTGAGATGAGGAGAGAGCTGGAGAGGCAATCTGTGGCGATCCTGCAGCTGAACCTACCTACCTACACCAGATTTCCTAAGAAATTTCTCTACAGGCCTTGATAAGTGGATTTGTCTTTGAGACCAAGGAGAAGTGTTACACCAGTTGGCAAATTTGATGCTGGCAAAAACACAGACTGGGGGATGATTCAAAATGTGACCTCCCCAGTGAAGATTACCAGGGAAAGAAAAAGGGATTATAAGGCACTGGTGTTGAACAGGTGGAGTTGCGCAAAATTGTGGATCTGGACAAATATGTGGATTTCTTCAAGTCAGACATGGACACTGGGTGTTGGCATGGAAACCTGAGCTGCTTTCTCAGAGAATTCCATTTGTTTTGTGATCGTGATCCTCAGGAAAGCCTTAGCTGTCACACCTTAGCTATCAGCACAGGAAGGCCCCATGGGTGCCACTTCCAGAGCAAATGTCACAGAACTCGTTGGCCAATATTTTGAGAAACAGCACTTTCATTGACAGAATTCAGAACTTTTTTCCTCTCTTACCCCCCTTGCCTATCTTAAATAACCAAATAAACTGAAAAAGAAAGAAAACTGCACAGCATTGGAGAGGAGGCAGTATTGTTAATAGCCCATCCAGGACTGTAGCAGGTGCCACACTTCACCATAGACCCCAGGACCGCCTCGGGCTGCCGGCAGCTACAGGGCTTTGGAGGTGGTGCCCAGAAAAGGCCAATGCCCAACAGAATAATGGTGGCATGCAGACATCAACGGTGCCTGCTTGCATTGCAGAAATGCCCATGCCCTTCGGAGCAACAGTGACCCCAGCAGGAGAAAAAAGTGACAGGGCAGAGATGATGGAGCAGAGCTACTTTGAGAATGGCACTGTGGTTGCAGTCACAGCATCTGACTTCCGGTGGTGCCCAAAGGAACCGGAAGCTTACCCTGCCTGCAGGCTTGAGGAATAAGAGCAGCGGGAAGGAAGAACTATACATGCAAGCAGGGTGCCAACCGTTCCCAGTGGGAGTGACTTGTTTAGGGCAAGACTGAAACACCCTCTGGGGACTCCCAGAAATACTTGGGTGGGGTAAGTGCTTTGTAAGGGGCTGGGGTCCTGTGTAATTCATGTGAGGGCAGGAGGCAGTGAGATTCTAGTTATTAATGTTAATGTGATCTCATTTGCTTCCTTAGGCTGGTGTGGCCTGGGGAAATTTCAGTTCTGCTGTGTGTAATGGGGAGTTTCTGACTTTTAAAAGAAAAAGAGTGGTATAATGAAAGTAATGTTTTAGAAAGATTAAATTCCAATTTATGAGGAAAGAGAAATGACTTTACCAGTAGGAAAACATTAGTTACATTGCTTTAAAAATTGAGGGGAAAAAATCACTGTAGGTTTTAAACAAAGCTATCCCATTTAACATGCTAATTTACATACATACCTCAAAGAAAAAGAAAAATACCCAAAACTCTGGAATAACACAACAGAGTCTACAAAGCTACTGCTAATTAAGGTTCTTAGAAGCCCTTAAGCTTGAAACAAAGGTAGCATGGCTTGACTTCTAGTTTGTGCTAACACTTTTGAATAATTGCTGACATCTTGCCCTCAAGTATATTGCCAGGTTCATGCTCCTTGATCTGGTTTCTGAATCTTGTAGTTTATACACAACATACAAAGCTTCTCTACAAGCTGTATACGTGGAGGGAAATGACTCTCGTTTGGATAGAATGGGCCAAACAAGACAATTGATGACTAAATCATTTAGCCAGGCCCAAAACACTTCAGTTTCACCATCTTAGATCAGTTACTGATGCTCTTTCTGTCTCATCTTTTTTATGTGTGAAATAAAAAGGTCTAGATGATCATTAGTCCTTCCCTCCTTAAAATTATATAATTCTAGAAAAAATTGCCATACAATTTTTTTGAGAATCACTTCTTCTCCCCATATTGACTAAATGCTCATGTACTTTTCTCTCAGGCTAGATTGAAAAGATTCAGAATTTCTCTTTAATCTAAGCAAAATTGCTCTATCTTTCAAAAAAGGCAGACGACAGCTTTTGCTCTTAGAAAAGGGAGCAGAATGGAAGCAAGGAGTAACTCCAGCCTAAATGAAAGCTTCATTAGGAAAAATGAACTAATCAGCGTCCTCTGAGGAAAATTCATCTGTTCAGAAGGGCATAGCCTCTGCTGCTACAGATCCTTAACATAATTTATATTATTATTAAGATTGCTACATAAATATATATACATATATATTTATATTTATATATTTGGAACACAGCTAATGGACCATATTTTACTACTTAGTATCATTTCTATCAGGAATTACTAGCTATTGTGATATTACATTTGAATATGGATGAGATAACATATTCAAGCAAATATTATGTGCACTGTGGTGCCAGGAATATGAAATAAACTCATGAAACAGAACCTTCTGCAGAGTTCCACATTCTGTGGTGAGTCAATCAGTAGGACACAATAGCAGCGTTGAAAGATCAGTTCAAGTTTCATCCAATAGCAGTTTTTTTGCGTTAAAAAAAATCAGAAAGACTTCCATTCATCCAAGTTAAGACATAGCTGAAGAAAAATTCAGTATACAGAAGTAGGAAATAAAAATATTTATGAATTATTATTTGGCTTGTCAAATCCTTGAAATCAAACCTTAAACAGCACAGGATTTCACAGAATCTCAGAGAGTATGCTTAAGAAAGAGGAAGGAAGGAAGGAAGGAAAAGAGGCAGGAACAATTATGAAAAATGTGGCCATCAAGAGACATTATACAGGGGTGCCTGGGTAGCTCAGTTCATTAAATATCAGACTTTTGATTTCTGCTCAGCCCTGCACCAGGCTCTGTGCTGAGTGCGAAGTCTGCCTGAGATTCTCTCTCCTGGTCGTCTACCCAGCCCCTTCCCCACATGTGCTCTCTCTCTCTCTCTCTCAAATAAATACACAAATCTTTTTAAAAAATTAACATCATACAATAGTAGTATAAAAGTAAATTTTTTCTGTTTCATGCATAATTTATTTTGATTAACAGTTTTATATAGATACATATTGATATAAAATAAATTACAAGTGTTTAAAATATACAATGTGATATTTTGACATGTGTATATACTCACAAATCAACCACTGTAACAAGACAGTGAATATTCCCATCACACTTAAAAGCTTCCTTGTGGCCCTTTATAATCCCTCCACCTGCCCTCCTTTCCATCCCCACAGGCAGGCAACCAGCAATGAGCTTCCTATCACTATAGATTAGTTTGCATTTTCTAGGCCTTATTGTTGTGTAAATAGTATTCCTTTGTGTGGCCACACTATAATTTGTTTATGCATTCACCTGTTTATGGACTTTGGGTTATATCCAATTTGGGGCTATTAGAAATAAAGATGTTACCAACATTTGTGTATAAATCCCTTTTTTAATGTATACAAACTTTATCTTGGATAAATATCTAAGAGTTGAGTATGGCTTATAGAGTAGGTGGCTGTTAACATTTTAAGAAACTAATTTTTCCAAAATGGTTGTAACATTTAAAATTTCTACCAGCTGAAAGTGAGAGCTCCCAATGCTACATGTACTTGTCAATATTTGGTACATTAGTCTTTTTAATTTTACACATTCTAATCAGTGTGCAATGGTATTTTTTTATTATTATGTTCAGTTAGCCATTGTATAGTACATAATTAGTCCTTGATGCAGTGTTCAAATAATTTAATGATGGTTTAAATAGATGATAAACTTTATTGAATGCAGGAAATAATTTTCTAATTAATTTCCTAGAATTTTACAGGAGAAATGGAAGCAAAAAAAGAAACAATATTTATTGAAGTCCACTATAGCTTTGACTATTTATCAACCTTTGCAACTACCCAGTGATCTCAATATTACAAATCCTTTTAAAATGAAACATTTTAACAGAGAACAGTATGAGAAAAATTATAGGAAACCACACCTTAGGACCAAAGGGCCACATGAGTGAATGCAGATATAGGTAAAGACAACAAATTTCTGATAGATGGAGAGAAAAAAATCAAAATCTTAGGTAAGTTTTTTTTTTCATTAAAATTAAGAAGTATTACAGACAATTAAAAGCAAACAGAAGAGGCCAGTGTTAAAAAAAAAAATCTTTTGAAACAACATTAAGCTGTTACTAAAGAAAAAAATAATAAAGTAGTTGGCACAGATCAGACAAATATTCAATGAAAAGAGGAGGGATTAATTTCCTCCGCCTTCATTACTTTCTCTTTCTTTATTGAAGATGATCTTTTGTCCTCTGGGTAATTAAAGAAAGATCAATGGCAACATGGAAGGCAATAGACCAGATGCAGAGAGTGTAACCAAATTAAAAAAAAAAAAACACAAAAAACAAAAAACAAAACAGCAGTCAAAAGAATCACTTTTTAAAAAGTCTTCACAAAGTATTAATGAAGCAAACATTTAGAGTTAATTATATCAGCAATAGTGGAATCAAAAACATGTAGTCAGACCAAAAGTTTGGAAAGTAGAACTTATGATACACACACACACACACACACACACACACACACACAAACAGGAGAAAAGAAGCAAAGCACATAGAGGAGAAAATAAGGATGATTTAATATAACTAAAAAGTTTTCTCTTAATCATGTCTCTTAATCATGTCATTTATTTTATTTTTGTCATTTATGTCATTTTAGAGTAATAATCTAGTTTATTCCTAATAACTCTTTAATGATAATAAAATTATTTCCTTTTTTATATTGCAAAACATATTTTTGTTGAACAAACAGCTTATCTGTAAAACAGATAAGCCAAAACAGCTATATATTTATCAGGCTTGGCTAGGTTGTGCCATGGTAAAAAAAAAAAAAAAAAAAAAAAAAAAAATCCCAAATTCCAGGGGTTTAAAATAAATAAACAGAAAGGTCTTATTTTTCCTCACTTATGCAATATTGCCTGTTGTGAGTTGTTATATAAGGCTTCTTAAGCTGCCATAACAAAATCTCATGGTCTGGGTCGTGTAAACAACAGAAATTTGTTTTCTCACAAGTCTGGAGATTCTTCTGAAGCCCTCTTACTAGCTTGTAGATGGCTACCATCTCACTGTGCCTTCACCACCATGTATGACAACACCATATATGAACCATAGTTCATATATTCCATATATATATATTCCATATATATATATGGAATTGATATTTAATCAGCATTTGTGTGAGCAAGGGAAGAGAGAGAAAGTCTGGTTCTCTTACTCTTCTTATAAGGACACCATTTCTATCAAATAAGAGCCCCACCCTTATGATCTCACTTAATTTTAACTACCTCCCTGGAGGCACTGTCTCTAAATATAGTCACATTGTGGGTTAGGGCTTCAACATAAGAATTTGGGGGGTGGGGGACACAATTCAGCCCATAACAGTTGTCTTGAAAGTCACATGACAATGCCTAACTTCAATAGGGAGGGAGAGAGGCAGTCCCATCATGTTCCTAGAAAGGAGAAAACTGGAATGCTGAAAAAATATCACAAATGACTATTAAACTGTGCATAATTTTCTATTGTATCATTATTTTTATAAGTAATCTAATTGATAATACTAAGATAAAGATCATTATATGAAATTTTCCAAAATATATTCTTCTAGTATGAGTTCTTCAAGAAAAATTCTTAGAAGTGGTGTAGGTGTGTTAAACAGGTTGGAACATTGGGACACCTGGGTGGCTCAGTGTGTTAAGCCTCTGCCTTTGGCTCAGGTCATGATCCCAGGGTCCTGGGATTGAGTCCCACATGGGGCTCCTTGCTCTGCGGGGAGTCTGCTTCTCTCACTGTCTCTGCCTGCCACTCTGCCTGCTTGTGCTTTCTCTTTCTCTCTCTCTCCCTGACAAATAATTAATTAATTAATTCATTAATTATTAAAAAAAAAAAACCAGGTTGGAACGTTTTGAGCATTTTATTGTGTCCTGGCAAATTTTCTTCCTGAAAAATATTATACAATCATTCCAATTCCTTAAATCCTTGCAAATAATAGAGATTATTATTAAAGAACAAAAAATGGAGGACAAGGAGAAAAAAGAATTAAAACTTTTGCCAGGCATACTGTCCCAAAACACCATTACATTGTTTTAATTTGACTTAATTTTTTTAACAACAAGGCATATTATTCTTTTTTTGTATTATTATTTTTTTCTTGCATATATTTTTGATGACATGGGAAATGTAGTCACTATTTTGGTTATTTTCTTTTTTCTCAGAGATGCTTTTGCCATTCAGTTACAGCCATCTTAAGTTATTCATTACTTTGAGGAAGAGCTCTAACTTCTAATATGTACAAAAGACTGTACGTGCATGTTGGTCGAAGAGTTCATATATGGAATTGGTATTTAATCAGCACTTTATCCTGACAAAGTTCTAAAGATCAAAGTTTAAAAGTAGATGCAAAATTGTCTTTCTCTGAGCCTGTTTTTAACATAAATCAAAAACTCATGTAACACCACCTGAAAGAGCATATCTGTCATCTGAGAAAGAACACAAACTTTTTCCAAAAATAATATTAGAATCTGACAGATGAATAAACGTCTCCGATCTTCACCATTGCTTCTTTATCTCTTTATCTCACCAGAGATCTGAGGTAGAGGCAGAAAGCCCCCAAGAAGGTACAAGTCCATGAACCAAGCAAGTGCTGAACTTCCTCCTGGCTCTCCTGTGCTCCCAACGTCTTTAGCTGGATATGAGCTCTTGCCTCAAGCTATTTACACCATGATCAGGCTAGTAATTAGCAAAATGTTTAATATAATATAGAAGCAATTAGGAGGTGATAACATGCAATTAAGATGTGTTTTCAGATTAAAGATTTTATAGTGCTCTTTTTCTTGAAAAGATAAAGTGCCTATCTCAAAATGTCAAACTGCAGTGATTTAATCTGAATTATTTTCAATTAATATGCATGTATTCTTGCGATGTGTTCACCGTTGTTATTGACATTGATAAATTAAGCTCATCCCAGCTGAATTTATCCTTGAGTCGCTCTATATTTCCTGAATGTCAGCTCTTCATTCGTATTTTTTTCTTTGCCTACAAGCTGTGCGTGATCTAACTCTAAGTCCCTTGTTTCATCCCTGGGATTACAGTGATGTGTCAGTCTGGAGGAACAATAATCTGAAAGGGCATTGTTATAAATAGAGTGTTAGAATATAATTGTTTGTCATGTCATTTCTCCTCTTTAAATTCCCTTGAGTCCTGTTGAAGTAATTTAGACAGCTAAGATGACAAGAGTCTTGAGACTGTACTTATAGAGTTGTCCAACACATCTTTAGCCTATTCTGCCTTTTGAGACCATCTTGCCTGCAAAGTAGGAAATGCAAACATCAAATGAGTTTTGACTACAGTGTGGATTTAATTTGAGAGTTTACATAGGCCACTCTCTGTACAATACAAGCATTATGTCTCCTAATTCTTCTGTACTTGTTGGGACAATGGCTATTAAATGCCATTTAAAATTAATTAGAAATTGTCATGAGTGAGCGCAGCAGCTATTGAAGATAACTTAGAGGAATTAAATATTTAATGTGTAGGAGGGTTTTTTGGTTTTTGTTTTTTGTTCTGTAAAGACAATGTACAGATAAATGGCTTGGGAGTAAGAGATCTAATTTTTTAGCTAAAAGAACTGACCACAGCTATTATTTTCTATCAACTTTTCCATTTGTAAATTAAGAATTATATTAATGATTATGGCAGTAATCTATATGCCTTATAATATAAAATTGATTATTCAGAAACAAATTTAATATTTCTTTCTAAACAAAATGTAGAGAAATGCCTCAAATTTGAGAATTATTATTTTATTAAGAAACACTTCAATCTACAGTTGGGTGAGCACTTAAAATTAAAGTTTTATAAATTATGAAAAGTGTGATTTAAGAGGCAATAGTTCATAGAGTAATGAGTATGCCTTATACCAGGTTGGATTTACAAATGTATTTATTGGCCCTAGTAAACAAACACTTGTTTTAGATTTGACTAATTTGTTTTTACATATTCAAGTTCACTAAAATGAAGAAAATCAATATTTGATTAATTTTATTAAAAGTAACAAAACTTGTTTATATTTATAAAGAAAGAATTTAACATTTATTTACTTGGTAGGCTCTGTGAGTTTGACATTATCAATGATTGTGGTCCATGGTCTTTAAAGAAGGATGCATCCACCTAGAGAAGCTAGACCATCTCTTTAGGTGTGAAAACAAAATATTTAAACTTTAAGTTATATTTACATTTCATCTATAAATAAGACATATATTGAACTTTACTAATATCTAATATGCCAATGACATCCTGTCCTCACACCATCCCACGTCAAGAGCCCACACAGAGACCATATGCAAGTACAATGTGTCCTAGAGCAAGAGAGGGATTCATAGCATGGAAGTATTAACAGAGGAATCAAGGCTTTCGTTTGCTTTTGTTGTATTTCCACACAGTGCATAGTTAAGTGGATTTGTGGACTTCATTATTTAGTTTTAATTAGCTAGCCCTCAAAACTGACAGTGACTTTATAAGATTCCTGCAAAGAAAATGCAGCTGAACATACTCACCCTGCAAGTTTGAGTGAATTTCAACAAAAACCTTTGTATAATTGGAGATAGGATTGAAAAATTAACATTCTAATTTAGGAAGAGAGACCAATAATGCACTTCTTGCATTTGGGACTACTTGTCTTTGAGAAGTATCTCTTTCAGTGGTGACAATCATTAAACAGGTATCAAAATAAATTGAACTTAAAACTTATGCTTTAATGAGTAATAATAATTGGGATTACTTCTATCAAATACTATTTCAGTGATATAGATAGGATGTGTAACATTAATAAATAAAGTAAATATTTTCAATTTTTGTTTATCTAGATGAATTTCATTTTAACTTTGAGCTTACTGTATGTATTCACAGAATAAATATCATATACAACCATAAAATAGATTAGCTCAAAGATAAGGATTCATATTAAAACTAAATCATTTGGCAAGCATTTGGCCAGTCAAGCAAAGTAATGCTTGATAAAAAGTTTAGAGACCATTGCTATAGACAGTAAGTCCTTTGCCCATTCAATATACTCAAGGTTATAAAGTGCGTTTAAGCGTATATATAAGCTAAACACACACGTGTGTTACTATATACTTCTGAACCTATATATGAGACTGTGTAAAATTGTGCTTTCATTAAGTACACTTTTATTAAATATCAAGATACTGTTCTAAGTGCAGGAAAGAAAATATGGGATGAGTTTTGCCTTCAAAGGAGCCACAGTATGAAATGCTTATATGTTTGTTGCAAAATTACTTGAAGGAAGTGTGTGATGGAGAGGTCAATAGGTAATGAAAATACCTATTGAAAAATACCCAATAATTATCCTATGGTAGGAAGTAAACATTTTTCTGTATAAATTATAATAATAAATCATTTTGTATACCTAGAAAATAGCTTTATTATTATAAAAATATATGTATGAACAAAAACAATAGTTTAACTCTATGCAATTGATATCTTTGCAGATCCAAAATTATTGTTGGTGATTTATGGACATTAAATGTCTCAGAATAAAATTTCTTTATTTTAGATAGGCTCCATTTCTTTCTAAAATTATAAATGCTTAGAACAATGCCTTGTTTGTGGTGGGTGCACAATAAATATTTGTTGAATAAACAGTATTAACACAGCTCTTCTCACACATCATTATCACCCAGCCACGCCAATCACCTTCTCCCCTCTCTCAACCTCTTCCTTAGAGTACATATTCCTTGCTGGCCACAGCTGGTGAACAGCTGATAAGCTGCGCAGTTTAATTCCTCCCTGAAATGAGAAACTGGCAATCCAGAGCAGACAGGCACAAAACATCAACTCAAGCTTGCTGACATTTTTGGGGACCCAGACCCAGGCTGAGGTTGTGAAGCTCTTGGTAAATTCAGAGCATTAGGATGACTAAACATGCTTTTGTAACTGTTGCTTTGTGAATTCTGATAAATAATATCTTGGGTAAGCCAACTTACCTAGATATTAGGTCCATGCTTTGCTTCGGACTAAATGAGACTGGAAGTCCAAAGACAGAGAATAGCCATTCAGGCTCTAGTTATTTGATTTTTAACCTTCAAAGAATGATGTTCTAGTGTAAGAACATTTCTCCATGGCTGATCAAATTAGACATTACTGCAAAATTTGATTGAGCTGGTTTTCTATTTTCAGAAAATTTCTCATACAGTTTTTACTGCCCAAGGGGAATGTGAATAAATACTGTATCTGATGTATATGTCAACTTTTTCCATTTTTTCTCATTCTGCAATGTACCTAGAGGTAGCCTTTAGAAACACGTACCAATCAATAAATTGTGTTGGCAAAATGGTAAAGAATATTGATCCATTTAAATGAAAAGACATAAATAGATTTACTTATATAAAAAGTTCCAGTATTTAAAAAAATTTAATAATAAAATTTTGTGGATTTGGTAAAATAATCTCTTGAATTCAATCAGATCAATAAAGCATTGTTAAAAATTCCAATATTAATTTATTAATTTTTTTAGAATTGGCAAAATATATTCTTTTAAGTTTCTTTATATCAATAAATAAGAATGTTTTATCTACATGTCAAAACATGAATGCTTTATCTACAAATGATTTCATGTATTTAAAAGGTTTATATTTCATATAAATGCCTCAAGAGAATAAAATTTCCATTAGTTATTATAAAATAAGAAAGCATGTTTAGAGCCTAATATTTAAGAAACACCCTACAAAGCTCATTTTGTTTTTTGTATTTCATTTTAAACAATCTAACCATGTGATGGCATAGGAAAATTGCCATTACTTTTATCAGAGAAACAGCACCCATCAAATGCTAAAACCACACTTTCTACTATTTGTATAATTTGAAGATAATTTCTCAGCTACTGCCATATATGAACCTGATCATAAAATAGTATCCATCCCTTAGTTAGTATTCTGAATGTTATCAAAATTATAAGTAAGCCACTGTCATTCAGGATAGACTAACAGTTTTAATTTTATGTTTGTTTATTTTTAGCCAGTCAGTAAAGAGTTAAGTTGCTTTCTACACTAGTCAGTGTTTGTAGCTCTCTGTGGTTAAACAAAACAGCTAGACAATAATACTGATCTTTCCAAAATAAACTTATTCATATATATTATATATATATATTTATAATGTTTGGGAACACGCAGTTCTTTAAAACCATGAAATGTTTCAGTTCATCAGTAACTAAGCTAAGAATCTGCAATGAAGCCTTTTAAAATCCTCCTGATCAAATTTAATTCTACTGGGTGATATAAAGGACCCATTTACATTTCCAAACCTTTAAGGAAAACTGAAAGAAGAGTTTTAACAACTGTGCAGTTTGGTTACAATTGTTTGCTAATAAAAGACTGATTTTATTTCAGAGCAAGTAAAAATTACCGATACCAGCAATGCCCCAACTAACACACAGACTTCATTATGTTCTACCTAGACGTATGCATGTGTTTATAAAATGTGGGCTCTCTGCTTTACAATACATAGAATAACTAACTAATTTTGAAAATCCAATCTTAAAACCTAATTCAAGGGGAAAACCTCTCAACCTGACAAAAGGAATTATTGCCGGAGATTAAACTGCTTGATGTTCTTCATTGTTCTAGTTGAGTCAGGAGGGAATATTAATTGAGATGTGCCATGGATTCCGGTGTGTGTTCCATAGTGTTTCACAGGTTTCCTGGTGGTCCTTCCAACAGGAATAGCATAAATGAGTGGAATAAGACGGATCATTCTGAACCACAGTAGTTAAGCCATTGTTCTGTTTGGCACAAAAGGTAATGGTTGGTTGATTTGCTTTATTTCTGTGCTGTTCTGATTTTTCCCCCATACACCCTAATCTCTACCACTTCCTCTGTGAGTCATCAGCAGCTGGACCCAGTGAGACCACGGGAACTGGCTCCTGGAAAAGAGCTCTAATGGAGCTATTACTCAAGTTCAATTCTCTTTAAGTCGGGTAAGAACTGTGAGTTACAAGGAGATAGAAAAAAAGAATTATTTTGCATTTTTTTTTTTTTTTTGCTTTGAAGAGCCTCCAAATCATACTGACCTAGTTATATTTCTGTGAAGATACATGATAGATATATTTATCCCAGTAGTTCTTAGGAACAAATAAAAATAATAATAATAATAATAAAGTAAGAATATTTTACATTATTACCCACAGAAATTTAATGATTTTTGCTGGAGATTTTTGTTTCTTGGTTTTGTTTTGTAGTAGTTTGTTTTCTTTTGCAAATTCCAAAAGCAGAATTTAGTACTTTTCTTCCCACATAGAATCCATTCAAAAGTTTTTGCCTATCTACATCTGATACAGTTACTATTATAACCTCCGTTAAACATAAACATCCTTGTTTTCTCACCACACAAGGGGATCATGAATCAGATTCACAAAGAACAGCTTGATTTGTAGTTGTTTTTTCTCCATTCTATTTGAAAAAATGTAGCATGGCGTCAGGGCTTTGATATGAGAGAGTTCCCACAGACTGCAGGCAAAAGCTGTGTACCTAAATCAGAAATTAGGCCAGAGGTTTTACTAAAGAGGAAGTAGTTGGGTGCACCTGTAATGTGGCCATGGTGTTGAGCTATTAATATTTAGCAAGACTCAGATCTTAGGTTTTATTGTTCTTTAATTCCTCGTGTGGAATCTCAGATTCCTTCAAGTAAAACAAGATATTTTTGAAATGCTAAGAATTATTAAAGAAAGCTTATTATTAATACATTTTTCCTAGAGGTGATATAAAGGAAATTTTCAGGAAATACAACAACGACAGATGATAGTGTACCTTCACTGACTGGAAGCATGAGGAGATAAGATGAGATCTTTGAAGGCAATTATACAAGTAGAGAGAGTATGCATTGCTGGAGAACCTCTCCCCACCATGAACTCTCGAGCCATAGAGACTTACCTTCTTTCATTAATTCTCACTTAAGGCACCCAGTATCTTTTTGCTGCCAGTCTCCATAATACTATGTGTTGACCAGAAGGCTCCATCTATTGAACCCAACCCACCATTCATCTCTCAAAGGTCATGTTTCCTGAAACTCTTTTAGTCCATTCTTCCCCTACCTTACATACTTCAATGCTAAAATTGTTGAAAAATATTTAATAATTTGCCCTACTTAGAATTTTTTTCAGCCAACAAAAGACTCCAGGAGTTTTTAAAAGGGCAGTATAAATTCTCTCATACATCTGCATTTAAAATCTATTTCCCCTGAAGAGGATTAAGCCTAAATTACTTTGTCGGTAAGAAAATTACTTTTTTAGCCTTAGTTATATCAGGAATTGGGAAGTTTTAAATATCATATATGTTAGTATTAATCCATTCAAAAAGTGTATATTTAGTACCACAGAAATGCCTGCCAAAAACGTAATGTTACTTTTCCAGAGAATTTTAATTATCTCTATTTAAATTTAAAGAAAATCTTTGGGGAGTTGAGAAATATTAAGGGATTTAAAGACTCAATGTTTATAAATCCCACATCAGTCTTCAGCAATAGGTAGCTTTAAAAGTAACCATCCAAAGTCTTGAAAATAACTGGTTTTTTAATATGTGTGTTTTAAATTTTATGACATTGTCAGATAATTTTAAGAGTCATGATTACATACTGGAAAACACCACCATACCTATTCAACTGGTTAACCTTTCTCAAAATGAGTAATGTGGTACACAAAGTTTGAAAAGATCAAAGGTAAATTAATTTTTGGTTAGAAAAAAGTAATTAAGATTTACTCATGTGTTTTGGAGAAATTCACTAAGTTTCATAGCATTACACTGCAAATTAATCCCTGATTAATGCTCATTTGTTTTCATGCATGATCTCTGATACTAGGAACACAATACTTTTCCCCATATGTTTTAGCTTTTATTCATACAGAATGTATTAGTTTTACATAATAAGGTATCTGACGATTTTCCAATCGTTAGATGCATAAGAAGTTGGAATTACCCTGAAAGCCTGCCAGTTATACCCAGTTTTATCACACTTATTTGCTCTAATTGGAAATGGCTTTCTTCTTTAAATCTTTGAACTATTTAAAATTGTTAGTTTTCTTCTGCTGTCATTAAAATTTACATTAACACTGGAAATACTCTAGAAATGTATAGTGGCCTTAATGATGTTTATTATATGTGAAACATTAAACAGATCTCAATAAGAAATTCCAAAAAACATGTGTATTTTGTGACCAGATGAATACCCATATTGATTATTAATTTCTCCTTTTTCATTACTTCCTCATTTCTCCACAAAGGTTTATTAAGCATCTTTTATATATAAGGCATTGTTCTAGGTAGTTTTTACTTAAATCCTAAGTGGCTTACCCTTCAGATTTATAAAAATGTATTAATGATAGTAATCACGTTGATATTTGCTGTATAATTCTTTTTTCAATGCCCGTTTACCTCCTGAACAAGTTTGCAAATATTTCATTTCATGGAACTTCTCTACTCCAAGAAAACAGAAAAGTTTCTGGTATCTTCTCCAAGCTTTCCTGCCTCAAAACTTTTAACCACACAGTTTTCTTAAATGAAAATGTCTCATCTCTTTATCCATTTCTTTATATCCTTGCAACAGAGAGTGTAGGAGTAGGAGGTCTCACCATCTCTCATCATTCATAAACAAAACCATAATAAACTAAAAGTAGAAAATAGAAGGGGTCCTAAAAGTCATCTCTTCCTCCGATGCTGTTTTGAATCTATCTCAACAAAGTGAGAGTGAAGACCGGTGAGTGATTCTTTGGAATTCATGCTCTTCAGCATCCATTCCACAGAGAACCAGTATTGGCTCAAGGCAAGTGGTTTGGTAATGGGTTCAGTGATGATTCTGGGGGAAGTGTAGAAAATTGGAGCTACAAATTTGGAAGATGGAAGGAAAAGTGCTAGGAAACTTTCAGGTTACCATCAGTGGGACGTTCTCACCAGCACTATCCATAAAGGTCTACTTAACTTGGTATTTGTTGCAATTTTTGGATCCTCAGGCAGATTGTATAAAACACGAGCCAAAAGAGTATTTGGTCAATAAGGGATATGGTGACTGAATAAATGTCAAAGACAATAACAACACAAGAATAAACTTCTGGGAAATGGGGTAGCTTTCCAAATATATGAAGACCTATTAGTAGAAAAGAATCATTCCAAATTGTGGTAAAGTTCAATTGCATCACTATATACTTAGTATAAGAATAAGAATATTGATATATGGAAGTATTACCTATGAGACTACAGGTTTCAACTTATACCCATCCATAAAAATATAAATGTACATTAAGTCATATCCTAAAACAAGAAAAATGAAGAAGGCTTCTTATAGGAAGAGGAATAAAGAAGTGGTTCAAATCATGAATGCTAAAGTCAGGCAGGTCCTGTTTAAATCCTAGGTCTACCTTTGTTACCTTGGGCAAATTATGTCACTTCTCTAAGCTTCTGTTGTCTCATCTGAGTAATGAGAATAAGATTAGTTCCTGCTACATAAACTGGTAGTGACTATTCAATGATTAGCTGTGAATTAATTTTATTGGGTTTTCGGCTTTTTATGTCTCTCCTATAAAGTGTGTATTCATGAAGCTGATTCATTAATATGAAGCTGTATACAAATAATTTAAAATTAGTTTTGGAAGTGTAACTGGAAAATGAAAATCCCCAAAACACAAATGAAATGAGAATCATTTGCTTTGATCTTTTCACTTCCTCTAAAGTATATTTATCCTACATCTATTAATAATAATATTTGAGTAAATTTTAAATAAGGGCTAGCATGAAAATATAATGCATCATATATTCCATTAAATAATTATTTACTGAGTACTGCATTAGTTTCCCAGAGTTGCCATAAAAAAGTACTATAAACTGAGAGTCTTATTACTCTATATCACATTTTCTAAGCAGTGATAATGGTGTGCACAGGTCTCCAGTTATAGAATTAGACATGATCCTAAGTTGACATACTGTCAAATTGGACATAGACCTGATGCAAACAAACATTAAGAGGATGTGAATAGTAATAGAGAATAAAGCTCAATGAATATTTTCATTATTCTGTTTCTAGTATTGCTTGTATTATAAATGTTGAAATTCTACGAGAGTTAAAGAGGAAAAAATGGAAATTCCTATGTAGACCTATGGAGGAAATTAACACACACTTTTTAGAAAATTTCAAGCAATTTAGAGGAAAAATTAATTTCTCCCCAATAACCTTCCAGTTCCACTCTTTTTTCCTGTTATTATGTGATTTTATGTGTATTGTTCAAAAGAAAAAAAGAATATCGTTATTGTATATAATTTACAATGTGCTTTTTTTACTAACAGTTCTATTACATGCTGAAAATTATATGTTAAAATCTCTTGTATTTTATTCTATTAAATCTGTCAGATGCTTTTTTTATATTTTAAGGCTATGTTATTAGGTGCATACATATTTATGATTGTTAAAACTTCTCAGTAGATTAAAACTTTTATCATATAAAATATCTATAGCTAGTTCTACTAATACTTTTTGCCTTAAAACCTATTGTTCCTGATATAAGAAAACTAAATCAACTTTCTCTTAGTGTTTCATTATGTACATTTTTTTTTACCATCCTATTCTTTTAAGATTTCTGTTTTCACTATTTAAGGGTGTTTATTGTAAGCAGTATGTAAATGAGTTTTGTTTTTATTATATCTCACTTTATAATTTTTTAAAATGGAGTATTACCTATTTAATGTAATAATATTTTAACATTACTTCTACTCTTTTAGTAATTGTTTTGTATTTGTCCCATCTAATTTTATTGAAGTTTATAATTTTTTTAAATTAAACTCTTTATTTTGAGGTAATTGTAAATTCACATGCATTCTAAAAAGTAATACAGAGAGATCACGTGTATCTTACGCAGTTTGCTTCAATGGCAATATCTTGCAAAACTCTATTACAATATCACAACAAGGATATTGACATTGATAAAGTCAAGACAGAAAACATTTCTTCACTGCAAGGATCCCTCATATTGCCCTTTTATAGTCACATCAGCTTCCCTCATACTCCCACACCTTCCTTACACCTGACAACCATGATATGTTCTCCATTTCCATAATTTTGTCATATCAAAATGTAACGTAAAAGGAATCATACAATCTTACTGAGTAATCATACAATATTACTGAGTAATATTCCATGATATAAATATACTGCAATTTGTTTTACCATTCACCCATTGAAGGATATCTGTACTACTTCCACATTGAAGCTATGAACAATATATTCAAGTGTTTATGTAAATATGGTTTTTTTTTAATGTCTCTGGGATAAATGTCCAGAAGTATAATTTCTGGGTCATATTGTAGTATATATTAAGTTTTTTGTTTTTTTTTTAAGAAAATGCTAAGCTGTTTACCAAAATAATTGTACCACTTTACATTCTCTCTAGCAACCCGGTGATCAAGTTTTTCTGCATCCTTAACAGCATTTTGTGTTATATATATATATATATATATAGATGATGTAAATTGGTATTATATATAATATAATTTTATATATTATATATTTATATAGTATTTTATGTTTTATATATATAAAATATATTATTTTATATATATATATATTTTCTATATATAGAGAGAGAAAGAGAAAGAGAAAATTTTAGCCATTTTGGTAGGTGTATAGTGATATATACTATCTATCACTTGGTGTATAGTTATATAGTGATATCTCATTGTGGTTTTAATTTGTATTTGTCTTATGCCTAATATTGATCATCTTTTCATGTGCTTTTTGCCATCAGTATATTTTCTTTAGGGAAATGTGCCTTCATGTATTTTCCTCATTTTTAATTGGATTGCTTCTTTTTTTACCGTTGAACTTTGAGGGTTTTTTATGTATTGGTGATAGAGTCTTTTTCTGGATATAACGTTTGGAAACATTTTCACCCATTCTGGTACTTGACATTTTTTATTCTCTTCAGAGACTGCTACAGAGCAAAGTTTTTAATTTTGATAATGTCCAATTTATAATTTGTTTTTCTTTTATGGATCATGCTCATGGTGTTGTCTAAGAATTCTCTGCTTAACTTTAGATCCCAAATATTTTTTCCTATATTTTTCTAGAAGTTTCATACTTTACCTTTTATATTTAAACCTTTAACTCATTCTGAGTTAATTTTTGTATGAGGTATGATGCTTGGTTAGATTGTTTTGACTCTGGGTGTCTAGTTGCTTCAGAATGAATTGTTGAAATGTTCTACTTCTTCCACTGAATTGTTTTACACTTCCATTTAAAAATCATTTGGGCATATTTGTGTGAGTCTATTTCTGGATTCTCTATTCTGTTCCACTGATCAATGTGTCTATCCCTCCACCAATATCACACTTTCAATATCTTGAAATTGGGTAGAATAGTTCCTCCCATTATATATCTTTTCAGAATTATTTTAGCTATTCTACTTCTTTGCATTTCTATGAAAGTTTTACAATAATCTTGTGTATACCTACAAAATACCTTGCTAGAACTTTTAATAGAACTTGTGTTAAACCTTTGTATCTGGGGAAAACTAATATCTTAGTACATTGAGTATCCCATTGCAATTCAATATGTGTAAACACATTATGTCTCTTCATTTATTTAGATGTATTTAGATTTTTTAAAATTCACTTATCAGCATTGTGTAATTTTCAGTATAAAGGCTCTGTACATGTTCTTGATAGATTAATACCTAACTAGTTAACTTATTTTTGAGTTATTATAGATAGTACTACATTTCTAATTGACCTCTATGTATTGATTGCTATGGTATAGCAATGTATGTAATTTTTGCACGTTTATTTTGTTACCTAAGAACTTGCTGAATTCACATACAGATTTAAGAGTTTTTTGGTAGACTCCTTAGAATTTTCTACACAATCATATCATCTACAGATAGGGGTCATTTTATTTCTTCCTTTATCATCTGTATATGTTATTTCTTCTTCTTGCTTTTTTCACACTAGCTGGAACTCTACAACTGTGTTAAATAAGAGTGGTGAGAGTGGACATCTTTGCCTAATCCCTGAACACTGTGGGGAAGTTTTCAGTCTTTCACCATTAGATATAATTTTAGCTTTAGGGGGTTTTGTTTTGTTTTAGTTTGTTTTCTTTTGGTAGATGTTCTTTATCAAGTTGAAGTTTCCCTTTATTTTTGTTTTTCTGAGAGTTTAATCATGAATGGGTTTAGAATTTTATCAAGTTCTTTTTCTGTATCAACTGGCATGATGATGTGAAATTTCTTCTTTATTCCTTTTAAAATGATAGATTACACTAAATTTTTAAATATGTTGAGTCAGCCTGCATCCCCGGAATAATCCCCACTTGGTCATGGTGCATAATTTTTATATATACTGTTGAATCCTATTTGCTAATATCCTGTTAAAGATTTTATTGTGTCTCCATTTATGAGATATATTGGTCTTTAGTTTTACAAATCTTTGTACTGATTTGATATTAGAGCAGTATTTGTTTCATAAAATTAATTGGGAAGTGCTCCCTCCTCTTCTGTCTTCTGGAAGAGATTCTGTAGAATCAGTTCTTCAACATTTGATAGATCTCCTGTGGAACAATCTGGCCTTGGAGATTTCTTTTTTTGGAAAATTTTTAAATTTATGAGTTCAATTTTCTTAAAAGTCATAATGATATTCACATTACCTATTTCATTCTGAGTGTATTGTGAAAGTCTGTATTTTCTTAGGAAGTGGCCCATTTAGCCTAGAGTATCCAATTTATGTGTTTTGCATTCTTTATTATTCTTTTGGTGTCTGCCTAGTCTATATAGTTTTCCCTTATTCCATACCTGATATTAGTAACTTATGCCTTTCCTTTTTTCTTTTTCAGTCTTGCTGGAAGTTTGTCATGTTATTGAGCTTTTCATAAAATAGATTTTTGCTCATTGATATTCTTTGTTGTCTTTCTGTTTTTTTTTTTTAATTTCATTGATTATTTCTGTTTGCTTCCTTTGAGTATATTTTGTTCTTTTTGAAGGTTCTTGAGGTGGAAACTTAGATTATTAAAATGAATGCTTTCCTCTTTTACAAATGTATACATTCAGTGCTATAATTTTTCTCTTAGCAATGCTTTAGCTGTGTTCCACAAACTTTGATTTGTTTTATTTTCATTTTCATTCAGTTCAATGTATTTTTTACATTTTTCTTGAGATTTTTTTCTTTAATCCATGGATTATTTAGAATTGTGTTTAGTTTCCAAATGTTTAGGATTTTTTTCTATCTTTGTATTAATTGTTTTTTGTTTAATCCCATTATGGTCAGAGATTGCACCCTGTATGATTTCAATTCCTTTAAACTTTTTGAAGGTTGTTTTATTGCCCAATGTAAGGCCTATCTTGGTATACTTTTTGTGAGAACTTGGAAAGAATCTGTGCTCATCTGTTCTTGGACAAAGTGTTATAAATGTAAGCTGTTGAATCCTTTATCTTTGCTAATTTTCTACCAAGTTATTATATCAATTGTTGAGAAAGATGGGTATTTCTGTTTGTTTGTTAAAGATTTATTTATTTATTTATTTTAAAGAGAGAGTTGGGGAGAGGGGTAGAGGAAGAGGGAGAGATAAACCCAAGCAGACTCTGTGCTTAGCTCAGAGCTCCATGCAGGGCTTGATCTTATGACCCTAAGATCATGACCTGAGCTGAAAGTCGGATGCTTAACCAACTGCACCAATCAGGAGACACCTATATTTGTCTATTTCTCCTTTTGGTTCTATGGTTTTGCTTCAAATATTTTGCTGCTGTGTTTTTTAGTGCAAACACATTTATGTTCACTATTTATTGTTGATAAATTAACACTTTCATCATTATATAATGTCACTTTCTGTCTCTGATAATTTTCTTTGCTCTAAAGTCTATCTTATATGATATGCATATAGGTATTATTGCTTTCCTTTGAGTAATATTTGCATGATATATCTTTTCCTACCTTTTAATTTTCAACCTTTTTACCTTTAATCCACTGTCTGTAGTGAGTTTCTTGTAGACAACACATAGTTGGGTCATGTATGTAATCCAGTTGCCAATCTTCTTATTTTAATTGTATGTTTTGTCCATTTACATTTAATGTAAGTATTTAAAATTTACAGTTTGAATCAGTAATTTTATTTTGTTTGTTTTGCTATTTATTATGCTTTTGTTCTCTGAGTTTTTTTGATTTGTTGTCTGCTCTCCATCATCAATTTTGAAAAATACTCAGCTATCATTACTTCAAATATTTTTCTGTTCTTTCCTTCCTTCCTTCCTCTCTTTCTCTCTTTTTTTCTTCTTGTGGCATTCCTATAAAATGTATGTTACATCTTCTGTAATTGCAGTACAATTTTGCATAGTCTGTTTTGTTTTTCTTTTTTCTCTTTTTAGTTTAGTTTTAGAAATCTCTATCAACATTTCTTTAGGTTCACTGATTCTTACCTTCCTTATGTCCAATCGTTGGTGAGCCCATCAAAACATTCTTCATTTCTCTTCTAGTGTTTTTGAATTTAGGCAGTTCCTTCTTATTCTTTCTTGGAGTTTTCATCTCTCTGTTTACATATTCCATCTGTTCTTGCATATAATGGACCATTGCATATAATTGGCTATTATATGGAATAGTTGATATCCTTCTTTTCTGCTATAGCCCTTAGCATGTTAACCACAGTTGCTTTAAATTCCCAGACTGATAATTACAACATCTCTGTCATATCTGAGTCTAGTTATGATACTTTTTCTGTCTCTTCAAACTGTGATTGCTCTTTTAAAGTATGCATTGTCAATTTTTGCTGGAAGCTAACCATGACATACTATATAAAATGAACTGTATTGAATAAGTCATTAGCATAAAGTTTCATGTCTACCTGGATAGGAATTAGGCTGTGTTTAGGGTTTACTATAGCCATAGGTGTTAGGGACAAAAATTCGGCGGTTCATTTCGTTTTTCTCTCCCCTGTTATCTTTGGTTTTCTTATACATATTTCTAAACATGTTTCCAATGACTTACACTACCCTGTGGCAAGCTATTTCATTACCTTAGAGTTATATGACCAATAAGAGTTGTGTTGTTTGTTTTTTGTTTTCTCAAATGTAGTTCACTTACCAATGTTTTTCCTTATAGTTAATGTTTTTTGTGTCTTGTTTAAATATTCCTACTCTCAGTTCATGATGGGATACTACTATATTCTCTTTTGACTGCTTTACTATTTTTTTCACTTATATTTAGCTCCATGATCTGCCCAGAATTATTTTCTATATATGGTGTGAGATAGTAATCAAATTTTATATTAATTTTATGTGGATAAACTATCTCTGTGGTTTATGTTCCAAAACAGGACATTCTGAGAATGAAAAGGGACACAATAAATAATTACATCAGTTCCAAATCATCCCCATACCAATATTGAAAGTATCTTCTTTCCTATTGCTTAGCAGCACCACACTTGTCATAAATCAAGTGTTCATGTATGCATGATTCACCATATTTGTCATAAGTCAAGTGTTCATGTATGTGTAAGGATATATTTGTCTATCCTCATATTAATACAATCCTGTATACTATATTACATATTTATAATAAGACTTGTTATACTGTAAAGCAAGCTCTTTAATCTTCTTCAAGGGTGTCCTGGCTATTCTTGACTCTTTGCAAATTTTACAGTTAGTTTATTAACTTCCACAAAAAAATCCTTTTATAACACTATGAGATGCATTGATTTTATATATACATTTACAAAAAATTGATACCTGTACAATGATGAGCCTTCTGATTCATGAGTGTGATATATCTCATTTGTTTAGAGTTTCTTTAATGTCACTTAATAATGTTTCATAATCCTTTGCAATTTTTTTGTATCTTTGTTAAATTTATTTTAAGCATTTATATCACTAAAAATATTTTTGAAACTATTTTCTATTTGTTTTTATTATATGGAAATTGATTTATATATATTTGTTTCTAGAAATATTGCAAGTCTCTTATTAATTTAAATTATTTATGTGAAAATTATTTTGGATTTTTTAAATGTAAGCAATATTTAATCTGAAAATTATTTCTAGTCCTTTAATTTTTTTCTTCTTGATATTCTGTAGTAGATAGGTATTCTGTAATTTCTAAGCAAAGGTAATTATTTCCACTGCCATACAAATAAATAAATAAAATTTGAGAGTTTTTGCCCAAGATTACTAAGTCATGAATGTATTTTTCCAGTGTTTTCTATTGTACTACATTAGTCTCATCAGCTATGAATGCATTATCACAAGATTAGAAAGACATGAAAATGAGCATTTAACATACTAAATTGTACCTAAATTGTACCCTGCTACTTTCACCACCATAACACCAACCTTATAGGAGAAATTGGGGATAAATTAATGTCATCTTCAATAATTATGTTTTGCTTTATTTTTCCCATCCTGAACTTTCTGAACATAACTAGATTCAGCAAAATTGGAAGCTCAAAAGAACCAACACTATAAGACATTCCATTTGAATTATTTTGGCATTAGAATTTATCTCAGTACAAATATTCTGGGTTTTTTTAAACTAGTTTTAGCAGTTCAAAATTATCACTTCTAATGAATCAAATTTTACTTGTATTTTTTTCTGAGAGAATGTCGTGGTGTGGAGAAAAGAGAGATTAATCTATGAAATTAGAAATCATGTAGTTCACAGGTTCACTATTTGTCTGTTACTAGGGGCTCAGGCATATGTGAATATTGTCTGGTTTTTGGGTGTTTGAAACTTTGTTCATAAGTGCTGGTTTAGGGACAAGAGTATGTTTTAGGGTCTGCAGTTGGGTCCACAAACAGTGGGCCAGTTACTAGATGTGTGAATGGTGCGGCTCTGTCAAGTCCCTAGAAGGACTCCTGCGGGGTTACTATGTGGGTCCTTGGATAGGCAGAACTGGTCTTGAAGTGGCTGAGAGGGGCTGGAATTGAGTCCCAGGGCTGCTTCAGGATTAACAGTCAAGACAAAAGTCTACAGACCTGGCTTTAGAGGCACAAAGGGGCATGTCTCTTGCCAGATTCCTAGTTAAGCAAGACTACCCCTGATCACAGCAAGGAGGTCCTGAAGCTAGGTCTGTTCCAGGATCTATAGTCAGACCAATTTGTGAGCTTAACTCTGAGTGCACAGCTGGGGTTTTTTCCTGCTGGGTCTCTTGTGTAGCAAAACTACACAACTGAGAGGGGCTGGACTTGAGTCACTGGCCATCAGCTGTCAGATGGTTATCTATCAGTTGGTTACCTATTACCCAGGGGCACTGTCATAGGCCTCCTAGTGGGTGTCCAGCCTGGCAGGACTGTGTATGGACTATGGCTGGGAGGACTGGAGGCCAGTTACAAGGGCCATTTCAGAACCAAAAGTGAGACTGAGTTTGGTGGCCTTGCTTTCAGATCATAGCTGAGTGGGCCCAGAGCTGGGTCACAGAGTCACTTAATGATCCATACCATAGGCCAAAAGCTGCGGGTCTACTGCTTAAGGCATGAACACACTTGACTCCTCTTGGGTCCCTCCAGCATATAGCAGGATCAAAGTCAAATCAGGTTGTAGCCAGTCCACAAAGGGATGGAACTATTTTTCCAGTTTATAACTGGGACAACAGTCATCAAGTCAGCCACTTGGGCACTGGCCTGCTTTCTCAAGAAAGTCCTCCTTGGTCTTGGACTCCACTAGGTTTCACAATCTCCTACCCAGATCCCAAAGCTCCCACAAAGGCTTTTTAAAGACTTTTCTTTTTTCTTGTGTGTGGCTAACAAATTATCATTGTATAGGGGGATATGAATGAGGGACATCCTATTCCATTATCTTGTTGACATCACTCCCTCTGGAGAAATTTTAATGCATTTTAGCAAACAAAAGAGGCCAACCTGAAAAGCTATATACTATGTGATTCCAACTATATAACATTCCAAAAATGGAAAAACTATGGAAACAGTAAAAAATATCAGAGGTTAAAAATTGCCAGGGGTTAGGGGAGAGGGAGAGATGAATAGGAGAAACTACCCTGCGTGATACCATAGTACTGGATGCATTTCATTCCAAATTTCTCCAAACCTATAGAATATATGACATAAGGAGTTAACCTTGATGCAAACTATAGACTCTAGATGATAATGATGTGTCAGTGTAGGTTCATCAAGTGTAATCAATGTAGGCTCATCATCTGATGGGGGATTTTAGTTGGAAAAGTTATGCATTTGTGCAAGCAGGGGGTAATAAGGAAAGTCTGTGCCTTCATTTTTGTTGCAAACCTAAAACTTCCTTAAAAAATAAAGTTTATTAAAAATAACCTGGTCAGAGCCCCTGGGTGGCTCAGTGGGTTAAAGCCTCTGCCTTCAGCTCAGGTCATGATCTCAGGGTCCTGGGATTGAGCCCCACAATGGGCTCCCTGCTCACTGGGGAGCCTGCTTCCCTTCCTCTCTCTCTGCCTACTTGTGATCTATGTCAAATAAATAAATAAAATCTTTTAAAAAAACCTAGTCCAAAAGTTCATATAAAATGTTTCTCGTACATTTATCAGGCTGCTAATATATTGAAAAAATTATGAAATTATAGATTTCTTAATATTGAATCATCCTTGCATTTCTTTTTTAGAAAGCCCAACTAGATGAAGTTGAAATAATGGTATTATAATACATTCATTAATGAATTCAAATTATTTCTATAGCTCTTGGACATTTTACTGAACAAAGATTAACTTTGTTTTCTGGGCAGAGAATCAAACTATTGATTAATAAAACGTTTTATTTTTTTATATTTATTTGAATGTAAATTGTCCACTATAGTGTTTTTGAACTATTCTCTTTATAATTTATTACTTTGGTTTTGAAAACAAATGGTGAGGACTTAACTTGTGAAAGAACCTCTCAGAGAGTTTAAATATATAAAAACTTGTGGTCTTGAATGTTTGAAAGAATTTAGCAGTGAAATTCGGTGTCTGGTGCCTTATGGGAGGTTTTTTTAATTTGTTTTTTTTTTGTTTGTTTTTGTTTTTGTCAATTCCGTCTATTAAGGTTTTTTTTTTTTTAAATCTCATTAAAGATTTAAGGTATCTATATTTTGCTACAAATATGGTTCATCTGCTTAACTACAGTGCTCACATTTACTTAAGATGTACATGGTATTTCACCAGAGGGATGCTGACTGTACTGGAATGAATAGGTACCCTGGATCACAGAGAGGAAGTCCAGTCCCATATGCTACTTTTCCTGGAGTAGTGGGCGGGGGAGGGGATGGGGAGGTGGTCTCAGTACTGTGTCAAAAGCTGAAATCAACAAAAAAGACAGTAACATAGCACCAAATACAAAGGTTCAGTAGGATACCAACGTGGCCCTATATCCAAAATGAGGAACAGTGATAAAAGGAAGCATTGCAGGCCTTTTTAGATTTTTTTTTAAAAGAAACTGATTGATTGCAAGAAAACTTGCATTGTAACTGACATATTTCTTATTTTGAGCTATGTTTGCCTTTCATTTACTCTCACACTCCATAATCCTATTTGGGACACTGAATAAGTGTTTGCCTTCACTAGCCTTGCTGCAGGCAATCATATTTCAGAAGCTATAATTTGACAAGCAGTACTTTTGAGTAAGCTTCATTATGACTCTCATTTTATTGTGTAATAAAGTGGTGACTTAATCATGTTTGCAATTCTTATAAGGCCAGTAATAACAATAAAAGTACCTTTTGTTTCTATTTCCCTCTTCTCTTCATTGAAGCATATTTTTTGATTACTGATGAAAGAAACCTACAAACTTGGGTCAGAAAGCTCTTCAAACCTGCCACGTGGAAATATTGAGTCCTTGAGTGGTCATCAGATGGATCCTATAACAGGGTCTTCCCCAGCTCTGGAAAATTTGAACATGACTGGGTGTTGAATGGAAAGAAACTCTGTGAATCAAGTCCAAAGAGCTAAGGACATTGTGGCTGAGGATTCCTCCCATCCTTAGGGAATCACCTTAGCTTCCGTGAGTACTGTGGATTACCTCAACACCCAAAACTCATCTTCAACAATTGAATGCAGCTAATGAACCAGAGGAACCCATATCTGGGTATCACCCATCCCCAGCTGAAGAGCAGTAAGGATGATTATCATCTCAAGTTAGCTGACATTTGCCTGAACACACACCAGAGTTTATTAACTCCTATACTACTCTATTTACTTCCTTCAACTTTAACCCATTCTGTAATAAAATGAACTGCTAGTATGATTTCTGACAGCTGGCAAACATAGCCTAGGAAGTAGAAGGCCAGAATGCGATTTTGAATAACGGAAACTTATCCCGTGGTCAAAAGTTCCAGGAAGTAACAGGGACAAATGAGGGTTCTTATTTTCCTAACTAGGAGATGACTAATTATAAGGATAAACATGTCCTTATAATAAACAAAGATTCTTACCAAACTGATAAATCAAGGAACTAAAACTGTATCCTTCTCATGCCATTAGGACATATCTGTTTTATTTTATTTTAGTTAACATGTTGATATGATAATTGTAGCTAGATGATAACAGGCCAGGCGGGAAAATCATTTTAGGGAAGTGGTTATTTTCTTAAGTAACAAAATATTTCTGGAATCTTTGCTGGTTATATCCAGAGCAAATTTAACAAAGATCATGTTTATTAAAAGTCCCTTTGGTTTATCCCAGATTACTTTTCAAGATCTAGTACTTTCTTCCCCTTATTATTTCCTCTTCACCATGTTTTCCCTCATTTTAAATTCTCCGTTGAGACTGCTTACCAAGTCGATTATCCCCAAACTCTCACTTTATAAGTTAAAAAAAATAGTATATTCAATAACCCTAGAACAAATATAATTTATAAAAATAATAATTTGCAGTGCCAGCACTTTGGAAGGATTTTTTTTCCCTCCTCTGTGAATGTGTCTAATGAGAGAATGTGTATCAGGAGGGGAATATACCATTTGGGTTCCCAGATTGCTTGCCCTATTTAGCATTATTATTTTTTTTAAGTTGCAATTAGTATTAGCCTTAAGAAATGAATGAAAATTGGTGATGAATGAAAAAGTTAATAGATGTTGGTATTGTAATTAGCAAGGGTCTGATCTTGCAAGAGCGGTTTTACAACTGCAGTCTTTGGAGGACATGCAAGTCTCCAGCCTGTCTGCCTGGAGCTTTGCACCACATGTGAGGGAAGGGTTTCAGTGGAGAGAGAATGAATTGCCCTCCTCTGCCACCCATGATGATGAGGATGTAAGCAAATGATATGGAGTCTGAGCCTCACTCAGCTTCATAGACATAGTCCATCTTTTCCCCAGACAAGTGAGAACAGAATACAATAAAAGTTTAAATGGGCTGTGGAAGGAAACGTAATGCAATTGAGAATATGTTTTTATTTCAATACAAAACATGGGGCTGTTAGACTGAAGAAAAGAAGCATCTAAATATGTTCTAGAAAAGAGTGATCCTCTTACTTGGAAAAGCAGCAACCTGAATTTTTCTTTGTGCAATTTCTCTCTCATTTGCCCAGGGGGCATCTTTATCCTTGGAGTCAATCTTTTGTCTGAGTGGCAAAGAAAACAAACTAAGTTTAGAATAAAAAGTACTAGAACAGAAGTCTAAAGAAAAAGACAAAGGACTGGGGATGAATAATGCAATTTTTTGTTCTGAGATAAGTCTGACCATAAAACTTACAATTGGAAAATGTATTTAAAACTAATAATACTCAGCTTTGGTAATGGTATCAAAAAATGACATTTCACATATATTGCTTGTGGGCATGTAAATCGTTATAATGTTCATGGAGGGCCATTTGGCAGGCTACAAATGTAAAATATTAAACGTAAGAATGCTATTTGACACTAATTATAGTGTAATTATAATTATGATCTATAATTAGGAAAGTCATAACTATAATAATATATATAAAACATATGGATATTCTTCTCAATACTGCCCAGAATTCCAAAAAAAAAAAAAAAAAGGAACCAAATAACCAAATAACCAGTAACAAGGGATAGGCTAAAAAATTATGATTCATCAATACCATGGGATACTATGCAGTATTTTTAATAAAGGAGTTTAAATGCAGAGGAAATTATGAAAAGTAAAAATTGAATTATAGAGGAAGAAAGCCTTTATAATTAAGTCACAAAGTACTTTTCACTAGTTACAGTTAAAAAGTTTTACCTATAGGGGCTCCTGGGTGGCTCAGTGTGTTAAAGCCTCTGCCTTTGGCACAGGTCATGATCCTGGGGTCCTGGGATCGGGCCCCACATCGGGCTCTCTGCTCAGCAGGGAGCCTGCTTCCCCCTCTCTCTGCCTGCCTCTCTGACTACTTGTGATCTCTGTCTGTCAAATAAATAAATAAAAAAGTTTTACCTATAGAAGTAGAAATGAACAGCATCTGTAAAGAAACTGCAATCTGACAAAGACTAATTGTAACATATATGACATGCAGAAATATTGATTTATTTAATATGTAAAGAGCTCTTGTAAATCAATATGAAAACAATAATCACCCAATAGTAAAATGAGAAATGTTCATCAACAGTCAATTTTCATATAAAAAAATGCAAGTTGGCAGTAAGTATGCGCAACCTTATGATTTTAAAATTTTAGTTAAATAGCAAGGAAGTACTACTGCTTCACTTATCATATTGGTGGAGATTTTTTAAAAACGGTATGTACAGTGTGGTGAGGGCGAAAGAACATAAATGGCTTCACTTTATTTTTCCGAATATGGAAAATGGTAAAAAAACTTGGGGATTCATATGATAATAGTTGTAAAAAAAATTTTTTTTTAAAGATTTTATTTATTTACTTGACAGAGGTCACAAGGAGACAGAGAGGCAGGCAGAGAGAGGAGGAAACAGGCTCCCTGCTGAGCAGAGAGCCTGATGCAGGGCTCAATCTCAGGACCCCGGGATCATGACCTGAGCCAAAGGCAGAGGCTTTAACCCACTGAGCCACCCAGCCACCCAGTAGTTGTAAAAAATTTAAATGTACCTATATTTTTACCCGACAATTGCATTTCTGGGTATTTATCTTACAGAAATACTAGCACATATCTTATATTTATATGCAAGATATCCACGGCAACATTGTTGGAAAAGCTAAAGATCAAAAAGAAGTTAATGGTATACTTAAGCAAATTATAGTACCTTCTTTTAATGTGATATCATGTGGCCATCAAAAAGAGTAGAGTAGACTTACATTGTTGATGTTTGACCCTTTGAGAGTCTGTAAATAAATGCATTATTAATGGAAAAAATGTCCAGATTTTGCTTATAGTATGTTTCCATTTGTGTAAATACCTGGAAAGATAAGAGAATAAAAGCCTAAGATGGGAAAATGATTAGCTTTTCACTTAATGCAATTTTGTTCCATGTAATTTTTTTACCATAAGCACAAGACTGTTTTTCAACATAATTTTAGATTAGAATTAAAAATGGTTTTAAATATATCTAACATATTTATTTAATGTAAAAAAAAGTTTAAGTATAATTTTATATATTATAGTACATATTTTATTGTATATTTTTTCATATATAATATTAAATTATATGTTATATATTATATTGTATGCAGAGTTAAGTGCAGGAAAATTGAAACAGATATAATAAAAATTAATGATTAGCATCTCTGGTGGAGTTATGAGTAAATTATTTTTTGTGGGCTTTTCTTTATAGTCTTATTTTCATAATCAAATAAACACTTGTAGAAAGATTATTGGTAGATATTCACATGACTATTTTGACATTTTAAGTATGCTAATTCAAATCTTTAATTCACAAAAGTTTTCTTAAATTATATATACCTAAATATTTATTCTGTTCTACTGTTTTGGATTATTTTCAATATTTATTTATGTGTATGTTAATCCCTTCAGCCTCTCTTCTATAACAATTGCTTTTTCTAAGACTTTTTAGCTCCTCTAAAATTTCTATTTAATTTTAGTTACTTTTAAAATTCTTCTCTTTGTCTTGAGGCATTTTACTTAGTTCTCATTTTCCTTTGTTTTTCTCTATTTAAAAAAAATTCTTTTATATTCTTTTACATCCTTTTCCTCTTCATCTTTTCAGACTTTAGGCAGATCATGTTTCATTTTATTTTATTATCTTTCCATTTCCTTCCTGAATTTTTGTATTTCCACTTTGAGGTCTTCCTCCAAAGAAACAAGTGTTTCATTATTTTTTTAAAAAATGGGTAATTATTGTTTATATTTTTAAATAAGCTGATCAGCAACATTTTTCTGGTGAGTAGATTTCATCTATTAGAAAGTTACACTACTTCTTTCTTTTCTTTTGTAATAATGGTGACTTCTTTAATCCAAGCTCTGCTTGTCTTTTTTTAAGTCCACTATTAAATTAGTAGGGTTTTTCTGGATCAGCTATTTACAAGAGTTTCCTTTGGGAGAGACATATCTCATTAGTAACCCAGATAGTTGATTTTCCATAATGCAAATCTAAGTTCTTCTCTGTTGCACCACATTCTGTGTCTCTGAGATGCTTCACAGAACTCCACTTTCTCTGTTTTTTATAAACCAAACCCAGTCTAGATAGAGCTCAGCAGTTCACCTCTGCTCCTGCTCTTGCTGTTTTAAAAAAGATACAAATATTTCAACTTTAGGTTATGCCCCTCATCTTCAGAAAGTATGCATTTGCTACTACTTCTGAAATCTGTAGTGACAGCCTTCTCACAGTCTTCTCTGCTACTTTTTCTCTCTGCCTCCTTCCATGAGGCTCTTTCATCACATTTTCAGACATCTCAAAACTGACTTGAGCTCATGATAGGGATTGAAATAAATAAATAGATTAATGCATTGATCTAAAAATTATTGAGTAAGATTCAATGCCCACCACTCATCCTTGTATTGCATAGGTTTGCAATTTATCTAAGGCAGTTGGATCACAGTCCAATTAATAAAAATAACTTCAGGAAGAATATATGGATATTTGTTTAAATCCTGCCTATTTAGGAATGTGTATAATGAATGGGTTTTATTTCCCCTCAAAATGTAAAGGCAATCTTTGTTGAATTCTTGCATTTAAAATGCAAGAGAAAGGGGTGCCTGGGTGGCTCAGTGGGTTAAAGCCTCTGTCTTCAGCTCAGGTCATGATCTCAGGGTCCTGGGATCGAGCTCCGCATCAGGCTCTCTGCTCCGCGGGGTGTCGGCTTCCTCCTCTCTCTGCCTGCCTCTCTGCCTACTTGTGATTTCTATCTGTCAAATAAATAAATAAAATTTTTAAAAAAATAAATAAAATGCGAGAGAAAGATGTCTAAAAAAAGAAAGAAAGAGAGAAAGAAAGAAAGGTCTTAAACTCAAGTTTTCTTTATTTATAAGCAGCCTAATGTATTCTCTGGTCATATTGTTTTTAAAGATGGACAGATTAAAGTAATTGTATTTAATATGGTTCTATTTCTGCTATATCTACAGAACTTTATCAAAATTTCTTTCCCAAACTCTAGGCTTTTGCTGATTTTTACTGAGTTTATTGATTGTATTGGTGGTAATGTGGTCAGGGATCAGTAAATGTCTATACACCTAACAACTAAAAATTTATTCAGATGAGGATGCTAAACCTCAAAATATATATGTAACTTCTATTTTAGGGTATTCTTTTACATGGCAAATTGTTGACACCTGTAAATGATTTATTTCTTTTTCCAAACCACCGTACATTTTCCAACTTTAGTAAGAAAACAAAAAAGTTGGTGAAGAACCCAGGAAATCAAATTTTATTCCAAAGAAATTTATGACAAAAATGTTCAGGGAATTTCATGTTTGACCAATAATCTTACTTTCAAATTAATTCCAAAAGATGATTCTCAAATTTTCTTAATTGCTGGAATCATTATTGAAGTAAACATGCACTATCTCAAGATTAGTCTCTTTATAAATAGCAGTTATGAGGGTTTTTATGTTCAAATATGCACCTAAAAATCAATCCCATACTTGACAGTCACATCTCAGGTAAAATTATACAGAAACAAATTATTTAATACTTATTGAATCATATTCTTCTTCTAGTTCATACACTATTCACTGTTTCAGTGAAATAAATAGACCTTTAGTTGCCTGACTTAATTCAGCTTCCAAAGTGCTTGGCTTCATCCCAGAAAGTAGTTTACACAGTGACACTTTACAAGTGTTAAAGAGATATGAAGAGGTACTTGTATACTCACAAGAGCATACATCTGCTAATAACTGGAATTGCCCTCAGAGCCTGCAGCTCTTTACTGACCATTTTCAATAGCGCAAATTTTCATCTTTTAGGATAGGGCTGGTTTTTATGTAGTCAACCAAGAATTGATAGCATTGCATGATTTCCAAAATTCGCAAAAAATCTAGTAAACTAAAAATAAATAATCTTATACTAAATTGCAACTTTATGCTTCATTGAAAATTAAATTAAGAAACCATAGACATTTAAGAATATAGAGCAAATAATTTTTTGTGTTTAAATGCATTTCTAGAACATGATAAACAATATTTTAAATTGAAGCCCAATAATAAATATTTACTCACATCTTATCTTGTAATGAATTTTAATGTCTATGCCCAAATAAACTATAATCAGTCATAGTTAATATATAATTTAATTGAAAACAATTATGAAAGTACATATTCATATTTAAATTTAACATTTGCCCTTTTTTATTCACTAGTAAGCTTACATGGTAAACTATCTCCATTTACTCCTACTACTAAGATCTTGATTCTTCTATTACTACCTTTCCACCTTGAGTCTACCTATTACTACCTTTTAGATTTTAATCTATTTCTCTCTATCCTCTCTCTTCTATTACTACATTACTACCTTGATTCTACCTATTACTACTTTTTAGATTTTAATACATTTCTCTCTAATGGGTATTGTCTTCCCAAGTTCAAGAATGTAGACTTATCCTTTATCCTGAAATAACCTCTTACTTGACTCAACTTTGAACAGTTATTGCTTTTATCTCCTTTGGGCTTATAGACAGATAGGAAAGAGACAAATCATTCTGAGTTTTGTATGTTCTAATACATATTTCAGTCGTTATTCTAAAATTAGTTAAATCACTTAAAACAGAAGTGATGAAGTCCTGAAAATGGAAGACATTATCTAATGTGTTTTGAATATTGAATAAATCACCCTTTCCATGTACAGAGAATGAATTTGGTAGTAAGGAGAATAGATGGTTGGAGACACTTAGAAACAGAAACTGATGGGACTTAGTGATGGACTGGATATAGGATGATTCAAGTTTCTGGCTTAGGAAACTGGATAGATGGTGGATCTATTTTCTGCAATTGAGAATTTAAGTTTTTGAAGGTAGGATTCTATAAAATGCCATGAGTTAGAAGTATTTTGGAAACACTTCAGTGGAGTACCTGAGTAGGTAGCTGGGTATAGGCCCGAAGCTCAAAAGTAAAGTCTTGGATAGAGATAAATCATTTGGGTATAATTGATCAATTAAACTATAGACAAAAATAAGGTTGCATGGGAAGAGATTATAAAGTAATATGAGAATAGGGCCTAAGACCAAAAGAATAATTACACAGTGGATGGTCAGTATAGGAGGATGACTGCAACAGAGCATTACAAGCAGCCAGGGTTAGAACAATAGAAATGTTAGTGTAAATCAAACCAAGGGAAGATTATTTTCTAAGAAAAAAAGTTGTCAACAGTGCCATATCTGGCTTAGAGTTCAAGAAAAATTAAAACTTTCCATTGAATTTTGGAACATGGGTGTCCATGTGGACTCAGTCACAGCTATTTGGCAAAGCAAACATCCAATCTTCCTTTAACCCTTGTAGATGGGCTCAGACTACTACACAAAAATTATACTCATGTTGATCAACAATGACCTACTGATCAAAATCAATTTCCAATCTTTAGTCTTATTGCTCCTGAACTCTGCTAATGATGTTAGCTACCCTTCTTCACTAGGTGGTTATTTCTTTTTTAGGCCTTATTTCCTACTCTTCCTCCCTTGGTTCCTTTTCTGGGTCCAACCGTGTGCTCTTCTGTTTGGTTGTTCTTCTAGTCTCTTTTCCAGTTTTGTTTTGTATTTGCAAAGTTACACTGAAAACCATACATATTGCTTAGACCAATACTGTCACTACAGGAAGGACAAATACTAGTGGCAGGGCAACCAGTCTGACACTGATAATGTTCTTCTGAAAGTTTTCATTTTAGCCACAGGAAATATAGTTTTCATTTTTTTCTTATAAGTTAATAATTTGAGGATAAAAGTATAAGCTGTTCCAACAAAAGTCTTAACAACACAAGAGTTCAACTTCAAGAAGGTCCAAAATATTCTGATCAACCAAGATAATCTATAATTAGAACCTGTGATTTAGGCAAAGTATTTCTTCAGATTTGGAATTATGACAACCACAAAGTTTGAAAACAGATGTAATTTCATATATGGAGGGAATGTGAACAGAAAGAGTGATATTGAACTCTTAGTCTATGACAGACATTGTGCTAGCTTTTCTATGTGTTTTTCATTTAGTCCTCAAAAACCTCCCTGTTAGGTAAATTTTATTATCCTTTTTTGTTTCAATTCAGGAAATTGAGAATGGTTAATCTCTTTTACTCTGGATATAAAGCTAATAGATGATTGAGACAGGATTCAAACTTAGATCACTAAAATTTCTAATTACATGCTATTCTCCCCAAAATACCCAGTAGTGTTTTTTGAAGTTTTGCAATATCCCCAAAGACAAGGAAGTACAGATGGTCACATCTAGATCCTAATACTTTATTCAAGAATTGAATTAAAAATAGTTGTCATGGATCACAATTTTAAATAATTTAATTTTGTTATATTTGGTAACCTTCTGGTATCTGCGTATACTCAGAAATGGAAATGTGTGGTTTCCTTTTGTGGACACAGCTAACCATGGTGTTCACTGAGTTTCAAATACAATAAAAGTCATGCATCAAACTTTGGCTCTGAAATCACAATGCAAATTATTCTATAAATAATCTTCTCCAACTATCAAATTCTAAACATTAGTTTTAAACTTTTCAGTGTCATTAATGATAGACTCTTGAAAGACCAACCCTCCATTTGCCTGATTATAGTAGCTCGTTCATGTGAAGTGACTAATAAAATGGCTTTTTAATACACAGCACATAAAAGAAAATCTTGTGATGTCAAGTTTCCTTAGTTCAGGATGCTTTTGTTAGATCATGTTTCTGTACAGAGTGAAATCATTATTATTATTATGCAAATCTCTATTCCTGAAAATCAGGCATTATCAATAACATGACAAATTCAGTTTATCCCTTAGGGGGGTAAAAAAGGAAAAAAAAATATCCTAAACAGGTGTGATTATGTTTGGATTTATTAGATCATGATATTTGGTAGATACAATTTGAATATCTACCCTAAGTTTTTAAAATTGTGGTTATAAATGCTAATTTTACTTTAAAAATAAAATGAACAGACTGGTACAATTGCACTTCTTTAGAAAAGACAATAGGTGAAATTCAGGACTTTTTGCTTTTTCTAAGAGGAGTATTGTTATTGCTTCAAAAGTTTGATGATTCTTGCACCAATGTATACTCAGATTTTCCATAATTCCCATACTTAATAGAAAATAAATGTTTCCTAAAACTTACTAAATACTGAATTTAAAAGTTTATCTATTTGTTTTAAAATTTGAAATAATGACTAAATAATGAATTCATAAGTGATGCTTCCATGGATGAAATCTATATTACATTTTTGACACTGATGACTTTTTTAATAGCAATAAGTTGTTTCATTATGTCTGTCTACAGGATTTTGGATAATTCATCATTTTTTGGTCATAGGCATAAAAGGTCACTTAACATATCTAATACATACAGTTTCCTCAATGACAAACAATAATTATGTCTTTAAAGCAGATTATAAATTAGCACAAATGTTTAAAATATACTTAGTTTCCATTTTTGCCTTTTTAAAGCGAAACTAAATCTTTCAGGTTAAGAATGATTTTATATTTAGGGTCAATTACAATTTATGAGTTCATTCCACTTCTTTGTTTTTCTTTTCTGTTCCCCAGTTACTTAAGGAATGTGAATCTCAGTAAGTTACATTTATTTTGAAATAAAAATATAGTTCAAAACAAGTTTCACTGCCAGTGGAAATTTTCTAACAGTGTCTGTATTTTTTTAGGAAGCTGTGATTTATTTACACATTCCCTCTCTGTAAACCACTCTGTTCTATCATAATAAAATCTACAAATAAAGGATCAGCTCTAAGGGGCAATGTTGATATAATATTAAGAGTACAAACACAGTACTTGTTTGTCAAAAGAGTGTCCAAAGATTATTTCATCGAAGTAAAAATATAACACTTAAAAGCAATTTCCATTATGCACTTGAAACTTTGAAAATGTTCATGAAGATTAAAATAATATACATTCTCTGGCATATCTAGTTAAACATCACTATAGATGAGAAAAACTAATTTATTATAAGTGACAATGACCTTGAAAAATAACTTAGCTTTTTACCATTATTACTATTTTCTTTTTGATTTCACTTCTTAAACCATTCAGGTTATTTTGCCATTTATCTAGGTATTTAAATTTTATTTTCTGAATTTGGAGAGAAAAATCAGAGACTCAATTTCATTCTCTAATTTAAACCAGATACACATAATAATATATGTGTGTGTATATGTATTTAAAACTTGAGTAATATAATAGGCTAACTGTTTTTATTCTGAATGAGAAAATTAGCTAACTCCTATTTTTTTTAATCTGAGGAATATCAAAAGTATTTTTATAGAGCTGCTAGCTTGTAATCAGCTCAACTAACAAATATTCTCCTTTTTATGTTGCATAAAACAACTAAACGTAACTCTTGCTGATTAAATTTATATCATATTTAATGTGGTATTTGCAAAAAATCTTTAGAAAATCGAAGAGTGATGAGTAAAGAAGGCAGAGAAAAATATAAAAATCTTTACAAATAAAATCATAGCAGAATGTGAAAAGGTGAGAGCTCTTTATAACGCTTGAGATGTGCAAAGTTTTAAATACTCTGGTTAAGATATTAACAAAGAGAAGTTGAGAATCAAAGTAACATGGAAAATCACCTAGCACAAGGATCTGAAATATGGTAGTTCCTCAGTAAGTATTTGTTGAATGACTTTGAAAAAAAAAATCACATTAGTAATGAAGGAGAAATATCTGTATGTATTTTGAATATAGAGTAACTTCGTATAGTTTTAATATGTTTGTATTTTGAGAGTTTCCATGAAGGAGCTTCCTTTCATTTAATTTATTTAAATTTGCTTTAATTGATTTTTCAGAGAATTCCTTATGGAATTCTTACTTTCCCTACTTGACTTGGACAAAAACAATAATTCATTGTGTTGTGGCAAAGAAATGTGTGTAAATAAGTCATAACAAATAAATATAAAATGCTTTATAGCTCTATAAATATATAGATATGGATATATGTAACTTGCAAAGTGCTTTGTTCAAAAGGAAATCTGTGTAGGCATTTTTGCCAGTCTTACCTAATTTAATCTTCATATACTGTCGTACTACTGGAGCCAGCTCCTCTTGGCTCACAAGGGATGATAATTACATTTTCAGAACTATTGAGAGACATAACTCTTATTATTAAAAAAATTACAAAACTAATCATAAAATAAATTATTCTAAAATGATAATATTACAAAAAAACTGAAAAGATAAAAAGGGTAATATTCAAAACTCATTATTCTTAATTTTTATATAATAATTCACTAATAACTCTGCTTTTGATGTTGCTAACAATTATTGAATCTATATGGGGAAATAATATCATATGATGTGCAACTGTACATCTCTTTCCAACCCTGTGTTGGAAGCTTGAAATTGGCCATGATGGAAGGATTTACACCATAAAAAATCAACAAATGCAAATTAGACATTTATAAGCATTTACTGATCTAGAAGAGATTCGATGCCTCTATCAAATATATAGATTGTCATAGACGTGGAAATTTAAACTCAGAGAATTAGAATGAGTTGATCTCAACTCATTAGAATTAGTTGATCAAATGCCACTCCTCTTGTAAGTGTTAGAATCAACATATGACTCTAAACCTACATGTGTATATATCTACTTATATTTTGCTGATGCTATGTTGTCTGGCAAATACTAATAACATTACAAAGACCCAACTTCATTGAACTCTTCCAGGGTGCCAGTTTCTCTGGTAAGTATTTGAAATGCCTTACCTTAATTGTCACAGAATTGTTATGACTTATTTGATAGATGAATGAAGGGTGACTTTGGGAATGTATTTGCCTTTTCTAGAGTCAAGATTTGAACTCTGACCTTTCTAATTCTGAAGCTACATCTCTACTCATACTGCTTATCCAAAAAACCTTTAAAGGTTGATTTAAAACAAAATAAAATGGGTGGAGAAAGAATATACACATGAACTTTCCTAATATTATTGACACCAGACTTGAGTGTACTTTTATCTTTACTTTACTTCTTACTTATTTTTAAATATTATAAAGTTGCTGCAAAATTCATCTACTAATTTCGTTTCTTTGTAATGTTGATTAAAAAAAGGAAAAGAAAAATTGTTTTCCCTCACCTTCCATCCTTAAGGGCAAAGACTTCTCTTTAGGATTTTTCATCTTAAATATGCCTATGAAGAAACAGCCAAATTATAATACAATTTTAGGCATTAAAGAGAGACTTGAGTATGATTTTAGGAAGCATTTTCAAGGGGCACAATATTATTTAAATATAAAATATGAGTGTTTTTTACTCACTTTTCTAAGCTATTTAAAGTGGTTTCATTAAATATCAAGCTTAAATAATAAAGACTAAAATGTGAAATGATCAATAAAGTTATTAAAGATTGTTATTAAAGAAACAGAGGCCATAAGAAAATACCAAGGTTTAGGTAAAAGAGAGACACAGAGAAATAAGAGTGATAAAATGCAATGATGAAAGAACAAAATAACTTCAAGTAAATTATTCTTTGCAGGAGAAAAAAAATGAGAGAGTATTAAAAGAAATGGAAGCTCAGTCCGATAATAGCAAAGTAGTGAAGTTGGTTTCTTTATAGTTTCCAAAAAAGCTATACCACCCAATGAAGATGTTGCTATTTTGGATTAACGTATTCTTTTTAAATTACATATACAGTCATTTACAAAAGAGTCCTATTCAAATATTTTCTGAAAATACATATTTACTGTTTTGTTGTGATCACATTCCTCAGCTATTTTATTCTCTTCATATATGGAGTTATGTCAGTAGAAAAATTTTCACTTAAAGGTAATTTTTTTTAAAGGTAATTTTAATAATACCTGAATTAACCATTTTTAACCTAGAGGAGGTAGACTGTTGAAAGCAACAGGATTATTATCTGATGGGAGATCTATTTTTCTTATTAAATATCACTTTATATCACTAATTCCACATAATTTTTAGAGTTGAAATTCAGATAATGGAATTTTGATTTTTCCACACTTCAAGGCATTATTTTCTTAATGTGTCAGGAAATATTTTTAAAAATCTATGTTGTTTTTTCCCCTCTGAACTGATAAGAAAAATGTTATAAATGAACTGTGAAATCTCTATGAAAATTTCACCTTAACCAACGCCTTACTAAAAAATGATATGTGGAATAATATAAAAAGCCCTCAAACATTCAGAAACTTAGGTAGTGATACCAAAAGAGAAACAAGTCATTCTTTTAAAGCATGTATAAAATTTTGCAACAAAATGAACAATACTGATACTTGAAGCTCAAGAAAAGATAGGCCAATAAAATCCATTTTTTTTATAGATTGAAAAATCTGTTATTCAGATGCTACAATGAGAATGGACAACTTATCCAAATTTTATATACTAAGATCTTTATTTGTTTGTTTGCTTGAGTTTTAGATTGAACAAATGTAAGCATGGTGATAAAGGGACTCCATCATCTCAACTTAAAGTATCTTAAAAGAATGGCTTTCATATGGAACTGAAATTCTAATTTTTTTAACCATTCAAATTTCTTGGTTTATATAATGTACATATCAGCGTAGAACATCATTAAGTTTAAAAATACTACAAAAATATGTTCATAAGTAGGAATATTTCTTTGATTGGAAAATTGATTTTAGTAACATTTCAAAGTAATAGTTTTATTTTGAATTGTCCCCTAAAAACATTTTAAAATTGTCACCATTATGATTAAATCACAATTAAGGTTATCATCTTCTTAATAGATTTATTATTTATCTTTTAGTGTACAAGTCCAAAATTTTTTTGTAGAGTTAGAAGACCTAAGTACTATTGAAAATAATAAGCTGTGATGCAGATTCAAAGAATGCTTTATTTGAATTTTATAATTATGCTATTATTTTTTCTTACTTTGTTGCTTAAAAATATTTGATGGTGGTAAATTATTAGTATAATTTAAAATATGAAAAAGAAAAGGTTTTAATTTCAAAAATTAGAAGATGATCTCATCAGGAATTTTGATTACTTTGCCACACATTACTCAATCTTTAATGTATGAAAGAATACTACCAATAACTAATAAAATATGACAAGAGTCATCTTTCTATAACATACATTATTAGGCCAACTCTCCTATACTTTCTTAAACATTATAGGATTTTTTTTCCCATATGATGCAGTTATTACTATTAATGAAATGCAATTTATTCTTAACTTTTAAAAATGGTTGTGTGGGAGTATGCATTTCAATTTTAATTAGTAGCTGAATGAAATAAAAAATGGATAAATATTGTATAATTTTATAATTTCAAGTGGGAATGAAAACATGTTGAAACTCTAGTCAGTAGAGGAAATGAGCAGAAGAGATAGAATTGTATATAATTGCAACAATCCAGTATCTTTGTTAAGCTATTTCTGGACATAAAGTGCTTTATTTGGCTTAAATATTCCTGAGAAGATAATGCTAGACTTACTTACTCATATTATTTACAGATCTCCTTGAAGATGACTACTACTGATAAAGAAATAGTAGATTCTGTAAGGTGGAAAGTGAATTTTACAATGCAGAAATTACCTACCGGAGTCACTTACTTTATGATAAATTTGGATATTGTATGATTGCTCCAAACAAGAATAAAACGCATGATTTGAGAATTTGGATGCAGGATGGGAGAGGAGAGGGGAAAGAATATTCTCAACTGTCATTTGGTTCAAGTGACAACATATCAAGTGAGTGTATTATTCATCAAAGATACTGTCTTTTACTTATGGACTGCTCCATAATGGATTTGCACTTGTTGTTTAACTATTTCCTGAATGCAAAAGAGTAGTTAAAAAACCAGGATGATACAAAGCCTTGATGAATTAACTTAGTCCCAATCTGATGAACTCTTTTGCTACTCATTTGTCAAAAGTGAAAAGATTATAGTACTTAGAAAATACAACTGCCTGCATTCTTAACTGGGCACAGTAAATCTTAAGTAAAATTGCATATTTTATTGAACATGAGTTATACTGTGAAAATCTTGTCAATTCTGTTATTTTTTTCTTAGTAAAAATAGTTGCTTTCAAAGTATTAGACATATTCAAAAATTGAAAACCTTATATGAATTTCCTTTAGGACTGCAAGAGCCCTCAGAGATTACCTAGACCTATCCCTATATTTTCCTGGACAGGGAATTGAGGCCATACAAATTAAATAATCCATCTAAATTGCATAGCTACTTAAAGGCATTTAGAGGATTTTCAGCCCAAGAAATTTAGGGAACAAAATGACACGGTGTAGCACCCATTTCCTTTTACTTTCTCATTAGAATTACTCTGAATCTGTAAAGCTACAAAACATCTAGAGTAACAGAGATGTCCTTCTGTGGACAAAGTAGTAAAGCTTAATGCATGTAACTCTGTATGTGCGTGCGTGCGTGGGTGTTTATCTTTGTGAATTACTGGACTTCTCCAATCTATTTTCTCAGTCCCCTTGTTTATAGCCTCAAGTATAAGTGACAAATATTCCTTTTCATCGGTCTGTTTTGAAGCTCAGCGTACTTTTTCTTAGGGATTTGTTTTTGATTCTTCCAGATAACTCGTTATCTGAGATAATATAAGAAATAAGAGGTTAAAAAATAGAGAGAAGACATACATCCAGCACGTTCTGTAACAGAGCACCAGAAAACTACACTTCAGCTGGTCCAAAGATTGTGTTTCAAGGAACAGAAAATTATCTCCGAACAACAAGGCAAAACTTCATTGTATATTGCGATTCCCCTGTTGTAACCATCACTGATGCCAACACATGTTCTGCATAACTAGAGAAACACACATTGAACTCAAAATGCCCCGAGAGTATTGTCCTTCATAACACCCTGGTGTCTCGTGTGTAGCTGAATGAATAAGAAATGACCGAGCTATTAAGATACTAAACAAAAGTCATCTAGGCCCATAATATTGATGTAACAGCATCTCAGCACTGTATTTGCTTTCATTAGTTTGTCTAGAATAAATCTTTCTATCTTAAAAAAAAAAAATCACACTGAGCTTGATGGTAATGTGCTTCAGGAATTTTTTAAAAAGGGAATCCTGCTGTAGCTCTTTTTAGGAGTTGCACGTGGTTAATATTACAGGCATATCTACAGATGTGTGATTGTGCAGCTCCCAGGGTTTTTGCTTTTTAACAAGGTCTAATTCTCGAAGTCGCCCTTTATAAGTTTATCTTCCTCATCACACACTGCCAAATATACAACGAAAATGGAATCTGCCCAGTAGTTGAAGTACATAGCATTTATGGCTCTAGGTCTCTTTCTAGCATGACTAAAATCAGATTTTCACAATGATTTGAGAGAGCATGAATTAAGGAAACTCAAAGTTTGCCATATATATATATGTAATATATATGTATATACCCTTCCCCCACAGAGCCAAGAGGGAGTTTATCATGGTCCCATTGTCCTTTCAGATGTGAGCTCCAGTCTACATGTAGTGCTTGTGCATACACGCATGTCATATGTGGGGTTGTGCTCATGGGGATATTAGAAAATGGGTCGTGGTACTCTGTTTTCAATCATATTTTATAAATATCCCAATTGTCAAGACCCAGTAAATTGCAAATAAAGAAGCTCCCATTGTCCAATATTTCTAACAGCTCAGCTAAGTTTTAACATAGTGGCCCTCTCTGCCGTGCACATTTCCTATAAAATAGTATTTGAGATGAATTAACGTGACCAGACTCTGAAAGCCCCCAGATAGCTGCACCAATTTCCAGAGTGCAGGCAGATGTGATGTGAGCACCCCATTACGTGCGTGTAATTTTATATACTTGTCCATCACCTTTTATACTGAAAGAAGCATCCTATTTTTAAAATTACTTAATTATTACTTAGGTTCCATGTTCACTTCTAAAAATCTTTCTATAAAGGGGAAATATTTTTTCCCTCAAATTAACACAGATATAAAACAGAAAGACGAAGGCGCATAAAGGCCATGGACGCATTTTGCGGGGGATAGGTTCTGGTTGAATGAGATCTGGGATGTGTGCCAAATTAATAGGAAAAAATCCCGTTCTTCCTCTCCAATAGCCACAATGTTCATTATTAAGAAAAGCATATGAACCACAGGATTTGATTTTAATAACACCAATGTCTTCATTAATCTCTACATTCCATTTAGCCTCATTATTGGGCAAATGCTGAATTAATGCATAACATATTATTGTCGGACGTCCCTTACAAAACATTTCTCCCTTCTTTTATCATTCATTCCAGGACCCTCAGGTGTGCATGTCATGTGTTTAAATATCCTGTGGCCCTCAACAGCTGTTTTCTTACCTCAGTCTAAGAGGAGACTTTCTGCTTGGGGTGTCTACAAAGGGGTGTGGGAAATAGAGCTGTGGATTCTCGTTCAAAACCGTCATTATTTTTTTTTTCTGTCATTTTAATGCTGTCACGTCAAAAAGGCCTCTCTGTCACCTGCAACTGAGATGATGTTTCCTTGATGGTCTCCGGGCCTCCTTCTAAATCAAGAGTGGTGATAGCCAACACCGCTTTGTATCTGCAGAACAAATAGTGGCCTTTGTCCAGCACAAGTCCCTAAACAAACTTAATCTCTCTAACACGGTGACAGATGACATTTAGATGTCCTTGTTACCCTTAAAATGAGTTTTATTGACAATCAGAGAACAAAAAGAAGGCCCAGAGAAAGCCCAATGTTTTATAGGCTTGCTAACAACATCTTAGTGCGGAGGGTGAGGAGAAAGCCTGAAGTTGCCCCCATTTTCCCCTGCTTTGCTATATCACCATGACAACAGATATAGAAATCACTTAGTGACTCCTAGAAAGAAAACACAGTGACACAGTACCCCTTGTATGGCGAATCAAACTAAAGCCTTCATTCAAATAGCTATTCAGCTTGGGCATTCATGTAGAGGATAGGGTGGGTTTTACACAGGTAACTACAAGGGAAAGGCCAGCGGACCTTCCAGCCGCAGCATATGGCAGCGTCTCTGTCTAATTAACGCATCCTCAATAGAATTGATCCATTTTAAATTTGTTTTCTTTTACTTGAAACATCACTAATGTAAAGGGCAACATTAATCAACATCGTGGAACTTAAAAGGGCATTAAAGAGTGATCTTTTTCCCTATGCAACAAGAATCTTTTCAAGTAGTTGTGTCAACCGCCGCGGATTCGGGGCTTCTTCCGAGTTCTCAATCCGAAGGCAAATCTAGAGAGGCCTCTACTGGCGAGTTTCTGTCAGTGCACCTGTCCGTGTGGCGCTGTCTCAGAAAAAAGCACGCGGGAGAATGACTCCCAGCTCTTACCGGCGAGTTGCACCCAAGATGGATCACTGATGAACATACCGTACAAAACATTGAATAATGGCATTCACACTTTTGAAGTGGTCATGTCTAACTGCCTTTTTTCAGGTAATAAAAGGATCACAAAGCTCTGCTGAATGAGAGGCTCGGACATTTTGAGATATTTTAAGATTGTTCAGCAAGGATATAACAGGTAATCTCTCTTTCATTCTCTCTCTCTCTCTGTCTCTCTCTCTCTCTACTTTGTACATCAGACTCTCATGCAAGTGTGAGAGTTAAAGCCAAACTAACAGGAAATTCTATTTCTTGACATTGTCTGTGTGGAAGGGGTGCTGGATGGGACACATTGTTGACACCCATACTCATTATATTTCTTTCAAAAAAAAAAAAAAAAAAAAACAAAACAAAAAAACTGAACTAAATCTTTAGATAAAACTAAAGTATCCAAAATTGTTTTTGGCTTAATTACAAAGCAGAAGTTCCCGGCCACGATTTCCTACTTACAGTGAAGAGATATGGGCCAAACATAATCTCCCCAAGTGAGACTAAACATGAAAGTATCATTGCAGCATATTTTTATCAAATTAAGCCCAAATAGGCTCACAGCTCTTTATAGAGGTGGAAAAAAAACTTGTAGGGAAAAAAGAGATTTAATTTTTCCACCATAAGTTTAAAATTATTTAATATTCCCTAGGGTAAGGATAGGTATGATCTGTTTCTGCAGGGGGAAACTCGGGGTTTTTTTCCTCTTTGAAAAAATGACCTGACTCCACAAGTGTTATTTAACTTTGAAAGTTTTCAAAAGACAAATCTCTCTTTTCTTGTTTTCCAACATTTATATTTTTATATTCAGTGTTATTTTAAATAGGAGCATACCAAGATTCTATTCAAATTGCCTTTCAGAAACCCCATAAGTTATTTCTTATTGCAGTGACTGATCTCTAGAACCTTGGGATTTCTCCCAGCATAATTTTCCATAGCGTCATTTCATATTTCAAATCATTTCATGTTTATTTGAGATAAAATTTTAGTCAAGCAATTTTGCATAGGGTAGTTTGGTTAGCATGTCAGTAAATTACCTTCTGGATTATACAGGTAATACGTGGTCTTCTTTCAAGTAAATTTTGTTAGATGCCTTGGGATCGCTACCTTGTAGTCCCAATAGTGACACCTTCTGGTAGAAAGAGAACCAAAAATAGTTTTAGTTTCTTTTTGCTTATTGTTTTAGAGAATGTTACCAGGGACTCTGTTGGTATAAATATAGATAATTTACAATTATCTTTTCAGGTCTTTTAAATATAGAACAATACATTCCCAAAACCTTATAAGTGAGAGAAAAAGCCCGACTTCTATTTAGTTGTGAAACTGAAAAAAGTTACTAGCAGAGGAATGCTATCTAAATTACTACCAAATAGTGTATAGATATAGAATTACAATCTTTTGGGTTCTTATGTAACATAGTAAATGAGAAAACAAAATTTAGTAATCGTCTTTCTGGGAAGTGCCCTATTTCACAGAAGCATGGTCGAAATGCTTAACAGAAATATTTAACATTTCTCTAAGTTTTCCTTAAATATTTATTAAATGTTTTACATGTAAGAGAGAGCAAAATTGATCAATGAACAAAAAGAAGATCAGATCATATACTTCATAGCAGCCTAATCGTCAATAATCTTTGCTAATCTAACTAGAATTGCTCTTCCAGGATATGGATTTATCACAAATCAGAAGAAAACATTGGAATCATGTTGGAATGTGATCATTTCTCAACTGAGCCAGAAGCACATGGTTTGCAGAACATTGTATACAATAATGTTTAATCTGCATTGGAGAGGATTCAGTATTAAAAACAAACTTTGCCAAAATAGATCCATAGCTACCGAGGAGTGGTCTTCATTCTCTGAGGCTTTGGTGACGCTTCTCTCTAAATTGTATCTGTTCTTAATCTATAATATTATCACAGCAATCAGAGAATTTTCAGTTCCCCATACAGCATGTGAAGACTTTTGTAAGAAACTGCTTTCGATAATTACCCAGAAACCCATGTAACACCTGTGTAAGTCTTTTTTTGACTGGATAGCCATTCACTTGCTAAGCTGTAAAACTATAGTATCAATAATTCTAGAGTTTCACAGTCACATGAGATAAAAATGGCAGAATGTAAAGAAATCAGTTTCAACCCAGGATTAACTTAAGTGAGCATTTCCATGCAAAATATGCCTGATATTTGGTTCAGAGAACTTGGGATCTTTATTGATATTTCAGATTACAAAGAAAATATGGCTATCGGTCCCCCCAGATATTGTTTTTCCTTGGGGATTGTGGTCAGCCATATGGTAAACCAGCGAATCGTTTAATCCATGATACACATTTATGACTACTTTTGTGATATCACTGCGAGGAAACATGAAAATGTCTCACAAATTATGCGGCAGACAGTTATATTGTTATCTTTGAAACCATCTTTGGCTCTGCTGTGTGCCTTTGTTTGCACAACTTGAGCACATGCTTCAAAATGTCATCCAGATTACAAGCATGCAGGGAATGAAGTATTACTTCTGTATCAATATCAGGAGCATGCTACTTTATTTCATTAAATAGCTCATCCGCCGATTGCACTTGGTAAATTTGCGAAATTCCTGCTTTGTATTTCTTGCAAGACTTATTTTATAATGTTATTTGTGATCTGAGAAAAAAGAGTCTTCAAAAATTATTTATGATGATGGATATGGGGAAACAAAGGACTTTTAGACTCACATAAATTACAACATAAAAATTGCCAAGCGCAACATTTACACAAAATCCTTTGGCCAACCCCTGGCAATTAAGTTGGGATACGATGTGCTCAGAGTGAAAACAAGGACAGAAATTAAAATCAAACACCCACAAAGATTGGAAAAGTTTGGTTGGGGTTTGGGTTTTCCTGAGTACCTGAAATCGCATTTTAGCTGATCATTAGACACAACTGTAAAGAAAGGCCCTGTTTTGCCTTGGGAGAGTTCATCCAGAGATTGCACAAGGGATTTGCACAGAATAGAGCTTCACAAAACCCAAGGGCTGTCAGAGGGAAATGGTATCCAGGAGGACAGGGCAGGCCAAGCATCCCTTCAACAGCAAAGCCACACAAGAGAGCCAGAGGCAGCACAGAGGCTGCCAACGCAACTGCCTACCACGTCTGCCAAGGAGCCAGAAGCCGCTTGTGGGAAAATATCACTTACCCTTAGCATCTGGGTCCTGTGATTGTTATCCAAAGAGACAGAGTTGTAAGATATAGTAGCATAAACAGCATCCCATTAAACACACACACACACACACATGACATTCCTCTCTGTGTACAGAGGGAGATAAGCCACGCATGGCCTTGAATTAGAAAGACTTTCTGTAGTTGGAATTCTTTTAAACAAGATTGAATCTTAGTTCTATATTCATACTTCATAATGAGGTGAGCTTTAGTAATTGCTATTCACCAATAGCTTTGGTTTGTAAAAACCAAGAATGAGTTGCATTTGTGGCTCTTTGCAGATGAGTCTAGTCCACTACAAAATGGTTATTCCCTTGGAGTTGCTGGTTGTAGCTGCCAGATAGGATTATTTAAAAATTAAATCTCGACGACAGAGAAACTAAAATGAAGTTTGATGTTAAACTTTTTCCCCCTCTTTTTTGGGTATTCTATCACTATTTTTAAGAGGCCAGGTTCTAAACATAAGCTCCTAAAGTAATTGGTGAATTCTTATTTAATATATACTATATTATAAGCATATAATACATAACTATAATTTGTATGTCATATAATATATATTTTTACATATATGTTTAAGCTTGACAAAATGTCTTCTAAAGTACACACTTTCAATTTATATCTGAATGAGTGTTTTTAAGGTTTCCAAATGTGACAATGTGATCATATAGATTCACTTGGTATTGAAATATGGAACAGGGAAGGGAGGGTGTCTAGAGAATTTAAAGATTGGAGACACCTTGTGGTTAGCACAAAGGCCTTTGCTTTTTAGCAATATAAGCACTGTTTGAAGATTATTATAATGGTAGAAAGTAAGTAATGACTTTTTTTTTTTTAGAGTAGTCAGTAAAAGCATAAAAGAGTATTTTTCATTTGAAAGATTTTGCTCTGATATCAAGAACAGAAAAGAGTGCTGTTTTAAGAGCCAGTGACAATACAATATGCCCAAAGACAAATTTTTTATATTTAAATTCATTACAAGTCAGTTTTATTACCCAGGCTAATGCAGAGCATTCGCAATTACAATCTCACTTATTTACACAGCAGATTTATTATTAAAACTTTTTGATTTTCCATGAATGAAATTAAAATTTCAATTGTGTTTGGTTGACTAATATATGTATATATAGATGTATATATGTATATGTATATATATATATATATATACACATATATACATCTATATATATATGCATCTCAAGACCTTAAAATCCAGTTGCTTTTTTATGCATGTTACACGAGATAATGCGTATAGGTCAGTTTATGCTATAATATACATAATGACATAAAATAACTACTTATAAACATATTCCACATGTGCACGAACTTTATTATATGGACACTTAATTGTTTATTTGTATAAATAGCAAAGTAATTTAAGAATATCTACCATCTAATGATAAGATGAGGACAATGTTCAAGAGAGGTGAAATTTTGTAGAAGTACAAATCCATGCACAAAAGTAAACAATTGATGTGTTTTTACTTTTGTTGTTTTTCATTATCACATACACACAAAAGAAAATTGATTCTGACTGGTAGTTTTTTGGTTAATAGTTTCTTTTCTGGTACCAGAAATTCTCGAAATTGTTCAAATTTAGTTTCATATTTATAACATTTCTATACAAATTAGAAAGGTATGGTGAAAACAATTTCTTTTATGTTGCATATCTGTGTAGTTGTGGAAGAGCCTGTGAATTCAAAATCATGTTCAGTTATGGAAAGAGGAAGGTGAAGGAATAAGTTCCAATCATTTTACTTCACTTAAAAATTTTGAATTTTCAAAGGAAACATGAAATACTCCATCTTTGTCAGTACATAAAATAACTTACGAACAGATACAAAAGACTGGTAAGAATTTATAAAAACTTTTTTTGTTGGCCACGTGTTGTTACATTTTCCATAAAGGAAATAAATATCCCCAGAAAGATGTACATGAAATCAGACCTACTTTTTCGAGGATATTTAAATCGTTACACCTCACAGCTATAATATTAAAAGCAAGTATTTAATTTTGATTTCACTGTTAAATATTTGTCACTTTTGTTATATCTTTTCCTCACAATTTTTGTTTCTTTCCATTTGCCTTTTTTTTCCATTTCATTTCTCATTGCGAAGGTCTGCCCTGAGTGGTTTCAATTTTCATCCTTTTAATTATGTTTATGTTATACCTTTAATATTTAATATTTTTTTTCTTTTAAGTTTAGGTGGTTTTTCAACCCACTATTTTAATTAGGTCTTCTTTAATATCACATAATATTTCCTAGGAAGTAGTAGTATATACAAAAGCATCCCCCCGAATCCTAGTAGTGTATTAACAGTAGTAAATTGCAACTTGTTATAATTGCATGTGGCAGAATCATTTAACCCTTGATGCTCTTAACGTTTTAAATTGTGAAAAGGAAGATCACACTCATTTACTAAAGCCAGCACAGTTTGCACACTTAACTAAATACATAGCCATGCTTCCCAGGGAATTTTTTTTTTCCCCTGGAATATACTGTCTGAAGCTGCAGAGGACAAGTTAGCCTCACATTCCCTGTATTCAACCTATATTCTTTACAACTGTCCAAATTGTATTAGAATTTGCTTATAATGATGTTATATGATGTCCTTGTTGTGATACCTGCGTTTGTAGAGAACTTAATATTGATTTACTGTGTCTTTTGCCCATCTTTGAGCAGCCTGGATAGCAATTACAGCTGTTGGTGGTATCTATTTTGTCTTTTCATAATTGTCATTTCTTGTTCTACTTAAGATTAAAATATGAAAATTGTACCACGTGCACATCAACAGTGCATTAGCCAAGTTATCAGCAATATCTGTGAAGAACCATCATTTTAACCGTGGTTCTTTACATTGCCTCTTCATTTTATTTATGAAAATTGCATGCTACAATATCAACTTGAGCAAGAAATGCATTCGAATGTGAGCCTCCCTGACATCAAGTCCTCATCTGGACCATTACTATCTTCCTGAGAAATCACTAGGGCTTTCCCAATACCTGCCTGCCTCTGCCAAACGCTTTCTCCCCCTCAGACTGGGATTTCTGACAAGCAGGGGCTGCTTTGTTATTTTTCAACTCTAACTGTAAAGAGCCCTCACAGTTTTTGAGCTCTCTCTACTAGTCTCATTTCAATTCACATTTCATAAAGAATATGGTATTTTCTACAAGGAAAGACATTTTTTTTTAATAACAGAGCAGACTTGAGATGAGTTCTTCATAATCACAAATAGGCCTACTAGGTATAGATTTCCTCAAAAAAACAAAACAAAGCAAAAACCTATCTAAGAGCTGTTCCAAAATTCAAAAATGTCTCATTTGAAGACCAAATATACTTATGTGGGGAAGGGTTGGGGATATCGTTGCCTGGGATCCTCTCAGGAAATTTATCAAACAGAGGCTGTAAAAAATAATTTTTAAATGATGGAGAGAGGAAACCTTTTTACAACAAATTTGGGATTATTTTTTTTCCTGGTCAATTGATATAAAAACCCACAGTTGAAATAACTGAAGCACTTTGATTCCGTCTTGACTCAACAAACCTTGAACTACTTAAGAAGGATTCTTTGTGCTGTACAATGAAAATATAAATATCACAGTTCAAGATGAAACTGAATAAATATTTGGATACTACCCCTACACACACACACCACACACATATACACACACACTCTCCCTCATTCACACACACACACACACACACTCACACACTTTCCTATCAGCAGACTAAATTCAGCTAGTTCCTGAAAGGCATTCATTTTAAGTCACTATTGTTTTATTTTACTACATCTGTTTGGAAACGTTTTAGAAATGACTATGTGCAAGGAAATAATAAATGCATCTGCAATCTCTAGCAGAGGCCCCTCCTCATGAGACGGTGGCGGGTGTTTGTGGGTGTTGTTATTGCCGTTGTTGCAATCTAGCTAATAAAGGCTTTCTCTTACACAAGAGAATTTTGACAGGGTTGACTCCAGACAGCTTTCCAGCTGAGGTCTGGGGCCTTGCTGAACCTTCAAAATTTTCCCATTTGAGCTGCATCAAAGTGAAGGAAATTCAAGGATCACTAACGTCTCAGATGGTAGCACTTGCCCTAACAACGAAGGTTCAGGAATTCTTTGGAGCAGGCTGAGGTCATTTTTCTCCCCTTTTCTCCTAATGCTTTTCTCTATTAATCAGAGCTCGGAGCTCAGATTGGTCTTCAACTTCCTCCCAATCCTTGCTAAGCCTGTCATTTCTAGCTATTATTTACTTTAATGGACTTTGGCTGATCCCTTATGAAGCTTTGGATCTGAGAATAATAAGGCTGGAGAGTAACGGCCATAGACATGGGTGTGGGTTTGCCTGCAGATTAACCGTGGCAGATGGGCTTTATTGCGGTTTCCTGTGTACTGAGTGTTGATTGAGAGGGTATAATGAGAGAGGTGGTGTCTACACAATGGTCACAGCCACTTCATTGCACTTTGCGTCTAAACAACCCCATTTTTCTAAATCTTTGGGTTGTGAAATTTTAGGAAGTCAGAGCACAAGAACAAGTACAAAAACAACTGTAAATAACCATGAATGTTAATCCAACACTAATTGGTCCCTTCTTTCAATATGAGTCCATTTTGCTCAGTTTTTAAAATTCTGGGTAAATTAAATGGTTAAACAAAATGTTCCTGCATTAGGTGGTTTGGGGTGAAATAGCGAGCAACGTGTATATTCTGTGTGTTTTTCGCTTGCTTGGGGTCTTTTGTTTGTATTTTGTCAAATATGCTCTGTTCGATTATTACCACAGACACTAAAAGCTTAAGTTGTAATTATTTTCAGATGCTTTGGGAGTTATCATGTTGGTGACATTTTTCTGAATTAAATCAGAGTATATTAAAAAAAAAATAACATCAGGGTAATTGTTTCATCCCTGGCATAAGAAAGCAAAGATTTTTTTTTAACCTTTCTCTATTTACTGCATTTGATTTGAATGTTTGCTCAGTTGCAACTCACCATGCAATTAAAACATGTTTTTTATAGGTGCTAGCTAAAGGTCTTTTACACATTCCTCATTTTTAAGATTTTACTTAATTCCTCCCTTTCACCAATGGATTAAATCACAACTATTGATTCCTTTCTTCCTTTGGGGCTTTCCCCATCTGTCTTAACGCTTTCATCCTACACCCCTCGGTCTCAGAGGGGTGTTCTGAAAATGAACCGCCAAAACCTGGAGAAGACTCTAGGTCAAGTTTGTGTACAAGAGTTTAAATTTTTAGTGACAGTCCTCTCTCAAGGCCGCCTGAAAGTTTCCACACAGTGCTGCACAAGCGGGCACCACCAATTATCCTTCTCCTTTGAAAACCATTATCAAGTTTTTCAAAACTTCTTTCATTTCACTGTTGTCATTCAGTGAAAAGGAAACTAACCACCATGTCAAGACAACTCCGCTGCCTAGCAACGCAGGGCCACATTTTAATTCTGACTTGCTTCTGGTCTTGACGAATAGAAAGTGACTATGTTAAGCCAGTCACAAGAGTTGTTTGTCACTTCTGAAATGCAAACAAAACTATATTGTTTTCCAAAGTATTGGGTGTGATTGATGTAAAGATTTACAGTAACATCATTCATTTTCCCTTGTGTTTTAGCAGGATTGATGTCATATCTTTTCATGCTTTATTAAATGCTTTAAAAGAGCTAAAAAAAAAATGACGCTTTTTGTCCTTTAAAGAGTCTAAAGAGTGTTTTTTTTCCCAGTGAAGTAGACTCCAACAACTTGTGAAATTTAATGAATCTATTCAACTAGTGTCAACCACATCCATAAATAATTTAATAAGAAACCATCATCCATGAAGAGGAATGCAAGTTGAACAATCAGAGAGGAGCAGACCCGACCAAGGTCAACATTCTAGGGTGGGGAAAAGAAAAGTGAGGCTTTTAAAATTGTGAGTCATAGAGTTTGATTTATCACATTTTCCCACAGCCCTGTGTTCTGGGTTTTTTGGTATGAAAAGCTGCAGGTTGCTGCCGGTGTGATTTTAATTGTAACTCTTTCCAGGCTTCTGTGTTGAGAGGTCTATCATAAAAGCACGGCATATTTAAAGTCACCAAATTCCTATAAAATGGTTATTCGAATTGAGAGCTTGTCGTTGTACTGGCTGAAACTGCCCAGAAGTCGATTAATGAAATAGAAAGGTATTGCTATTATATTTCAAACACTGCCTCTAATCATTGGTATTTCTACTATTTTATGTAAATAAATAGTGGAATGTCATCTATTAGACACTTTAAAATATGCCAGTTTGTGTGATTCGAATATATATAATCTAGAAAAAGGTAACATTCTTCCTCAAAATAAGATCTGAGTAGAAAAGAGAAATACAATTTTCTTGTCATTTCTTAATACTCTAAGCAGTAATATAATAATATTAATCATTAAACAAAATGTTTATTGGAAAACTACAGTTTAGAAAGATCAGAATCACACATGATAAAATGAAGGGTCAGCATCATGGAAAGGCTAGAAAATTCTTGTCCTTTTCAGTTCTCAAATCTCTACCTTTTCCATAAACCTGACTCATATTTGGAAGTGGAATCTAGTTGTTAAGTGGGTCAAAAACATACAGTTTAAAAATTTTAAAATCATTACAGAAGTATGTTTTGAGATGAATGAAACATGTTACACATAAAGAATAAAATCTGAGATTAAAGAAAAAAGTTTTCTTGAAATTAAGTGAAAATCTTGAGTTTTTTATGAACTTTTAAAGGTTTAATTCATTAGCAATATTTTGTCCAATAGACCTTTATTGACATTGAATATGAACTCAAAGAACATGAGCGTCCATTGAAACAGAAGTGGTTTAGGTTCCATCTAAGAAGAATATATGAAATTATTACATTATGGTAGCACTGTGATGTGCTCAGATATGCCTTGCCGTGGGCATCTGATATGAGATTGTGTCCCATTTTTCCACTCTTCAGTTGAGAGCATTACCTACCCTTCAGGAGCCTTAGTTTCTTCATCTATAAGTAAGGATGATAGCGTATTTTTTGCAGGGCCATCAGCATGATGAGAGAGCATCTGGTTCATTGAGGGGTTCAAGATAAGTAGTAATAAGAGCAGTAATAGAATGTGTCACTTAAAAGTCCAAATGAGTCTGCAGTGGCTTAAATTCCACTTATTAGCTGTACAACCTTGGGCAAATGGCTTACATTTTCTGATTCTCAATAACCTCATCTATAAAATGCAGTTAGTAATAGTACCTATATCTTAAGGTAATATGGGCATTAAATAAAATATTGTGTTTTAAGTGCTTTGAACTTGGCCATAATAGTGTTTGATAAACAAATGTTAGCTGTTCTATCTAAATGTTATCTGTACATATCTATTACGTAACTGAGTCTGTGTTAATTAATGGTCTCTTTCCTCAGATATTAAAATAATACTAATAATTTGGCTCCTCACATGTTTTTGTGATAAATTAAAGTGAAATGCTTTGTTTATAGATTCATAAAGAGACACTCAAGCTAACAAAGTCCATTCTGTAACAGAAAGACAAAATAAGTTTTTTAGATATTGATCGTTCTGTCTGCATTTTTAATCAAATACTTTCATGAAAGATAATTGAGCATTCTTTAGTATGTCTTGGCAAACTTCAGAGGATTCTCGTTTCAAATCAAGGTGTACAAGAGTTTAATCATTTCATACAGCCCGTCACTATGTGGTACCAGTAATAGCAGGAAACAAATGTCGGCACAAGTCTGGTATTTTGAAGCCCAGTCTTGGTTCTCTCAGCCCTTCTAGCAGGGGGACAGATTTATGATCCAACTGCAATACGTGGGCACATTTTGTTTGTCCTACAAAGAATCTGCTTATTATTCGACTGCTTCACCACATCCTAAGCTTAGATTTTGCATTAAAATCCAGATTTCTAGGTTCTCTCACAAAAGCAAGACTGTGAGGATGGACTGGTTTTACTGGAGTAGAGTGTTGGCTGAGTGCTTGTGGCTCCTTCGGATGAGATCTCAACTGTCCACTTCACCCTGCCCACCCTTGTTCCCTCTTAAAGTATATTCATCCAGATTTACCTATTTTAAGCTAGGTGCCTGGTTCCCGAGGCATTTTAGATTTTTTAGCAGAAGAACTCAAATTAGAAATCATGCAAAATTCACTAGTTGAATCCAACATTACCTATAGCACCCAGGGCCCACTGCAATTTGTAATTTCATTACTTTTCCTCCAGTATCTTCGTAACACATTTGGCTTAATTACTCTTGAGAAGTGTTAGAGACGACTTCTTTACAGACGTGAAAATAAAATATCTTTTCTCTTCCACTGCATGCAGTTTTTCTCCTGGTCGGATGGAGAAGAAACCAAGTCCCCAGTTATTTATTGACTGGTTGGATGGAGAAGAAACTAAGTCCCCAGTTAGGAATTGTGTGCAGGCTGTGAGGAGCACAGAGCCCTGAGGTCTGTCTTGCGGAATTGTGACAGCCTGCCTAGGACAGCACCCGTGGCCACAACATAGGTGACGGTTCTTCTGTTTTTCCTATCCCAGCACACCAGATACTTTATGCCAAATATTTGAGGTGACACCATGTTAATTTGACTCTTAGAAAATCGAACTGATAGCTCCTCTGATGGTGATGAGGCTGGGCACATGAAATCTTGCCAAGAGTACCTACTTATTTCCACAATCACATGTATTTCCTTCATAGTTTAAAAAAAATATTTTAGGCTGAGTTATAATTATAGTGAAAAAAATAAGTAATATAAGATTTAAATAATACTTTTGACTTTCCACATTCATTTCTAAATATCTATTTGGTGATATTATTGATTCTAACTTTAAAAAGGAGGAAATATACACTATGAGAAAGTAAGCACTTTCCAGTTCCAGTTATTTCTTCATGTCACATCATCAAATCTCGTTTGCAGCATGGTGGGTTTAACTAATCATTAGCTAACTAACTAACCAACTAACTACATAAATAAAGGAACAGTAGAAAGGTAGAAATTTCTGAGTTTCTTACTATGTTTAAACCTGAATCCTTTACTGCCATCAGTAAAGAATACACTTTTGGTTTGTTTGTCTGAATGTAGGAATGAGTTGCTGAAGGTATGCGAGTGTGTTTGGTATAGTGAAGTAAAATTTGGGGTACTGCTAATGGCTTTGGATGGAATAGACTATTTCCTTGTCTTGTACTTGGGATTGTGGCCTCTTCCTTGTTTGTGAAGGGCTCTAATCATCAAAGCAAATTCTCTTGCCCATAGTACAAAATATGTTAACTAGCTCATTACCTCTTTAAATGTAGACATTTGGTCATTGCAAACTTTGAATTACCAAAATTTTAAAACACCTACAAGCAGTTAAGTTAAAAAACAATCTCAGTTAAAAATAGTGTTTCAACCATCATTTGTTTGCTATGCCTTATTTATAGGTATTCTTATTTAACTCTATACAACACTTTTTATTTACCAAGAAGTTTAAAATAAGTATCTGCATGAGGAAATTTCTTTGTGGGAAAATACACTAAATTTTCATATGATGTCTAACTGCATATTTTTTTAATGCTCTGTTCATTTCCTGTCACAAGATGTTAACCTCAAAGAAACATTTGGTATCACTGAAATAAAAGATTTTTTAATATTATTTTCAAACCACAGAAATTGTTTTTTGATACATGTGCCAGTTGAATTCCACTGCTAGAATATAACATGACACATAGCAACCCCGAAAAATAATCTTGATATGAGAAAAAGATTTAAGAAAAAGTTTTAATATCCAGTCATGAGTTTGGATATTTAAACTTATATGTAGTTCTAGGTATATAATTTCTATTTCCAAATTTAATAAAGTCAGTTCTTTCAATGAAACATTATGGGTCTGGCTAATTTCTCAATTAGAAAGAAAAACTATGAAACACGTGAAAAGTATTTGTAAATGGGATTATTCTTCCAGGTGGAGGCTTTTGTGCACAGATAAAGAGTTATATGGGTTCCCAGACTCTCGATTGGAAGGGGTTTAGAAATCATATAGTGCAATTTCACAATGGGGAGATAGCTCTCTGCAGCATTCCCCCATCTCAGTGTGTTGCTTTGGAACATTCCAGTAATGAGAAGCTCCTTTCTTTTTGAGGAATCTTGTTTCATTTGGACTGTTCCAGTTCTATTTTAGGGTAAGCCAAAGTTCCCTTTCTCTGACTTCCTAGGTCTCTCTTCAAAACTATCTCACAGGGCAGATGGAGCAAAAAGGTTTTCAGAGCCATTGATCATAGTCATGATTATAAGTAGCTAATGTGGTGTTTCACACACAATGCATGTTCAATAGTTACAAGTAAGCATTGATACATGAATTAGATTCTTCTATATCTGGGACTTATTTGTCTTAAGGTAATGATAATTATGTCATCTGCCCACCCCACTCCCACTCAAGAAAGGGAAGGCACAGAGTATATCAATTCCACATTCAACCACTTCCCTTTGCTTCAAAATCTAGCCCCACTCCCTCATTACCCCACATAGTCAGGCCCAGCCTAGTTTTCTTTTGGGTGAGCCCAGACCTAGGTTTGTTCCACTCACAGTGATGAAAGGAGAAATAAAGCATGTTCCAATCTCTCTTCTCACCCCTTAAAGTGACATTGAGATCACAGGAGTTGTCAGAGCCCTGGGCAGCCCTGTTCAGGACTTACTAAAGTGGGCATGCTCTTGTTTTGTGTTGCTTTTCCCTTTGTCTCATCAGGGTGTCCTCAGGTCATTATTTATTTTAATGAATATTTCCAGAACATCTATTAGATGTTAGCCATCTCAGTACATACAGGAAATGCAAGGATGAATATGACATAAACCCTGCCCTGAAGTTTCTCATAGTCTATTGAAAAAGAGAGACATGAGGACAAATCTTTCCAATTAAAAGAGCCCCAAAGAGACACCAGCATATTGGGCTGTATATAGCAGCAAATAACTATGGAAGGTGGGGTTAAATGAGGGAATGGTTCCCAGGCTGGTTGAAGCTTTAGTAGAGCAACATGAGTACAGTTCCAGGGCTATAAGAGGAGCCGCATTTTCAAAAGTCTGCTGGTATTTAAGGATAGAATGCTGGAGGAATAGCAAGCCATCTTCATGGCTAAAACACAGAGCCTGATTGAAAAACAAGGCAGGGATGAAGGAAATCAGATTAGATTCAAAAGATAGTTTAGGGTTATTAACACAAGGTGATTGCTTCCATTAGCAACAAGATATTTTATCCAGACTGTAAATGCACTTTAGGAAAAATAAAATGAATTAATCACAAAGGCCTGTTGAATTTGCTTCTTTCCATGAATATACTTTTGCCCAAGCAAGTTTTTATTTACATGTGAAGGAGGGACAATGCCAGAAGACTAACTCATTCGTAAAACACATGTTTTATACAGATTTTAGTTGAGTAAATAAACTTTGAGGTGTTTTTTAATATTAACAAAAATTTTTAAAACTCTTTTTATTATCAGTAGGAAGTTGGTAAAATGAATTCTGGATTATCCATACAATAGCATACTATGGATTCAGTAAAATGAGGTTGTAGAATATCGGATTATATATAATTGATAGTTATTATATAGATTGTTGGGAGAATAAAAGCAGACTTCAAAATACACAGTAGATTCCTAATACTTTTAAAATACACATCTCTCTCTATATATAGAAACATATATTGGGGAGCCTGGATGGCTCAGTGGATTAAAACCTCTGCCTTCAGCTCAGGTCATGATCCCAGAATCCTGGGATCGAGCCCCCATCGGGTTCTCTGCTTGGCAGGGAACCTGCTTCCACCCCTCCCTCTCTGCCTGTCTCTCTGCCTACTTGTGATCTCTGTCAAATAAATAAATAAAATCTTAAAAAAATATATACTGAAATATGTATAAAAATATTAGCAGTGGTCATTTCAAGGTGGTAGGATTAGGAGTGATCTGAACTTTCTTCTCTTTGGCAAACTTGTATAATTTTTTCTACAATAAATATGTACTGTTTATATAAGAAAGAATAATGGTTAACACTCAATGGGGGGGAAGCCCAAACTCTTTAGTTGTAACAAGCACCCCTTTCAAACACTCATTCTCAGATCAGCCTTCATATACAGAAGAAGCAGTAGAATAATGCCAAGATGTTTCAAGTAGTCCGTAGATCCAGTAGTCACTATGGTTGTCTCCGTGATGTTAGAACTGAGTGTGACTCAGTCCACAGACTATCTGAGCCATTCTGTTCTGAAAGCATTTCTCTAGTTGGATGAATCTCTCCTACAAAACAAAAGTTGACTGAAATTCATTATAACGGTTCTGCCACTTACAACATATAGTCTTGGGTGTTAACACTCTTCTTCTAAATTCGCTTTGAAAAGTATGTAAATGAGTAAATATATACTTTTGCATTTATCATCATGACAATTGCCTCAGTGGCACAGAACATGCCTCTATCATCTATGCTTTTACCTGGAAGAACGGGGCAAATGTTTTTCTGCCTTACTTTAACCTGACTTGTTTACCTTACCTTTGTCTAAGCTAAAAAATTTTACAATTTCCACTTAGCAAATAACCCAAATAAATGGCCAGAAATGTAACTACTTCATTATATAAATGCAAAATTGTGCTTTATATTGGCTTTGAAATGCTACTAATCAAAAGAGTTCCCATTTTCAATAGGATTAAAAACAAAAATTACTTCATATCAACTTTGATCTACTTCATCTATATGATTATCTTTTACTCGTGTCTTGAAAACAGCATCAACACTCAGTGATAGCCAGGAGGATTACAATGTTATTTCACTTTTGAGTAAGGAATTCATTTTTGGACATTTATCAAAAAGATAGCCATAAATTATCATTGTATTCCTTTGTAAGCAAAAAGTAGAAGCAATACACAGTTTGTACACCAGCAGTTTCATCTTCGTTCATCTTGTGGCAGATTAATACCAGCTTAGCCCAAACATCCAAAGTTATGCTGTTGGCAATGTAGCCATCTGTTTTTAATGAATATCTGGGGTCCATTTTTCAGTTAAGCTTCTCTTATTATGTGTGTATGTTGCTTTTTCACAGCTATCTGCATAATTGCTTAAAGATTTTACTACAAAATTAATATCCTTGCTGTGAACAAGGGAACAGGGCAAAAACCAGGATGACAGAGCCTGAGATGAGGTGAAAAACAAATCCAATTTTTCCTTGCACCATAGAAACCTCGTCAGGACTAGCTTTATCTGGTAATCCACATTTAAACTTTAACCTGTAGGGGGGCTCTTTGTGTTAGATAATGTAGGCATAAAAGGAGGCTGAATCACTAATCAGATTAATCATATTTTGTAAGACTCAAAAGCTTCATTAAAAGGACCTGGTATCCAAGTTACACATTTTTGTTGTTGTTGTTGGCAGAGGGGGCATTTGTCATTAAAAAAAAAAAAAAAAAAGAATGACATGGAAATGCTCAAATATCTATAACTTTTGATGAACCTATAGCAGACAAGACCAAGAACAATGGGATACCCTAATTTGTAAAATTGCAACTTCACAAAATCAACACATGTATTATCTCATTTTCTTCCCTCTTAAATATGAGAAGGCAGTATTGGATAAAGGTTGTGGTTGCTACTATAGCTTTTCTATTATTTTGAGCAGTAGTCTTCTTTTAATATATTTGTACTCTCTGCATCTAGGAACGACTTACTACATATACATGATATTGTAAGTTTATATAATATGTACAAAGACTACCATTGATTTTTTTTCCAAGTCATTTTACAAAGCATTCTAAAGTTGATTATTCAATTAAAGAAAAGAATATTTGGTGGAAATGAGACCTTTTACAAGAGTAAAGTGAACCAGGGAAGATCTTTTTAAGTCCAGCATTTTATAAAATGTGATATAAGGAAATATAGTCACAAACTTCTTTTGTTTGTTGGGGAAAAAAGAAAGGAAGAAAAATATGTCACTGAACTAAATCTTTGCAAGCAAAGCAAACCTTTCAAAAGGAGAAGCAAATGAATTCTGTGGTTGACAGTCTGTAGCATGACTAGGTAATTGTGCAAAAAAGCAATTGCATGTGTAACTTTATGCACACCAAAATCTCCTCTTTGAAAACTCAGCCCTTATATTTTAAATCAACAAATAGTTTTCAGCATATGGTCGGTTACACAAACGCTTCCTAACAAAACTGCTCCAGTAATAATCTTGGTGAAAGAGCATGCCAAGTAATAGCTATCGAAAATTGTTTCATGCTACCTTGTGAAGGATACCATCTAATTTTGACGTCTAATTGGGAGTACAAAAACATTACATCAGTTTATTTTTCTCAGCACAACATATATCATTCTCAGAAAAGATCGATTTATCGGATTATATATTCATATCTGTGGAACTCTACATCTTAAAATCAACTCTACAAAATTGCTAATCAAAATGCACAAGTCTTTATAACCAAGTCATTTCAGATGAGGAAACTCAACCAAATGAAATGACAGTATGTTAGCAGCAATGTCAAACAGGAAACAAAAGTAACATAAACGATTTTCAGTGTGTGATGAGACAACAGCACTATTGACATTATTGAATACTTTAAATTGTGTTACACAAGATCTAATTCTTCCAACAAATTTGTAGTTTGAATGTCAGAAATAATAGCTCCTGAACAAACCATGGGTAAGTCAGATGCATGATCTCTTGGCAGTAAACTTGGGATAACTGACAACACTGGAATGTCCAAGTTGAGAATTTCCACACTTATAAATATATACATCTATTATTTATCATGATAATAATAAATAAAAGTATATCTGTAACCTATCCCAGGTTTTTCAACAGTGCCTCTCGGCATGGAATATAAATACCACTTTTAGACATTGAGACATAAGTTCTTTGTGGAAGTGGAATTTGCATGGTTTGTTTTACTTTCATCCAAACAGAGTGAAATGTTTAAAATAGCCACCCTTAAAAACACCGGTTTATAAGTTTCACTGTAGATTTTTTTAAATGCCTTTTACCCATGATTTTGAATTATAGAGACCTTCACTACCACATTAATTCCCACAAAGAAGTAGACTATTTCATCATATAAACACTTGTTCTACACAAGTGTTTTGACCATCTCCCAAAACAAACAAAAGCCATACGCACACACCAAAAAAAAGTAAAGAAGGTAACAATAAAACCTCATTCTTTTAAAGAGCTAACTTCACAGATCTTTAGGAGTTTTAACCTCTGATGTGCTGAAGCCAGTGCGGGGCAATGGATGTGGTGCTGGTGACCTATTTGTCACTATTCTGGACTCTAGTTCTTCTAGAGCATCAGACCAGATCCATAGTTTGTGTAAATCATGTTAGGGTCCTGATCGTCACTGTGCAATCTATAAAATGAGGAAAATGCCCTTAGCTCTCTGTAAGGCCGCTTGTGGTTTGAATATTCAGTGATGCTAAATATGTAGGTGACATTTGAAGGAAAAGCCTTCTCTTTTATACAAATATAATTATTTAGAGGTTTCTAGAGTAATGCAGACAAAAGCATAATTGGCATAGCCTCAGCTTCACTCTATTGAGTTGTGTGGTCATCCCCACCACACAAAGTAAATCAAGATGTTCATAGATCTGGTGGATGCAGATATTATAGACAGTAGTCAGAATCATTTGCTTCCCATAAGCCTCAGGCCATTCTCAAGTTGGCAATTTCACCTAAACCAGATATTTATTTAATTGATTTTTTTTTTCTCTCTGCTCTGAATGAATAGTGACAATCATTATCTTGTCTCACCATATCAACTCCATCATAGAAATAGGAGGCAAGAGATTCAACTCTTGGATGATTATAGCTCTTGGGCCTCTCCAATATGAAAAACATTTAGCAGGATTCAAAGAATGAACAGAAATACAGATCATGCTTTATTTTCAGATCTTTCTTGATGCAATTCTTTTTTTTTTTTTTAAGATTTTATTTATTTATTTGACAAACAGAGATCACAAGTAGGCAGAGAGGGAGGCAGAGAGAGAGAGAGGAGGAAGCAGGCTTCCTGCTGAGCCGAGAGCCCGATGTGGGGCTCAATCCCAGGACCCTGGAATCATGACCTGAGCCAAAGGCAGAGGCTTAACGCACTGAGCCACCCAGGTGCCCCTCTTGATGCAATTCTTAAGGCCATCTTTCAGGTAAGATAATTTTTTTTTTCTCCTAAAGAAGGTAAAATGTTTACAATGCTTTAAATACAATTTTTTAAAAAACCACAAAGTAAAACAACAAAAAACCTTACATAGCTGCTTCTAAGGGAAAAAATTCCCTTTTGGAATCGAGAGCAGCTGTGGAGACATCTGTGGGCTGAACAGTCTTAAAACAACAATTGCGCATACATCTGTGGAGATAAAATAAGTGATGGATAAAATGTGAATTAAGAGCTCACATTCTGTAGATACTATTATAAATGTATAAGCAGAAATGAGACTCATAAAGCATCTTTTTAACTTCACCGTCAACTATGGCGAATTAAGATGCAACCATAAAAGAGCAAAATAGGGGCTGGATTAAGAAAGGTCAGCTGGAGGGGCACAAAACTGGTCAGTGGTTTTTGTTTGTTTGTTTGTTTGTTTGTTTTGGGTTTTTTGCAGGGTAGACCTAAAGGCACATTCACCTTCTTGCAGTGAATATCTTCATTTGACCATCTGTACTGAGAGACATTTCAGTAGGGTCCAGCGTAATATAGGTGGCCACTATGCATTCAAGCCTCAATATCGCAGAATATTTTTTCAAGCTTCCCAATGTAGTTTTGTTAAACTGGAAGGGACTTCAAATAATAACGTACAGTAAGACACTGAAAAAAAATTTTTTTTAAACTACTTTAGATGTCATCAATTTCTATCTTAAATTTCAAATAACGTTTTCAGTCCAGACCAGCAAAGAAACTTAGCCCAATTCACGTAGATAGTGACAGAACTTGGACAAAGACCTAAGCTTTCAATTTAAAGTTCTTTACATTACACTGCTAGTTAGTTATCTTGGAAATATTTTGCGAGTTTTGTAAAATAACATTATGTCTTTAAACATAATATGAATGCCAACTAAATTAGAAATATCTTGAGATCAGTATGTATATATGAGTAGTCATTCAAACCTTAATATTCTGATAATTTTTAAGGCTATTTAAATTGTTCCAGATCACAGGAAAAGGTGGAAATATTCCTGAAACTTAGAAGTAACTTTAGGTTCCTTTTGCTAAAAACTAAACAAGACATCACACAAACACAAAGAACATAAGCCAGTCATACTTATGCTTGAGGTTACAAAATCCTTATATAAACTGTTAGCAAATCAAATTGAGCAATAAATGCATAACATAACCAAGAAAGTTTTATTCCAAGACATTGGAACAAGAATTCCAAGAATCGAAAGAAAAATGTGATGTAGTCTTTGTAGATGAAGGTGATAAAGTTTAATCTTTATATCTTTTCAGAATTAGTGGAAAACCAAAACCCAAAAATATTTCTTTCACGGAATAAAAGCTATCGTAAGACAACAGACAACATAATTTTTAATTGTGAAATTCTGGAGTTACTTTTATTATTCAACACTTACAAACATTTACTTAATTGCTATAAAATATGACCACAATATAGGTATAATTATTTCAAGGGAAGGTAATAAAAACAGAACTACTTGTACCTCATATGGTTTATACTTGGAAAGTCCAAGATAATCACCTGAATCAACTGAAATATTATGGGCAATAATATAAGTAAAAGAGTCACAGAAGTAAAATAGTAAATGAAGACTTAAAAAAAATAGTAAGTGAAGACTCAAACATATGTAAGGTCTTATTATAGTCCTGGATTAAAGGGTTTAATAACATAAAGAAATTCATTTCCCCAGAGTTAATCTACAAGTGTGTATAAGTTATTCAATAAGCCAAAGGGTTTTTTCTTCAGAAATTTGAAGACTGGTTCTCAGTTACCTTGGAGCACAATAGCAGAAAATATGAGAATTGCAAAAACATTATTGAAAGAATAATGAGAGAGCTGGCTGTAAAGTATATTAACTCACATTCTAAAGATATACTAATTAAAACAGTATCACATTGACATAAGCTGGATGTAACAAGATGTAAAAGTCAGAAACATGCCCAAGGACATGTATTAAATACCTGATAAAGGAAGTATCTCAAGTCAGTTAGAAAAGTAATAAAATTTTTAACAAACGGTATTGATATAGCTTATTACATTTTATATATGTCAATTCTTGATAAATTGAAAATATAAAGTTAAAAATGAGCTCATAAAAGCACTATGATAAAATATAAGTCAAGACGTAAACTTGGGTTGGGCATCAATCCAAATACTCAAACTTTCTTAGTATGCCACCAAAAATAGAACTATAAAAGCAAAATTTAATAGATTTGACTCCCTTTAACCACTATACTGCTATCTCCCCAACTAAGGTCTCTCCTATGGGTGTTCTTTTTTTTTCTTTTTTTTTTTTTCTCTTTTTTTTCTTTTCTTATTAACATATAATGTATTATTTATTTCAGGGGTGCAGGTCTGTGAATCATCAGTCTTACACAATTCACAGCACTCATCATTGCACATACCTTCCCCAATGTTCATCACCCAGCCATCCCATCTTTTTTAACCCCCTCCCCTCTGGCAACCCTCAGTTTGTTTCCTGAGATTAAGAGTCTCTTACAGTTTGTCTCCCTCCCTGTTCCCATCTTGTTTCATTTTCCTGTTCTTAAACCCCGGAAGCAGACATATTTGGAAAAGGGCACTCACTACTTGAGAATTTGAGAGAAACACAATAAGAAGGTGGGAGAAATGTTCAGAAATGGGAGTAGTAGTGTTCCAGTGAAAATATTCTTAATTTGTTGTGCCTGTACAATGTAAAGGCAATGTAAAATGATAATTAACTAGTATAATAATTATAATGATTATTATTTTAAATAATCATCAATATCATTATATTATTTCCCTTTACACATGTGTTCCACTCATATCACTAATTAGAATTTGGACTCAGTACTTTCATTCAGCTGCATTATAAGTAGAATTGAGTTTTTAAAGTGATCTGCAAACCTAACCACTGTGCTAAATATATGGAACTGTAGGAAAATACATTTTATTTTCCAAGTGACTGACTTTTAAATAGACCTTTGAAATACAAACTATTAATAAAGCATGGGATACTAATATTTTTCCTGTTTATATAGATATTATATATACATACACATACATGTTACTATGTTAATTTTTGAAGTTTCTTTTAATTTTAGCATTGTCATTTCATATAAAACAATAGAAAATAAATCTTAGCAAGAGGTTTACAACTGAATAATTGAACAGAAAATCTGTATGCATTATCATTTACAACAATTTTCCATGGTAAATTAACTGTTCATAAAAAAAAAAAATTCTCTCTAAATCTCTCTGCTCCCTTAATTCATGGGCTATTATAGCTAAAAGACCTACCTATCACTGTTTTTAAGTACCAAATTAAGACTGTATAACTTACATAAAATCCATTCACTTAACAGCTTAGTATCTTTGACTCCTCAGTGCTTTGTTTGAAGAGAAAAAAACCCTAATCTTGACATATTGACAAGGCCAAAAATTAAGTTTCCACAAAGATATTAAAGAGAATACTTAATCAGATAGCAATCAAGAAAGGTGATATTAGTTTGGTCCCATGAACATACAGTTAAACCCAAACCAACCATCTGAAAAATGGCAATTTAATGTCTACAATACTTGTGAAAAACCAGTTAAAGTACTTGTCTGGTTAATATGGTAGCTGGTAGGGATTACCCAATTAAGTTTACTGCAAGATTACTTCAAGTTCAATTTTGTGTGTGTGTGTATAGTTATACACATATGTGCACATAAATGCATATATATGTGTATATATATATATATTCAGTCATTTATATACACACAAAGAATATACTATCATCACATCATTATATAATGTAATAATATATATAATAATAAATAATTTTACATAATATAAATGAAGTTTGATGAGCTGAATTTTGAAATTGTTTGGAATTGGTGAGTTTTTTTCCTTCCAATTTTTCCTCCCTTCAGCCAGAATATTGATAACTGGGATCCTATGCCTACCCCATCATTGTATTTTGGGAGCAAAGAACTTGTTCCTTGAGTTTCACAGGTTCACACAGATGGAAAAGAATTGTTTCTCAAATGGGCTATACATACGCAAAGCCTCATCCACACTAATCCTTGAGGTTAGATAGAAGGTAGAATGCCAGAGGCATAATAATATTCCCCCCAAAGTATTCATGTCTTAACCCCCAGAACCTGTGAGTATATTACATTATATGGCAAAGGGAACTGATGTTGCAAATGAAATTAAGTTTCTATAATCAGCTGACCTTGAAAGATGGCTCAATATAATTATAAGCTCCCTATGCATGGAATAGGGAAACAAGAGAGAGAGAACCGGTGATACAAAACTATGAATAGAATTGGCCCAATATTGTTAGCTTTGATGATGGAGAAAGAAGTCCAGAAACCAAAAATTATAGGTGGTCTTGAGAACTGAAGAAGCAAAGAAGAAATTCTCCCCTACAGCCCTTAGGAAAAAGCACAGGCCTGCAAATTATGATTTGATTTGACTTCATTGAGAAGTGGGGCTTCTGCAGTCAGAAGGTGGGGTTTCTGACCTCCAGAACCATAAAACAATGCATTTATGTTGTTTTAATCCATGAAGTTTGTGATAATTTGTTACAAACATAATAGGAAACCAATAGAGATTTAAGAATATTTTAAAAATTTAATGTCTTTTAGACACAGTGCTGACCTTAGGAGATGACCTTTAGAGAAAGGACCACACTGTTTCATTATCCAATAGAAGTTCTTCTTCTATTTTTTTTTTCAAGATTTTATTTATTCATTTGTCAGAGAGAGAGAGAGAAAGAGAGCACAGGCAGACAGAGTAGCAGGCAGAGGCAGAGGGAGAAGCAGGATCCCTGCCAAGCAACGAGCCCATTGTGGGACTCGATCCCAGGACACTGGGATCAGGACCTGAGTGGAAGGCTGCCACTTAACCAACTCAGGCACCCAGGCATCCCTATCCAATAGAAATTCTTATCTACTCTTTTCTAACTCTAAATGGAAGTCTTTAGGCATAATTATTTTTAATATCTGGATGTGGTGGATTTTCAGAGTTTGCACATTTAAAACAAAGTATAAGTTTATTGTATGATATATCCATACAAAAGTCAACATTTCCATTTACTTAGTTTTAGCTTTCCCAAGTGCAAGGATTTTGATTTACATCCTTCATTAATTCAACAAATATTTACTGAGCACTCAGTCTATGCCAGGCACTATTCTGGGATTTGAGAAGAAAGTATTGAGTAAGAAAAATGAGTTCCTTGATTTCATGGACCTCATATCCAAATGGAGGGAGAAAGGTAGTAATCCAATAAATGAGTAAGCAAGAAAATTATTGAATGATGATGAGTGTTAAAATATAACGTGATTGCAGTATGGAATGGGTGGCTAAGAAAGACTTCTGAGGGGTGCCTGGATGGCTCAGTGGGTTAAAGCCTCTGCCTTCAGCTCATGATCCCAGCGTCCTGGAATCGAGCCCCACATCGGGCTCTCTGCTCAGCAGGGAGCCTGCTCCCCCCCCCCACTCTGCTTGCCTCTTTGCCTACTTGTGATCTATCTCTCTGTCAAATAAATAAATACAATCTTTTAAAAAAAGAAAAAAAGAAAGACCTCTGAAAAGTGACGTTCAAGCTGATATCTAAATGACAAGGAACCAAGGATGAGAAAATCTGGGTGAAATCATTACAGAAACAAAAAATGGCTAGTGAAAAGGCCTTAAGCTAGTGTTCCAAAAGCCAAGAGAAAAAAAGGAGCAACACAGTATCAACTGTGTTGTATATTCCTGGGAATTCCAGAAAGATAAGAGAAAAGGAGCTACTGAAATAGACAATGGGAAGCTGTTAGAAGGTCTTATCAGTTGACATTAGAGGGGAGACGTTAAAGTAAGAGGTGGAGATATCAACTATGGACAGTTTTTTTCGATACATTTTGCTATAAAATGGACAGAGAAATCAGATAGTAATTATAGGGTGATAATGAAGTCAGACAGGGTTTTTGGTTTTTGTTTTAAAAGAGATGCTAGAGCATCTTGTATACTGATGGAATGATCTGTGAAGGGAGACAATGACATGGAAAGAAGTGGGGATAGTCAGATCAAACTCCCTGAGTGGGCAAGAGAGTATGGTCTAGAAGCTACATAGAGAACTTGGATTTTGATCCAAGTGAACAAAGACTGACCATCCAGAGTAATAAGAGGGAAGGTCAAGGGAAGGCTCAGATGCTAATATGTCAGCTGGAATTCCTTTAGTAGGAAGACGAGTAAGTTCATCTCTCATTGCTTCTATTTTCTCAAGCCTATGAGACATATTTGTTGCATGACAGCAGAGATGGTGTAGAAAATTAGAGACAAGGAGAAGATAACTTGAAAAGTTTGATGAGTTTTGGTAGACTCAGCAGGTCTAAGCATACACATCTAATACACTTGAATGGTTATCTTTACTCAAACCTCATGAGGACAAAAGGATTTGTCAAGAAAAAAACAAGTCCTTCCTGCAAAAAGAATGAACTGTAATATACCATTCGTAGCTTCTCTCTCTCTTTCTTTCTCTCTCTTTATGTATATACACATTTACTGTATGAACACATACAAAATATATTCAGTGAATATTAATGCACTTTGACGATGTGAGGGAGGTTATCAGCCACATTAACAAGAAGAGTCTTTCTTAATTGGGGCCCAAACTTAAAATAGAACTTTAGCCTGGGTAGCAGCATAACCTTTCCTGTGCAAATCATTAACACCCGGCAATTATCGATTCAGATACTGAGTTTGAATCACTTCACACGATACAACAGAAAGCAGAATAAGTAAATTACCCCACACTGTGGCCAATAATCAACACCAAAATTTTGCATCCTCCATTTGAAAATGGGCTGCCTTTTTATCCTCATGTTTCCCAAGGGACATCTTCAGAGAAACCAAAAAACATATGAAGAAGAAAAGCTTTTTGAATAATCCCTATGTCCTCTCCTTACCGATATGAGGACAATGACCGAAGCATCAGTGTTCAGGCTCAATGAGAAACCATAGACATAGTCTGTGCTCTAACAGCATCTCTCCTGTCCTCGGTCACACTCCAAGCATGGATACCTCAGTCTTTCTGCTTCTCCAGATCCATAGCTCAAAATTTGTATCTCTCTTGGCCTGAAAGAAACTACAATGCGCCCAAAACACTCCATTTGTTAATGGAGCTATAGTAATGATCTTCTGAGAATTGTGCAAGCTGTCCCGCCTCAAAGTTAATAGCTGAAAATATAAGGAGAAACTAATCAGATATTGAGTCCAGAGTGGTATTCTGAGTAGGGATAAAACTGTTGTTCAATAAGGACTGGCATAATCCAAAGCCCAGCTGAAGTTGGTGCAAAAAGACACACATTTCATGTCCTGTACTGAATTTCTAGCACAAGATTAAGAGTAAGAGATGGTGAGTCAGGATTAGAGCCTGCAATCTAATGTATTGCATCGAAGTAGGCATCAAAGACAGAATGGCAGAACTTTGGTCTATCACTTAATCAATGGACTTTAGATTTCTTTCTCAGTCTATGTTTCTAATGGCCCCTCTTGGGAAGAGCTTGGAGAAATGTCCTGTGCCAGACCAGGCATGAGGAGACAGGGCCAGAAATGAATTAGATTAACGCTTTGAGTGATAACCCATCAGCCACTTCAACCTGCCTCAAAACAGTGTCCGTGTGAAAAGAGGGTGGAAAGTTTGATTCCACTAAAAAAAGGATGATGACAAACTAAAGCAATGTGTCACTCTGAAGAAGCTCAGAGAAAGAATAAGGATTGCAAATGTCAGGAATATTGGCTTATACTTAACTGAAACGTTATAACTGCAAAAAAAAAAAAAGGAGTCACTGTAGGGATGACATTTTTCTATAAAATAGTTGTTAATAGTTGATGCTGTAGCACAAAACTGTAAAATCTACTGGATGAGCCTTTGGCTTTTTAAGCTTGTAGAAGCAGTATGGCTGCAATGCCTCACTGAAGAAAATGCAAACCTTGTGGAGAAAGAGAGAAAGGGATGCTCACTTTGAAGTGAAGATTATTAGTGACATTATTGGTAGCTTAATTAAGAAGCTTGCTGCTGACTGTGTTAATAAATTGGCACAATTTCAATTCAGAATGACAGTGATCAAGGGAAGGTCTCTCTCTCTCTCTCTCTCCCCCCACTCCTTTCTCTTCTTTCTTCTTTGTCTATAAGATAGGACATAGCATACATGGGGAAATGCTTGATGTCACTCATGTGGGGAGCAAACACAGAAATTCAAAATCTCAAAACCAATCTTAGAGACTTTGTTCAGAAACGGAACAGATTGAAATGACCTCTAGCAATAGATTGTGTCAGAGGAAAAGGAAAAGAGGCCATTCCTATAAGACAGCAAAATAATACGAAGTGACAGAACCTAATGCCTTAACAGTTTACGTATGTCACCGACAAATTGCAATAGTGGAGGCATTTGTGTAGATCAAATAAACCAGCTGTAAATCAAATTAATCAAGCCAATCAAATTAATTTCAACCACCAAAGGCGCAAGATAAAGAAAAATGTTTTAAAATGAAGACTCAATCAGACCACAAATTTAAAATAACCTATTACAATCATCCATTATTCTGCCACAATATATGGCTTTTCTGTAAAACTTTTGTGCAGGTTCTATGAAAGCATTTCCTGCATTCCCAGCAAATAAAATTGTGTCTTCTTGAGACAGCATTGTCTTTCATTGTCCCCTTTTGAAGTCTGTACGTGCGGTCACACATTATGATCATATCATTAAAGTATTGTATCGTCCATGGCACAATCCTTGAGATTCTATTTACTTGCATTTTTAGTTGACATAAAATGTCATTTTCACTTGCATAAGAGTAGTGCTAAAATTGCATTCATCACTACTGAAAGCTGACTAATCTGGCTTGAAATTGACTATAGAATCAAAAATCTCAGAACTGAATAGAAACTCAAAATCTATTTCATCCAAAGACATTACAGAAAAGAAAATTGTGGCTCAGAGAGAGGCAAAGGGTTGCCCCATAGCCACAGGTGTTTAACATACAGCGGAAGAGCTCACACTCAGTTCTCTGTGTTTTCTAGTGACGCAAGTCAAAGACTTTTCATGAGAACAGAATAGTCGTCTCAAGTAGCCACTTTAATCATTTTATTATAGTTGAAATAGTCCCTTAAAGTGTTGGTAATAAAAATGGTTTAAACACACATACACTTTCCTCAATGAATCCATTTTGAAGACGTGAACTTATAAGATTATACAATGGTGAATGAATGAAATATGGTAGTCTTAAATTCTAGACAGAAAAATCACAGGTTCTCTTTTTTCCTTTCTCCTTTCTTCCTTTCTCACTTTGTTCCTTTCTTTTTTGCCTTTGCCTCCTCTTCCTCCTCTCCACCTTCTTGTTCTTATTCTTGTTCTTCTTTTGATATTACGGTGGAAGTGTTGATCAGTTCTTTGACACTCTTCCCTTTTAGATTGAGGTCTAATTTCTCAGTGGGCTAGACTTGATTACTCTCTTCCAGTGATTAAATGTGGGAGAGGTAACCATATATAACTTCTGACACCATGTCATGAGAGGCATTGCAATGTCCCCCTTGCTCTAATTTTTTGGGTCAGTTGTTTTGGAGAGGCCAGAGGCCACAGGGGGAGGATGCTCAAGTAGCCCACAGGGAGCCCTTGAGGGGAGGTGCTGAGGCCGTCTGCCTATAGCCATGGGAGTGAGCTGTCTGGAAATGGGGTATGGTGACCTTGAGCGCAACCCCAGATGCCCTTCTGACTATGACTTCATGACAAATTCTGAGCCAGAGCCACCCAGCTAAGCTAATCATGATAGCCGGACCTGCAGAAATGACGAGATAATAATAGTTCTCCCTTAAAGCCTCTACATTAGAGATAACTTTTTATTTAACAGTAAATAAGTAATGAAGCCAGGAACACTACCTTTATCATGTCAAATTTGGGGTCAGCCTTCTTAAAATTAACTAGCAGGCTTTCTTTTAAAAAAAAATGTTATGAATTTTCCCTACAAAAATAGATAATTCAAATTAACCAGATATGAATAATGAACACTTAAAATTGAAGAATGCCAGATAATAATTACTCACATTTTAGTGTAGATCTTTGAAGACGTTTGTTAAGCATTGGAGTTTTAAAAGGCAGCAGGAATGTTCATAGTGAAAACTTAAGAATATAAAATGTGAAAGCGGACTGCCTGGGTTCCAACCCAGGCCCTTCCACTAACCAGCTGTGTCACCTTGAATAAGCTACTTCTTTTTGCCTTAATTTTTGCATCTTTAAAATAGGGATAATAAGAGCTTGTCTGTCACTTAGGCTTGTGTGGAGGTTTAGATGAATGGAATTAAGAGACGTAAAAGCATTAGAAGTGCAGTTGAACCATGGAAATCATTCTACACATTTGTGCTGTCATTATTATGATGTCATCCTATGCAAGGAAACCTTTCCTGTTCTGTTGGTGTTGTCCCAGCCATCTTGGGCATAGTTGGTGACTCCCTCCTGAATCATCTCCTCCATTGCTCTTTGTTCCCATACAGTCTTGGATTTCTTCCTCTGTAACCAGTGTTTCTTATCAGTTATTTTTGCCTGTTTATTCTCCTCTGACTCTAGGATCTGGAACACCCCAATATCTGTCTTAGGATCTTTATTTTTTTCTCCAGACTCTGCCCAAGGGACCTCTTTTGGTCTGATGGTCTTATACACCCAGGCCATCCCCAGTTTTCTCTCACCTCATCATGGGATAGTCTTTTCCCTCCTTCACTGCCTCCCAGGCACAGCACCCTCCGCTCTTCTCTTCAAGCAGGGCAAGCCCCTTGTGCCTCCAAGTGCCTACAGGCACCATTCCCAATGCCTTCCTCCAAACCTCTGTGTGGTTTATCTCATTCTTTATCATAGAAAAGGACTTCCTGACCACCTCTATTTTTCTTTTTTTCCTTTGTGAAAACCTTCAGGTCACCTGAGGCCAGTGAAAAATTATTTATTTTTCTTTGTCTGTCTTTCCCCAAGCGCCTTTTCCTTGCAAAATGCCTAATGTAACACCAAGGGGAACGTGGAAGTGAGATTACCTCAGTGGCAGCCGGGGACTTCAATACAAGCCAGAGGGCAGGGTGTGGGTGGGACAGGTGATAGAAAGGGACAGGATGCTCAGGCAGAGGTCAAAGGTTTTGTTTTTCTGCAGGACCGAGTTAAGCTAAGGAGCAGGGGCTAGAATCCTGGGTGGGAAAAGTGTGAGTGGGGGACTAGGGGGCAACCCTGGGTTTTACCCACATTCCTGGAGGAGAAATAGCAATCAGGTGTGAGGATCTGCTCTTGTAGGCTCCAAGGGACAGAACAGGCCAGATGTGCTGCATCAGGGAAATTTCTCTCCTAGTTGGTCCTTTTATACAATATAATTATTGTATGTTGTGTTATATTGGTTATGTTATATGTTGTGTTACTCATTCATTTGTGCCACACACAAATACTTCTGAGTACCTACTGTGTGGCTGACAATGTTCTAAGTACTGATATCAGTGAAGAAAACAGCCATGATTGAGCCCTTGTAGAGTCTACATTCTAGTTTTGATAAACAGTAAACAAAAGACACAATGTATACATTATACATTACATTAAAAGTGGTAAGTGCCATGGCTTAAAAAAAGTGGAGGGGAGAGGAATAACAAGGTATGGAATTGGTTCGAGGTCAGGGACAAGACAGAGTTGCAGTATGCAATATGTTATCAGGGTAGGCCCCTTGGGTATGGTGAGATTCTTGAAGGCAGTGAGAAATTTATCATATGTTATTTGGGAGAAGACTATTCCAGACAGAGGGACTGTGGTCGGGCCTGATATTCATGCCTGATTGTCCACAAACTGCAGGATAGTTGAGGAAAACAGAAAAGGAAGAGGCAAAGCCAGAGGGAAGAAGGGTAGGGAGAGACACCCAAGGGGGAACAATAGGTCATTTTAAAGAAAAGATACATTTTCATTCTCTTCTTTTTTCCCTTTTTTGTTATGCAAGTCTATTTACTGATAAAATTTCACGATTTGACCAGCCTGTTTCTAGGCTCCATTCATTAATTCTGTCTGATAGTCTGTAAGACTATTAATCTATACATCTAGTATTGTTTGTTTTAATCTCATAAAAGTTTCCTTAGTTTAGAACTGAATTTCTGTTTCTGTTATATTTGTCCAGATTTATTTATTAGGAATTCCAACTATCTGTATCTTGCTATCCAAACTCTATTTCAAATCATTGTGTTCCCTGTCAGTGTTTTTGTCTTTTTTCTTTTTTCTTTTGCGTTCTAGAAAAGTTCTTAAATTTACCTTCCAAATCCAGATTTAGTTCTGTGAAATACCAGTTCTGCTTTTTCCTGCTTTGAATACAGATCTCATATTGTGATAATACAGTATTACTCACTTTTCATTCTTTCTTTGCCACAGCCGGAAGTCTTTTCGTATCAATTGGTTATATTAAAAACTCCTTTCGTCTCTTGTCCTCCCCCTGCAAAGACATATTTTGATTAAGAAAGCAGCATACCTTTCTAAAACTACTTCTGTTTCCCATAATATTTTCTTAATAAACATTTCCATTTTGGCTTCTAAAGTGATGGCCTATTTTAATTTAATGTTACATAATCACTTCCGTGCATACATTTGTTTCTCTTTGTATGTCCTTGAAAAAGGAACATTCTACCCAAGCTTGATATTTAAGAAAACTCCCCTTGAATGGATTTACCTTGTAATGCTTTAATGAAAAATATAAATGTTACTAGCTCTCCTATCTTAACTGCCAGGGTTGGCAAACTTGAGTGTCCCTCACCAGGTCCGGGATCTGCAATTGAATGGGGGAGGAGGCTCAGCTAGCCCAACAGGGAGACATCACATCTGCCCTTCCTGCTCTGGATTTGACAACGTCCTGCTCTGGATTGGTTGTGGTACCACCAATCATGTATCTCCCGTGGTTTTCTTTTTGGTCCAGCCTGTGCTCCAGGGACATGGCATTGTACTTTATCTCCTGATACGTTCTACTGACCCTATCTGGAGAAAGCCCCCCTTGGGATTTGTTGAATGCTCCCTGAATTTCTCACCCACGTGATTGGTAGCACGTGGCTCCCCTTCCCCAGCAGTGAACCTGTAAAGGTCGAAAGCCCCACCAGAAGGTCATGAATGGGCTCTCTGTTGACATCAGCCCTCCAAATTTGGGCTGTTTTCTCAGAGTTCACCTTGCTGCTTTCTCAGAAGGGGACATTGCTATTAATCTTTGAAGTTCTCTGTTCCTCTGGTCTCACACAGTGGACCGCCTCACCCTGTAATGATTAAGTGAAGTTAGAAAAGAGGCTTTGCTTCCAAATGTGTGCATACAAAGCAGAAGAGGGGACAGTTCTCCACCTGCTTTTCTCATTCAAGGGCTCAAAATCTCCTGTCAGAAACAGTACAGAAGGCTTCTTTGAATTTTTGCCTTTTCCCAAACAATTAAGTCATGAGCGGAAAAATCATTTATCCCTTTCATTTATTATGTCCCAGGCATCTAGAAAATTACCAAACACAGACTAGCGATATGGATGAAAAACTGCTATCCTTTCATTGGGAAATGAGTAACAACTCAACATTTACATTCAATCCAGTCTGCCTCTGAATCATTAAATCTGATTCAAGTTCAAAAGAAATGGTGTCAATCACATATTCTGTGGCTATTTTAGCTCCCACATGTTGCCTTGAGGTAAAAGACAAGTGAGGAGAATTCAAGCAGAAGCTATGCTGAGATTTCAGGTAGCCCCTTGGTAATTTTGTCTCCAAATTTTCAGTGTTTACTCTTTAAGAGAAACAAAAGGAAGTGAGAAATTCATCCTGAAAAGGTAATTGCCATTAATAGTAAGAGGAAATTCATACCATATGTTAAATTTAACTTAAATCAACTTAGGGGAATTGGAAATCTAATGAAGCTAACACATTGAGGACCTAGATTAATACAAAACTCCAATGACTCTGTAATTGCAAAGTCTATTTTCAAACAATAATATATTAATTACATTTTGCATTTGTCTGAGCCCCAACTATTTGACAATTGGTAGAGCTGCAAGAAGAAGCAAACCATTTTGTGCACCCTGATTGCATTATATTTTTGTTCTTAATGATAGTTGCTGTCAGCAGTTACAGCTTTGTGACTTGTTTTATTTTAACTCTGTAGATTCATGTAGTTGGTACAGAATGATTGTATAATCGATGTCGATTACAGCACTGATGCTTGTGCGTCATTAATGTCATACCCTTTCCTTTGTCACTGCATTTAACTGTAATACTGTAAGACAAACACGCCTCTTCTCCTCTTCTTATTATACTGCATGCCATTAAAAGTGAAAAGAAATGCTATATTTATCTTGATATATATTAAAAAATAATGAAGAGGATAATTATCAAGGCTGCATTGCAATTTCACGGCATGGCTGTCAGTTATAAACTGCTTGATCTGCACTCTTTTAGTTCATAATGTCAGAAAAAAATCTTGTGATTGAAATACAGTAATTTAATTAATTTCTCTCTAGTATTTCTTTCAGTGCTACACTTGTGATTTGAGCTTAGGGGTGGGAAGTTCAAGTTTGGAAAAATAGAAAACTGGCAAAGCTGGACAGTCAATTTTTGTTTTATTTGGATATTTAATCTCTTAGCACTGAATGGCAGAAGCAAAGAAATGCCACAGATTTTAAAATGTCCAACTTAGAGTTATGTGTCAACCAACGGCAAAATAGACAGACTGGTTTTGTATATGCTGGTTCTTGGTTATGAAAGGTCTTCCATGTAATGACATTCACTCAATACCACATGATCAATAAGCAATAAGCAATCAAGGAGCCACGAGAATGCTACTTTACCATTTTTCAGATGGAATTTTTCACTACCAGGGCTCTTATTACACATGAAACACAGGAAACCACATATGGGAGAGCTGGTTTTCAGAAATATGAATCACAAAAGAACATGCTACTAGATTTATGAAAAACCCAGATAATGGTTTAAAATAATCACCAAATCTAAAGTCTTCTGACCTTTATCATCATGAAGAGTCTTTACAATTAGAGTTTCCTAACTTTTGATGCAACAGAAATTTTGAATTATGGTCATGAAATCTTGATCAGATTTGGTCTGATCCAACTGGTAAGAATACACATGTAAATCATTTGGCAAAAACGCATATAAAAAATCTAGAAAATAATTTAAGGTAGTTCAAATTTGAAGGCATAATGCTGATAACCGGTAAGTTGTAATGTATCATTTCCCCCTTTCCTCTACATTGTTTGGCTATAACCAGCTAAGCTAGTTAAGTCCAGTTTGCCTTCTACTTGTGGATCCTGTTTCTACAGATTATCATTAACAGGATCTTCCAGCACTCTCCTAACAAAGTTTCTCACTGAGGTTTGTATCTTATCTCTTGATTAACTTAAGCTTTATAGGGGAAGGGTCTTGAGGGCAGAATCCATGTTCCAATCATCTTTTTATCTCCATTGAGGAATACAACACGTTTTGTAAGTAGTTACCAAATAACAATTTCTTATACAAAATAAAGGAAGAATAATGAGATTAGCTTTTCATTAATAATTTCTCTTTGTTTTTTAGCAAAGAGTGCTATATTACAGCATGTTTAGCTATCTATTCAGATATCTCTGTTGCTATAATTTCCCAAATAACTTGGCATCACAGCCATTTTAGAATAATCACAAGAACTTTAAAGTGTACCTCCTTTCTAGGTGTGTCATGTCCTCATTATCATCTGTTTTAAATCTTAACTAATTCAGCTTATAAAAAAAAATCACTTCAAATCTTTCCAAATCTCAGCTAAACTGGAAAACTGGCCAAACAATCCTTCAGCAATGCTTTAGAGGCAGGTTAGTTTAAATGTGATATTTTTGTCCATCGTTGTTGGGTTGTATCATTCTTTTGGAGCTTCATTTGCTATTGAATGACTTCTGAAAGGAAAGGAAATATTTGGGATATATATGATCTTAGTAGTACAGCTGGCCAGCGTGGCCAGCTGTATGCTTTATTTTTTAACAGTCAATGGAAAAGAAGTTGAGCCTACAGAGAAAGTTGATACCCAGAGGTTTCAAGTATTTTACTGTTTGTTTTCCTGCTTTAAATATAATGGCACATTAGGTTATTGATGGGCAAATTCAGGATAATAAGAAGAGCCCACAAATAGGAGGGGGACAAGAGGAAGAAAGAAGCAGAGAACAGGTTCTATGTTGCAAAGAACTTTAACAGGAAAAAGAAGGAAACAGCTGTATGGTTTGACATTCCTGGTGAGCTGATTAATGGAAACTATGGGAAACTAAATGTGGAATCAAAGATTCTCATGAAAAAGTTGCTGCTACAGGGGCGCCTGGGTGGCTCAGTGGGTTAAGCTGCTGCCTTCAGCTCAGGTCATGATCTCAGGTTCCTGGGATCGAGTCCCGCATCCGGCTCTCTGCTCAGCAGGGAGCCTGCTTCCCTCTCTCTCTCTCTCTCTGCCTCTCTGTCTACTTGTGATCTCTCTCTGTCAAATAAATAAATAAAATCTTTAAAAAAAAAAAAAGTTGCTGCTACAGAGCACATGTGGCATTGAATGTGATATTGGCTCTGTTTTTTCAAAAATTCTTAGTTTGAGAAAGAGGGAATTTCACCTCAAACTCTATATCCTATCTTTAAATATGAGCAACTGACCATGAACATTTTCTTGCTGTTAAGATTAGATATCACATCTGTGCTATTTGAAGATGAAGAGTTCAAGAATTAATCAACCAGGGCGCCTGAGTGGCTCAGTGGGTTAAGCTGCTGCCTTCGGCTCAGGTCATGATCTCGGGGTCCTGGGATCGAGTGCCGCATCGGGCTCTCTGCTCAGCAAGGAGCCTGCTTCCTTCCCTCTCTCTCTCTGCCTGCCTGTCTACTTGTGATCTCTCTCTGTCAAATAAATATTTAAAAAAAAAAAAAAAAGAATTAATCAGCCATTTTCACTGAGTGGTCTTTTTCAGTGTTTCAAAATGTAAAACAATTTATTTCCCCGTGAACGTGGAATATTTATTATGTTACTGAAACAATTGGCTGAACTTTTGGAAGAAAGCAAAGAAAATGCTTTACTCAGTTCCTTTCACCAAAATATATAGTGGTTGTATCAAATCTTTATAGTAAAAGAGATAATTGCATAAGTAGAAAAAGAAAGCATCGTTGAGTATTCTGATACCCTTGGAATATAAATTCTATTTCTAATGATGTTCCTCAAATCAGGAAATATAAAGAGCTGTCAAGTTTGACCACATAAAATTCAAAACATCTGAATAAAAACAACGATTTAGTATTTAAAGGTAGCTGACAAAGAGAAAAGTAGGAAAATTATTTTTAAATAATACAGGCAAAAGTTCATAAGTATAACAATAAAGCATGAAGCCCTTTCTAAAAACAAATATGAAAGAGTTCATAGCAATAGAACAATCGTCAAGGTTTAAATATAATCAGTGTACATAATGAAAAAGAAAAAGAAAACCATATGAAAAGATCTTCAAGCTTACTAATAGCAAAGTACATGAAAATTCAAACAACATTGAAATGTCATTTACTTTCTCTTATATAGAAAAAGAGCAAAGTGTTTCTTAATACCTAAATGAGAGTAATAGGCATTCTCACAGCTGTTGATGGATTTGTTAATTTGTACAATCCCTACAAGGCAGTGTGTCAATGTGTATCATGGGGTAAATCATGCATCTGCTTTGACTGAGAAATCTTGCTTCTAGAAATGCAAGCATCAACCCCTATGTTCACAAGGATATTAAAGCAGAGCGTCATCTATAATCTAGAAACTGGAAATAGCATACATATACCATATATCATAAGTATGCATTTATTTTTATGAATTTGTTTATAAATATCCAGATTACCCAGTATAAAATGTTTTGAGGAAGTCTGTCAAAATATTGTCATTAGTATAAGTGTCATGATTCAAGGTGATTGTTTCCTTTTTTATTTAAAATTTTGTATTTTAAAATTTGGTTTAGCTTTGTTTTTGTTGTATATGATTCTGCACTTGAAAAGTGCTAGTTATCATATTAGCTTAAATACACTAAAATATTTTCTGTCTATATTTAGGTGTCCAAGAAATGTTTTTTTTAAAGCACTTTTTAATTGGCACACTTTTGTGAAACCTTTGAATTGGTAGCACTATGGAAATAAAATCTTAGTCCAATACTTTATCCAAAAGTTCATTACTAGCTTTAATTTAGAATATGACACATAATTTTGTCCAATAACTGCTGTCACTCATTAAAATAATTATAAACAGATACTACAGCAGTTTTTATCTCCTAGGTATCTTAGTGGAATAATAAAAGAAAGATATTTTAGTTAACATTAAAAATAAAATGTAGTCATTTGAATCCCATATCCAGAGCTAGTGACGGTATAACTTAAAACTTGTCATCTAAATCTATTGAAAATCGATAATTTCAACAGTGTTTCCTTTTAAGGAGACATACAGAGTAAAACAATATAGGATGTAAGAATACAGAATGTATTATTCCTCACACCCAAATTCCATGAGACCCTACTAGAAACTCAGTTGTACATGTTTTTATTCAAATCTCATTTTTGTGCACCAGATTCAAGAACAGAAATTGTTCTAAACTTTCAAGAAGATGTTCTTTTAAATTATGAGCAGTTTATAGAAAGTTTTAAAACATTCAGAAAAGGTTTTGATACTTACCTGAAAATTCATTTTCTTCATTCTGAAATCTTACTTTTAAAGCTACTTTTCTGTGAAAGTGGAGGAGAGCCTATCTATACCTACTCCAAGCATGTAGAAAAATGTGTATTTTCATGATAAAATTATAAGGCATGTCTAATTTTCCTCTAAAGTGAGATCAGACTAGGGGGTGTGATGATCACATACCTAACATTTAACTTTCCAGAGGACACAACCATCTTGGTAATCATATTGACACAGGAATGTGCAACGTATACAGAGGATGTATTGACCAGACTAGTTGCCTTGGTTTGTCTTACTTCAAACCATCTGCTCTTTCCTTTTCATTGTAGCCCATGGATTTGGAACAGAATATTTCCAAAGGTTAGTTATCTCAGGTTTCAAACCCAGGAGTCTTTTGACCTCTCTCTCTTTTCCGTATCTAGTGAAAAACCTCTTGCTACTCCTCAGGTTCTCTACCTTTATAACCGGGGAAATACCACCAGCATGGCTCACTGGGGTGTGGTGACAGTTTTTTTTTCCTTAATTACTCAAAATGTGCAATGTGCTAATTACTTGATTCACAAGGAAAAAAATCATTAAATAAAAATCACATTTGACTGGTTTTAGCATATTAGGGCATATATTTTTATTTAAATGCAGAGAGCATCTGAATGTTAAATAAGCCACAAAATATGTTCATGGTGAAACTAATTAACACTACAACCATGAACACAATTCCCTTATGGGTTAATTTCTCAATGAAACTCAAAGATACTTTTTGACCTACTATAATGCTCCTTCTGCCAAGGTTAAGAGAAAGATATCACCATAATTGGAGCATATGAGTCTGTATTAACCTGATTTAGGTTGGGGAATCAAAGATTTGCACAAGGAAGGAATTCATAATAATTAGGGTGTAAAACATGCAAGCATAGGGGCTTAAACACAGCATGAATTAATTATTCAGTGTTGTTCAGTCCATTTGGACTTATAAATTACAAAAGGTCATAGAGAGAGGATTGTAACCCTTATTCCCTTTCCAGTCTAACAGCCTAAGACTTCTTAAACCTCTTCCTTGCAGGGTATGGACAAGCATATTTAAAATTATGAAATAGTAATATACAAAAATTAAAGATAGGTACATTAAACAAATGTGAGGTATGTGAGGACAAATAAAATCGTGGACACTTTGTTAAGTAATCCCAGGAATCAAGAACGTTTAAATTTCACATATCACTCAAATAGTTGTCACTTCCATTTTTTATAATCTGTATTATAATAAATTAATGCTGATTTGCATAACTATTTCACTGATAAAGTTGATATTATCCTTATTTGGCAACACAGGTTTTAGTAAATGTAGTAAATTTTTTTATGATTTTCACATATAAGTCTTAGTAGGAAGACCCATGATCTAACAAAGACAAAAACAAAACAAACCTGAAGACTGTGGCAGGATGAAAAATGGCCCTGGAAAATGTCCATGTCCTAAACCTGGAAACTGTGAACACGTTACCTTGTATGGAAAAGGAACTTTTCTGATATGATTAAGTTAAGGATCTCAAAATCGGGAGATTATCCTGGATTATTTAGGTGGCCCAATGTAGCCACAAGAGTTGTTACAAGAAAGAGTCAGGAGGGTCAGAATCAGAGACAAGGCCATGCAATGAAAACAGAGGTAGAAAAGGTGATGTGATATGGGACAAGGATCCAAGGAATGTGGACAGCCTCTAGAAACTGGAAATGGCAAGGAACTGATTATTCCTGAGTCTCCAGAAGGAGTGCAGCCCTGCCAACACCCCAAGTTTTAGCTCAGTGAGACTGATTTTGGCTTCTGACCTACAGAAGTTTATGATAAGAAATTTGTGTTGATTTCAACCACCGTATTTACTGGTAATTTCATGCTGCAGCAATAGAAAACTAATACAAAGACTATAAAAAGCCAACAACATACAGTGAACCCCCAAATACACGACTGTATTAATGTGTAATGAATATCATTTCCCAAAATAATGTAAATATCAGAGCTAGAAGATTCCGTATAATTTTAAAGAGTCCGTGTCTTTGTTTTTAGGGAAACAGCTAAACTAAACACATCCTTTTTTGTCTTGAAAATTCAAAGAGGTGGTTTGCCCCGTGTAGGGACCAAAAGCAGGTAGCTCCAAGATGGGCCACTTTGGTATACTGATTATTTTAAACAAAAGTTACTTGAGAGACAGCCTATGCAAGGATGCTCAGACTCTCTTCTGTCCTCCTGAAAGCAGGAAATGAATCTCCCATGAGAATGGTACCCTCCCTGTGCGGGGAAGTAAAGAGACATCCTTATCACCAGAGATTGCCAATTTGGAGCCTAGAAGCCTATATAAACAACCTGTGTTACTTTTTACTAATTTACTACCCCAACTCAAATTCTGTTTAGAATTCTGTACTAATTGAAGCTCCCAAAGTTACTTTTTTTTTTTTTTTGTCCCATCAATTCCTCAGAGATTTATTGTTTGTCTTTTTGTCTAAAACATGAAAACTCTGCCTGCCTTGATCACGTCTTTGGGTCTCAATTTCAACATTGGACCTCTGTGCAATGCAAGCAAACTTTCTTTTTTTCCTCTCTTGTTAATCTGTTATGTAAATTTAATTTTAGTGCAGCTAGAAGACCTCAAGGGCAGAAATAATTTTTCCTTCCCTTCACCTGCAACCTTGGTTCTATGATAGGTCCCAGTTCTATCCAATTTGTTCAGCTTTTTCTTAGAATAAGAACAGAAAGGAACACTTCCAAGCTCTTTACATGTTGAAGTTGAGACAAGAAGTTCTTTCCCTGACTTTTTAAACTTTAAGACATCGATTTACAATTTTAAATGGGGGTAGTAAAAACTGTTCCGACCAAGACAGTCATGTCTCTGAGTAAAGACTATTAAATAGAGTGGCAGTGAAAGTCAAATGCAGATGTGGGAATGAATGTTAAGGAAAGAAGCAATGGCATATGCAAAGACTGTGAGGCAAAGAGGCTAGTATGGCCAGAGCAGAATGAATGGGCGTGATAGAAGATTGACCCAGAGAGATAGTGAGAAGAATAGAGGTCCTTTAGGTAATTGTAAAGATTTGGCTTATATTCTATGAGAAATGGAATCTTTGGAAGGTTTTTAGCCAAGTGATGGCATGATCTGATGAGTTTTAAAAGTATCGTTCTGTCCTGTGGAGATTAGACTAGAAGAGAACAAGTGAGAAAGGGAGAGACAAGTTGGGGTATAACTGCCATGATTATTCGGCGGGTTATGATTTAGACCACGTGGAAGTAGTTGTCATAGTGAGAACTGCTCACATTCTGGACGTAAGATTAAGGCCAGTAACATTAGCTGGACTGGACTCCGAGTGTGACAGAAAGCTTAGAGTAAGGCAGGACTCCATATATATTTTCCTTGGGCAACTGAAAGACTTGATTTACTCTGATGACAAGATAGCTTTCTAAATGATATATCTGACGACGTCTCACCTAAGATTACAAGTCTTTGACCACCTCTCCATTTTGTTCAGTCCAGCCTTTTCAGCATGGCCCTCAGGCACTCTCCTGCCCACCAAGCCTTGGCATTTGTTGTTTGTGTAATGCTCTAGGCCCAAGCCTATTCCTCCTTGACACTATTGTATCATTCATGCTGAAATGTTTGAGATTCTACTGAAATGTCATGCTGTCTCAGGTCTCAGCATACTCATGCTCTCATTTCCTTTATTTAGAATCCCTTTTTTCCCATTCTTTTCAGATGGCTTATTCCTGCTGATACTTAAAAATTCAGCTCAAATATTATGTCCTCTACAAACCATAAAACAGACTCTTAACTATAGAGAAAAAACTGAGGGTTGCTAGAGGAGAGGGGGGGTTGGGCTAAATGTGTGACAGATATTAAGGAGGGCACTTGTGACAGGCACTGTGATGTATGGAAGTGGTGAATCATTAAATTCTACATCTGAAACTAATATTACACTATATGTTAACTAACTGGAATTTTTTTAAAAAACCTGAAACAAAGAAAGAAAATTAAACCCCCTAGAAATTTCCTCAAACCATTCCCCTGTGTTTACTGGTTCCAAGTCTGGGGAAGCTGCCTGTGTCACTGATGCTCCTGTGGTTCTGTGCTTATTTTGTTTGCAAGTGTCTGGCTACAAGGTGGCCCCCAATATGACTGTCTTTGAGGGTTGGGGTGAGCTGAGTCCCTATAATATCTATCTCTCTGTGATCACAGTCTATGAGCTCAATATGCATTAATGGTCTGAGGACTGATACTCTTTCTTTTTTGGGATTTCTTAATTTTGTTTTGTTTTACATTTTGGAGTCTAGAGAGCTCAACAAGTTTTGGAAAGTGCCTGCAGCATGTAAAGAAAAATCCTTTAATTATTCCACGGGAGAAAGTAAAGGTCAATAACTAACCATTCGCACTGGCAGCACATGTGTCTAATGATACAGAATCACTGTCAGTTTGAAGAGAAAGAAAAACTCACATGTGTGTAGTTTTTATAAAAACGAAAATCTTAGAAACATCATTAGTGGATAAAAATCTAGAGGCACGTGTTCTACCATATTTTTAGTTGTTTTTTTCCTTAAATGTTAATGGGGCATTTTATTTTGGACAATTTAATTCACTGGTATTTCTCTTGTGCTCAAAGTTGAATATAAATAGCCATAACCAATCCAGGTTTTCCCTTAGAATTTTACATTCTAATGTTTTTCTTGGAAGCAAATAATCTTGTGAGACAGTGGAGGATTGTATAGAAAGACCAAGTCCACTATGTATTCACTGAAAAATAATGCGGGTCAAGGATTTGGAGAGAGAACTGCTATTGACTTCTTTGACAATATTCATTAATGAGAAAACAATAAGATAAATCTGTCTATAGTTGGTTGAGTGACTGCTTTCAGCTTAGGTCATGATCCCGGAGTCCCGGGATTGAGTCCCACATCCGTCTCCCTGCTCAGGAGGGGGGTCTGCTTCTCCCTCTGAGCATCCCCCTCTTATGCACGCTCTCTCTTATTCTCTCTCTCTCTCAAATAAATAAATAAAATCTTAAAAAACACACACACAATCCAGGACAGACCAGATGCAAATTATGTTTAATTTTCAAAATTAGAAAGTCCAGAAAACAGTTAGCTTGACTAGCAGTATAGGTCAAGACTCAGGTGTTGAAAAAAATTAAAATCCAAAAGAAAATCCCACTGATGTGAAAAATAGAGCATTTTTTTTAAAAGATTTTATTTATTTCACAGAGAGAGAGATCACAAGTAGGCAGAGAGGCCGGCAGAGAGAGAGAGAGGAAGAAGCAGTCTCCTTGCTGAGCAGAGAGCCCGATGCGGGGCTCGATCCCAGGACTCTGGGATCATGACCTGAGCCGAAGGCAGAGGCTTTAACCCACTGAGCCATCCAGGCGTCCCCCAAAATAGAGCAATTTTTAAAGAAACTATACATTAATGAAAAAACATATACATATTGTATAACAAATGTTAAGGCCAAACATGTTGCATCAATTTATATCAACAGCTACTCTGTTCTTTCATGAACAAGGTAATTTTTTTTTTCTTTATAGTTGTAAGACTGCAGAAGAGAATCAATATATTGGAATGCAATGTACTATGTTCAAAATTAACTTGAACCTCAGGGGTTCCGATTTTGCAGGGTCAGGGATGGAGTTTCCTTTGAGAGGAGAAAATTTATCTTTCTTATAATAAAAACTAAGAAAAGGGGAGGGGGACTTTTTGACATGGTATGTCTTTGAAACCTGAACATTTTGATGTTACACATACAATTCAGGATATAATTTTTTATTTTTCAATATTTCCTTTTGAGGAAATGGAGATGGATTTGGAAGATAATCTACAATGATGTACTCAAGAAGTCCATCTTTCAAGCCTTTCTTTTCCTTTAGTGTCTTGGTACCAGTAGACCCTCAGACAACTCTAAAGCTAGGGAAGGCGTTTGGGTGATTGGCTAGCTAGAAAGACATACGTGAGACTTTGCTTGCTCAGCACATTCCTTGACTATTCCGCTGATTATGTATACCAGGGCAGATACCTTGCATCCAGTGTAACTCTGGTGCTGTGATTTGGGTAATTTGGGTAATCCCAAAGCATAAAGATATATTCCTTTTGCACTTCCGAGAAATTAATAACAGAGCACGTTAGATTTTTTTGACAAATGGAGAACTTGCACAAAGTTAAATACACACAATATCTAAGAGACAAGTTAGGTATTAAGTGCTCTATAGTATACTAGTTAGAATCTAGTATATTAGCTTGTTTATAGAAGATCTATAAAATGCATACATATTTAGTTTATTTTATTTTGAATTACACAAAGGGAACAATAGTTTGTCCTTCATGTAATGTTTAATCAATATAAGTTAAGGGCTCCTTTTGATTAACACCCTAAATGCAGCCCTAGAGCAGAAATAGGCATTGTTATCACTTCTATACACATGTAAGAATACTGTAAAATATATACTCTGTGCATTTTTTATGATTGACATCACTCAGTATACATTAGTCTTCAACTTGCTTTTTTTCTCCTTCTACAGGGTTGAAAAAATCTTTCCATTTCAGGCAATACAGACACAGGTTATGCTTTTTCAGTCAACTGTTTAGTAGTATTGTGTGCAATGGATTACCTGTAAGTAACTTAAACATTCCTTTGTTGATAGTTATTTAGATATTTGGGTAAATTTTCTCCTTTCTTTTTTTCCTCTCTTCTCCCCTTTTTTATTGTTCTATTACCACCATGTATCTCCACGATAGAGCTGGAAAAAAAAAAATTCTAGATTGAAGGATATACACGTTTACACTTCCATAGATATTCCTAATTACCCTCTCATAATCTACGTTGAATTATAGCTCCATCAGCAACATGTAAGAATGCTAATTCCTCCCCACCCCTAACAACCTTCAGTGTTATTAAGCACCCAATGGATAAAATATGTACTTCATGTTCTCTACATTTATTCCATCCTCATGAATAGTAAAGCTGAGTATCTTTTCGTATGTTTATTGGCCATTTGTACTTCCTTGACACTGTATAAATATTAAATAAATGAATGATTAAATTACTGAATGAAGCAATATGTTTAGGGTGCTAGAGAAATGAAAGTTAATCACTGCCATCCGGGAAAATGAAAATGTTTCTCTGGCATTATGATTACAATCTTATTATGCCAAACATGGAAATTAAATAGCTCCACTTTATTTTTTATTACGCACAGAGAGGTCATATATGATTCCTGGTTAACAACTGGACTACGCTTAATATGAGTTTATGAGTCCACTAGGCATCAAAACTCACCCTGGTTACATTTATTTTCCTTTTCTGTATGTGGTGTTCTAGATTTAGCACCTGTCCTTTAGTGTGTTGTAGCTCTGCTTATTATATCTAGCTAGAAATTTGGTTCATGGATGGGGTATGTGTGTGTGTGTGTGTGTGTGTGTCTGCATGTTGAGTTTATTTTTAATCAGAAAGAATTGTGCAAAAGTTCACATTTGGAGGCTTCCTTTACCCCCTTCAGCCCCCAACTTCTCCATTTCTTTTTCTTCTCTTGAGCACAGTTTCCTCTTTTTCTCGTTTCTTTGCATCACGATGACATGTGTTAGGTATCTTCATTTACACCAAGGACTTTAAGTATTACCTCTCCCAGTAGTACTTTATTCTAACTGTTATCGAAGTCTAAGCCAAATGACAGAAATTCCGAGTGACAGAATTGCTGAAATCAGCTAATTAGAGGGGAAGGTAGTATACTTCTCATCAGCAGGGACAGTCCCGAAGTGAATGTCTGAAACATTACATAGGCTCTTATCCAGTATTAGATTAATTGAATTTGGCCATTTAATTGCCATTGGCATAGCTAACAGACTATGTGTGAGGGACTCTTTATGTGTGAAGTTTTAGTTTAATCCTCATGGTATCCCTATGCTCTTTTTTTTAAGATACTAGGGAACTGAGGCTTAAGCGCGTACGCATAAAGGAAAATATGAATGAAATGCGCACTTCGTAGGTAACACAGAGCTAATTTTCAAAGCTAACCTTTGTGGGTGGTTCTGTATAGTATTAGGACACTGCAGATGGTCAGGAGATCAAGGAAACTCTGTAAACACCCCCAAACATTGAAAGTGCCCCAACTTTGAGAAGACTTCTATAAACAACTGACACATAAAGGCCTTTTCTAAATTATGCAAGCTCTTTCATTTTAGCACATTTATTGAGTTCCTTCAGCATTGCATTAAAAAGGAACAAATGCATAATATAAAAACCAACAACACACTAAATTGGGAGGATCTTGATCTTGAAGGATCCAGCAGAGAAAAGGAAAGTGCCACAAAGCATGTGGCATATTTGATGTCAAATTTCTTCATATAAGGACACTGCTATAAAATGTAAATATCTTCAAAGGATTAACCCTTCCCCATCATGAAAATATGCACATTTTCAAAGGGGGTGAAGCATTTTCTAATCTGAACATCTTTAAAGGGGGGAAATCAATAAATGGCATGAAAAACTTCAAAGCAGGACCTCCTGTCAATGACAGAAGTTCCTCAGCAATGCGGAGGCTTTGAAGGAGGACTCCCAGTGCTGGGAAAGCTTTGAAGTGACTGAAAACAGACATTTATAATTACGGAAAGGTGCAGTGTCCAGCAGGGATAGTACAAAGACACGTCTGAGGTAGGTGCAGACAGAGATCGGGAGGTGGCAAGGACACTGACCTTGCACCTCCCAGCCTAAAAGCCTTTCGGGTCAACTCAATAATCATATGTAAAACGGCAAGTGTGGAGTGAGAACAGTGGCGAGAGGCGAAAAACCAAATTATTTTAGATCTCACATTTCAAAAAAGAGAAAACCCTTCAGCACCCCCAAAGCAGATCTTAATACATACCGCCTGTGCTAGGTTCTTGGGTAGCTGTCTGATCTATTAAGCTGTTATCAACACTCAGCCTTCTGCAAACAAGTGTTCCAGAAGTGTGAAAAAGTCTCAGAATCGGCTTCTTTAGGTCCCTTGGTCCCTAAATTTATGATAGTGAGATCTTTTTTAATGTAGTTGTTATATAGGTCAGAAGATGTTCTACGGGAAGAAAAATGATTAAAACCTGTAACTCAGCTATTGTTTAATTTGAGCCCAAACTCTTCTGAGCCAGTGATTAGGTATCTAATTTCTAAAATTATCTGAATTTTCAAAATTCAGCTGAAGACCTGTTTGAATGCAGTGATAGGTAGGACTGATACTAAACTGAGAATCAAAGGCAGTCCAGGAAAACTCACAGGAGGTCAATTTTGATGTTCTATACTCTAAACTAGATTTCTTTTTTGCCTTATTTTGTCTGACATCTGTGAGGCCAAGTGAGCTAATGACATTCTCTTGCTTTTTGGTGCCATTTGTTATAAAGTCAGTTTTCCCCAAATGGTTCTTTCATCATCAAATATATATGGAGCATAAAATTTCCTAGGCTCCGTCCTAAGTACTTGGATACAGTGCTGTGCACAGATGCTCCCTGTCTTTGTGGAGACCGCGATTGAGGGGCACAGACAATGACCAATATAATCAAACAGGAAAAATGTACATTATACATGCTCCAGGACTTAAGGAAAAGGTATGTAAAATATCTGGCATGTTCTAGGCTTCCCAGAGAAACTGAGAGTTGGGCTGAGATCCAAAGATGAGTAGTCATTAACCAGGAGAAAATGGAGGTGAATGGTGCAAAAGGGAAGGATGTCAGGTGGAAGGGGAAGAAAGTACAAAAGCCATGTGGTGGGAGATGAGATGAATGACAATTTTATGCACAAGGAATGGGCCAGTAGGAGGAGCCAGATAATGCCGACCTTATAAAGGACTTTGGTCTTAATCTTAAAATCAATCAGAAGCCTTTGAAGAATTTCAAGCATGTGTTTGATAGAATCAGATTTACATATTGACTACATTATTTTTGCTTGAGTGTAAAGAATAAATTGAGGTGGGGGAAGGGGCAAGAGTGTCTGAGAGGAAACTAGTTAGGAACCCAGTGGAGTGACCGAAGCAAAGTGTGATGATAGCTTTGAACTATAGAGTGGTGACAGCAATGGTAATGGAGGCAAGTATGACGGTTTGAGAAACATTTTAGGTGACAATTTGATAACATTTGTGTTGGAAAAAATAGGTAAGAAAGAGGGAAGGTCAAGGATGATGTTTGTATTTCTGCAGGCTTGGTGGAGCCATTCACTAAAAAAGGAACTCTTGAAAGGGGATTAGATTTGGAGATAGAATAATTAGTCCAATTTGGTTATGTTTAATTTGACACACAGATACTTTTGAGTCGTACAAGTGGATATGTCAAGTAGCCATTTCTGTATATGAATCTGGAAGTGAGATCTTGCCTAGAGGCAAAAATGTTTGCATCACTTATTTCTGATAGCAATTAAAGATAAATACAACTGCGTAGGAAGAAGAGATGGAAATGTGAAGACAATTATAAAAGATCCTTAAGGAAGAACTCCAACATTAAAGACTCAGTAGTTTTCTTTCTTTTTATTTTTTTAAGACTTATTTATTTTTTTTAAGATTTTATTTATTTGTTTATTTAACAGAGATAGAGAGAGATCTGAGAGCCTGATGTGGGGCTCGATCTCAGGACCCTGAGATCATGACCTGAGCTGAAGGCAGAGACTTAACCCACTGAGCCACCCAAGCGCCCTAAGACTTATTTATTTTAGAGAGAGAGAGTGCAATTGAGCAGGTACAGGGGCAGAAGGAGGGGAGACAAGCAGACTTCCTGCTGAGCAGGAAGTCAGACTCAGGTGTTCTATCCCTGGATGCTGAGGTCACAACCTGAATGGAACTCAAGAATCAGACTCTTAATAAGCTGAGCCACCGAGGCATCCCAACTCAGTACTTTTCTTGAATAAATTGTGATTGTTTTCCTTTCCAGACTCCCATTGGCTTCATACTTTAAAAAGTAATCTGATATTTTATCAATGATAAAATATGGTATTTCAATCTATGTTTTATTCCTTTAAGATGAAAAATACATCAGCATTTTTATTTCATCAACTTTTATAAATATATTTTCATATCTTCTAGAATTTTACCTACCCAATTAAATTTTCCACTGAAGTTAAAGTGGAAAAAGTCAAATATTGCTATCAGCTGTTAATTATCACAAAGAATTATCACAGCTCTCCTCTTGTCAATTGCCTTCCTGTAGTCTAGCCTTTTCCAGTTAATTCTCCTCTTTCGTCAGAGATATTTTTCTAACATTTGAATCTGATCATGTCACTTCCTTGCACAAAATTCTCCAATGTTTCCTCATTTTCTATCAAGGATAAAATCTAGAATTTTTGCCCCTCTCCATGTTCCCTGCCTTACATATTTATCATGTTTTTTCCCCGACTCCTTTCCTGATCTCATCTCCTTCCATTACTCTTTTTTCGGTATGACTCTCCAGCAATATTCAACTATTTGCATGGCTAGAACATAGCATATGCTAGAATAGTTTTATGACTTTTCATGTGCTGTCCCATGCTTAATGGTTTAATACTCATTAGTTCAATAAATACTGAACAAGTAACTGTCATGTGGCAGACACTTTTTTGGGAATTTGAGGTTCAAGAGGAAAGATCTTAAATTTTACACTCTAGTGGGAACAGGGGAAAGTAGAAACATTTAAAAAGTAGACATAAAAAATCAATTTTATGTTTGTATTGAGTATGTACTATGAGTCAGACAATTCTAATACTTGGGACATATCAATGAAATAAATAGACAAAATGGCCGCAAATTCTTGCCTTGTGAAACTACCTTGCAGAGAGTGAGACAGACATTAAGCAAAACATAATAAATAATATATTGATTATTAATATTAATATATTAGATAATATATTAGATCAATTGATATATATTAATTAATATATTAATATATTAGAGGACGATGTGTACTGCAAGAAAAAAGTAGCATGGTAAGTGGTAGAAGTTGTTGGATGTGAACTATAGTTTTATATATGATTATTGAGGTGACATCTGAACCAAGACTTGAAGAAGTTGAGGGACCTGGCCAGGGAGGCATCTGGAGGAAGGGTGTTTTATACAGAAGTTCATGCTGTGCCTGACGTTCTCTGAAGAAAACTCCTGATGTGTTTGAGAAACATCAAGCTGTCCAGTGTGACCAGAATAAAGTGAACAAAGGTTGGAGTAGTAGGAAATATGATGAAAATGGTAAGAAGCAAGTTGTGTGTGTCTCTGTAAGCCATTGGAAGAGCTTTAGGCTTTACTCAGAATAGATGAAGAATCATAAGATTTTGATCAGAGAAATTATCTGACACATATTTTAAAAGGATTATTCTAGTTGTCATGTTGAAAAGAGAGTATGGGGAGAGGGACATGGGTAGAAACAGTGAGAAAACCAGTTAGGAGTCTCCTGTAATAACATCGGTGAGAGATTAAGATAGTTCAAATGGGGATGTAGACGTCAAGGTGATAAGAAACAGTGGGATTTCGAGGTATATTTTTAAAGGCTAGAGAGCTGAAAAATGGGATATGATAGAAGGAGGACATAACAACGACCCCAAGGTTTTTACCTTTACTACTGAATGGGGAAAGCTGTAGGAAGAGGTTTTGGGAAGAAAGGCCAGGTGTTCAGTTATAGACATACTGAATTTAAGATATCCATTAGATGCCCAAGTATAGACATCAAGTACATGATGTAAATCTACAATTGGAGACAGAATTCTGGACTGGGGATATAAATTCTGGACATTGTTGACAAAGATAATATTTAAAGTCATAAGCCTGGGAACTTAGAACAGAGGTCTGGGCATTCCAGAGGGGACACTGGCAAGTAAGACTGAGAAAGACTAACCAAGGAGGTAGAAAGAAAACCTGGCGAACGTTATACTGGAAGTAGTCAGTCAAAAAGGAGGACACCATCAACGTGCCACATCCTTCATCTGAAAAGCACTTACCTGTCTCAACTCAAGTTCAGCCTATGAAACACCTCCTACTCCTCTCCCATTGAGTTATGGAAATTCCTCTTCTGACTGCTTGGTGCTTCCATCTCTGTAACAGGAGCTTCTCAGAAGGTTATCTGCCCACTATCTGCACTTTGCTTTCTTCATATCTACCACTGGATTCTGGTTTGCTTCAGCATTTTCCTTGTGACTGATTCTGGTTTTCTCTCTCTCCCCCTCCTGCTTCTACTTTAGAAAAAGGCTAGTGTATCCATCCTAGCCTAAAGAAATAGTCTTATAACCTCTTTCTTTCACGGCTTTTATAACGCAGCTCCATCTCTCCCCGACACTACCTCCTGACAGGTGTATGTATGTATGTATGTATGTATGTATGTATGTATGTAGTTATCTGTTTATTAATTTGTTATCTATTTTTTTCTGACTGGTGTTTTTTTTAAGATTTTATTTATTAATTTGACAGAGAAAGAGAGAGATCGCAAGTAGGCAGAGAGGCAGGCAGAGGGTGGGGGGAAGCAGGCTCTCCGTTGAGCAGAGAGCCCGATGCTGGGCTTGATTGCAGGACACTGAGATCATGACCTGAACTGAAGGCAGAGGCTTTAACCCACTGAGCCACCCAGGTGCCCCTGACTGGTGTTTTTAAAATATAGCTTTCACTATGTTCTCAGCTGTTTTGTTGCCGTTGTTTAGAAACTTTAAAAAATTAAAGTATCACCTGCAAACAGAAAAGTGCACCTATCATTATTGTATACCTCATTAAATCTTACAAATTCAACATCCTTATATAACCAGTATCCAAGTCAAAGATAGAATCTTAGTAGATTCCCTTAGAAGACCTCTTTCTGTACCCTCCCACTATCCCACACCTCCACTACCAACTTAAATTCCCATGGATTAGTTTTTTCCTGTCTTTAACTTAAATTTAGCACTGTATTTGTGAAATTCACTCAGTGTTTTATATGAAATTGTAGGTTTTTACGCTTCTTTTTATAAGATTTATTTATTTGAGGGAAAGAGGGAGAGTGTGTGCACATGAGGAAGTGAGGAGGAGAGAGAACTTGAGCTGGGGGAGAACCAGAGGAAGAGGGAGAAGGAGCTCCACCCCCCACCCCCCGCAAGCAGGGAGATCAACTCAGAGCTCAGTCCCAGGACCCCGGTATCATGACAGATGACACTTGGCATTTTCTGTCTCTATTTTCAGCCATTTTCTAATGGGTGTTTTGTGGTGTCATACTATAGTTTCATTTGTACTTCACTGATGTCTAAGAAAGTCGAGTACCTTTTCTTTAATATATTTATTATACAACTGGACATGAGCTTTTGTGAAGTGCCTGTAAAAGTCTCTTTTCCATTTTTCTAAAACGTTGTCTATTTTTTTTCATATTCATTTGAAGGAGTTCTTTTTTGAGATTTTATTTATTTGAGAGAGTGAGAATGTGAGTGGGAGGGAGAGAGAGAATCCAAAACAGATTCTGATCTCTGTGCTGAGTGCAGAGCCCAACACAGAGCTGGATCCCACAACTGCGAGATCATGACTGGAGCTGAGACCAAGAGTCAGATACTCAACCAGCTGAGCCACTCCAGTGCTCGTATTTGAGGAAGTTCTTAAATGCTCTGGATAAAAGTCTTTTGCTAGCTTTAGGTGTTGCAAATCTCTTCTACTATGTAGCTTGCTTTTCTATTCTCTTGGTAGTGTTTTGATGAAAGAAGTTCTGAATTTTAATGCAGTAATTTTTTTCTCTTACAGTCAGACTTGTTATTTCTTCAAGATCTTTGCCCATATTAAGTCCATAGAAATATTTTCCTGTTTTTATATCAAGGCTTGTTGTTCCATCTTTTGTTTATATTTGTGACCCATCTAAAATTGATTTTTGTACCTAGAATGAAGTAAGAGTAAATATTAATTCTTTTTCCTACATGTGCATTCAGTTAACTCAGAACAATTTACTGAATTGTAAGGACACAGTTTTTGCTGCTGTACTTGTGTCAACTTTGTCATAAATTAGATGACCACATGCTGTGGGTCCATTTCTGGATTCTCTCTCCTGTTGGATTTGTCTCTTCTCGCCTTTTGACCACACTGGCTTCATTATTGTAGTAATGAAGTCTTCATTTCCTATAGTGTAAAACGACCAGCTTTGTTTGTGGGTTGTTGTTGTTGTTGTTGTTTCTTTTCAAGTTTGCCATAGTTGTTATTGACCCTCTGAATTTCCACATAAATTTTAAAATCAATGGATCAATTTACAAAGAAAATTCTTTTGGGATCTTGACTGGGATTACATTGCCTTTAAATTTTAAAAAGCTCTTCAGATAATTTTTAGGAATACCAAAATTGAAGAACCATGAGCCATGGTCTTAAACTTTAGCACCCATCAGAATCACCTAAAGAAATTGCTGAGACACAGATACACAGACAGCTGGGTCTGAGCCTTAGTACTACTAATTCGATAGGTCTGGATAGGCCCAAGAATCTGCATTTCTAATAAGTGCCCAGGAGATGGTGATGCTGCTGGCATACTGTAACACTGTCCCAAGCATATTGTAACAATCCTTGAACTTCTTGCTATTGATCAAATCAAATTGTGGTTCGCTTATGTTCCCAAAGGCCTGTGAGTGTTGTGAAAGACTGTATTGTAATACTTGTAAACAATAGGGTGAATGGGCTACAGAACTCATAAGCAGTAATCATGTTGTGACTAATCACCACAACACAATGCCCTGGGCTTGATTTGATTTATTCTGAGGGAAATTCAGACTGTGGGTGGGGAATATGTTTATATATCATAACAAAATATAAACTATTATTGATTCAAAGACCATCATCTACTCTCTACTCTTGAGTTAACTCAGCCTTTCTATGAACACTGATTATGTTAAAGATTGGTACAGTTGACCCTTCAACAATATAGGTTTAGACTGGATGGGTCCACCTACACATGGATTTTTTTCAACCAGACAGGACAGTATTGTAAATGTCTTTTCTCTTACGATTTTTTTAAATAACATTTTCTCTCCTCAGCTTACTTTATTGTTAGAATACAGTGTATAATACATAAAAGATATAAAATATGTGTTAATTATCGGTTTCTGTTATCACTAAGGCATCTGGTCAAGAGTAGGTTATCAGTAGTTGAGCCTGTAGGGATTCAAAATTCATACATGGATTTTCAAGTGAACAAAGGGGTTGGCATCCCTAACTCCTATGTTGTTCAAGGGGCAATTGTGATCAGACCAATGATTACCTCAATCCTGATACTGTCTTTATTTCTCTGTGTTGATACTACTTCAACGTAGCTCACACAGCAGACTTAACACCTACTCCTGTTAGTCTGCTTCATTCTTCATTAAAAAACTAACAGTATCTTTTGTAGCTCTTGCTATTTACTTGCTCAGTTGCTTATTTATATTTATATATTTAACAGGAAAAAGTAAAAATGAAAAAAAGATGACAACTTAACCCTCTGCACTTTTTCAAACTTACAGTGTGTCCCAAACACCCAATACATTCTGCCAAGTTAGAGTCCTTGAGCTGGCTTCTCCTAATACAGCTACCCTATTAATAAAACCCTCTGCATAAGGGAGACAAGCTGCACTGCCAAACTTGTTGCAACAAGTCAGAACTCAGTGCTTGTTCCCAAGATGAGCATCATGGATGCATAGTCAGTAACACTCTTGAAGACGTCCCCACTCAGAATGGTGACACAATCTCACCGCGCATGCCAGTTCAGCTAGCACTTAGGTGTTCTCAGCAAAATGAGGGTAGAGATAAGTCTGATTCTAGTTGAGAAAACAAAAAGTACCTTCTCTGCCACATGTTTCAAAAATTTCCATTAAATCCCAGACTTGGTGGTCAAGTCTGTAACCTGGAATATCATCCAATTTTACTAATGTTAAATGCACCGCATTCATTGAACAAAGCTAGACAATGAATTCTAGAGTTTAAGTGACTTTTGTCAAGTCATGCAGCCACATGGTCATAGACAGGGGCTGGGGACCCACTCCTGACTCCTGCTCTGGTGCTCTTGCACTCCACAGAACTAACCCTAACTCTGTTGGCAACACTAACATCCTTTTCCATTATGTATTTCACTCCTCTACAGTAAGTAGATTTATATTAGAGGCTGTGAAGACAAAACTATGGCAAGTTGAACTCTGAAACCATTTTTCAAAGAATTTTTCTCCAAATTTTCCCTCTGCCTTCCAGCTTTCATTGGATTATACTTTTCTTTCTGTAACTTCCCCATTCAGTTGTTTGAGGTAGGTCATGTTAGCATACCTTCCCATCTCCTTCCATCAACAACCAAACTTGGTTGTTTTCAAATGGGCCCATTATGATGTCCACAAGAAACATTTTCTCAAAGACACAGTTATTGTTGCTAATTCCAAGTCATTTCCCTTGAAGTCCCTGCAAAGTCTTTCTTTGTCCTCTAGCTTGCTTCCTCTTAAGTTTACCTCAGTAGTCAACCTCCCAACAAATCTAAAAGTTCTGAAATTCTAAAAGTAACTTCACACCCACCCTAACTCTATAGTAACTACAGTAGTATTGGGCTAGAAAATCAAAGATCAATATAAAATATAATAATAAATGTAATAATGGAATAAAAATGACATCAATAAAACAGTAAAAATAATGCATGTTCATCACATGTGTAAATGGTTAGGGTTAAAAATGTTTTAGCTTAAGAGAGATAGCATCTATTTATTGAAGACATCAATAGACTTTTTATTATCATACATCAGATTCCTGATATAAAATGCAAAATACCTCAAGTTCAGATATACTTGTGGAAAGTCATTCTTTCAGAGAATGTAAAAACTATAGTTAATTCCAACTAATAATGACTATAATTAATTATAAACCTTTTAATTAATAAATAACCCAATTTTATATTATCTGTGTAAACAGAAAACCAGTTATCTTCTTTGTTGATTCTTTTTTTCTTTATTTAAATATCAACCAGTCCTCTGGCCATAGTGATGGCATAAATAGTTTATGTTCACATATATTTATTATTAATATTCTAACATGTTATAAAACAGGATGATAAAAATAAAAATAGGGAATAAGAGACAGGAAATCAGAGTCTATGTTACAATATTTTGATCTTATTTATACATCATAATATTTTCTCTGCCTGGTCCATATTTTGCCCATTCTACTAAAATCCCCAAACATTAGCGATCAGAGCTTTACATAAAGCTAGTGTTTGATATGAAAACATGAATATCAAAGCCTTTTTAAAATTGTTAAATAGCTGTGACATAGCAAAACTTTCTGGGTTTCATTTGCTATCCAAGAAAGAGCTGGCTGGTTTATTACAATTAAGTAAGCATTCATCACTACATCTTGCCCTACAGCAGGTAGCTCACGGGAGTAACAAAGAATGTAGCTTCCTCATTGTGTTCAAACACACCACATCTGGGGTCTTGGCACAATCTGATTTTCTTAACTCCTCAAAACAAGATGGTGATTTGAGTCTCTGCTTCAGTTTTTGTGCTAGGAAAATCTATAGCTTTCTGTGGTCATTTCTACCTCAGCATTTCAACTGTGAGCAAAATAGACACATGAAAGGAAATAAGCATTTTTCAAACATGCATCAGATTCTATGAATCAAATTGAACTCAAAGTATTCTCTTTTTTTCAGATTGTTTTATGTTTTCTATATCACAAGTACAACTGATTGAAAAACAGATTTGGCACATTCCCTGTGGGATAAAGTATACTTTAAAAAATACGTTAATGATTACTGACACTGAAATGCTAAACAGCTCTGGATTAGGGAGAAAAAACACATTTCCTGCAAATTTTTCTCAATATTATTGTTATTTTGTAACTTTGGCATTGATCTCTGCCTCCAAATAGAGGAGGGCTCATTCATAAGTTGTTGGAGCAAATAATGATATAGGTGATACTCTAAGGAAGCCTGATAGAGCATGAGATTCTAGATTGACAGTCAGATACATTAAGGGTGATTCATTAATGACAAAGGATTCACCACAGGATTTCTTTAAGAAGCATATATGTATACTATGTTTATTTTACAGAAACATGATTACACATAATTTCCAAGGGGATAGGAGAAATGTAAGAATGTATCCTTTCTGAAATGGGAAAAAAAAGGATTTCAGGAGACTCTTTTCTCCTTCTTGTCCAACTTCTTCATTGGCTGGAATTGTTTCAGGTGCACTTATTTTTGTTATGATTGAAAACCCTAGTACACAGCAGAGAAAATGCTCAATATGCAAATACTAAGTTGAAAGCAGAATGAAGAGATTTGAACTAAATGTTTATGTGTGCCAGAAATGTTTATAAGTTAAGTGTTAGTTGTGCCATTACTTGAAAACCATTTCCTCACTTGGAAGCAGTTTTGTGGTATATTTAATGAGATGCACCTTTGCTTATGTGTAATTGTAAAATGACTGCTTTTACCTTTAGAGGTATTCCAAAGCAGTTATTTATGTTGATATTACATATACATATCCTTCTGCTTTGAAGAGAATCAATTTTTCATGTATAAACAACTTTACTGCCAACACTCCTTATTTGTTTTACTCCCAAGACTTTTCTTAGCATATTCCCGAACCCCTGCAACAGCTTCCTGCTTGGTACCGTCCACCTCAGTCTCTCCTCACTCCACTCATTCTTCCACTTTCTGCCAGGTTAATCTCCCTAAGATCCTTCATATAATACTTTTCAATATATATTTTTAAAAGATTTTATTTATTTATTTGAGAGACAGAGTGAGCAAGAGAGAGAACAAGAACAGGGGCAGAGGCAGAGGGAGAGAGAGAAGCAGGCTCCCTGCAGAGCAAGCGGAGCCTGAGGCAGGACTTGATCCCAGGACCCTGGGATCATGACCTGATTGGAAAGCAGTAGCTTAACGGACTGAGCCACCCAGATGCTCCCTTGTCAATATATTTTAAAACAAAAAAATTCTATAATATGTAATCCTGGAGTTCCAACCACTCTAGGCTGTAAACTATTTTTATAACCCCCTCAAACTCTAGGATGAAGGAATGTGCACCAAAAAGATGTTCGATAAACGTTGAGTAACATTCGGTGTACATGTGCTTGCTATTTGGTTCCAGTCTTGATTCTGTCTCTTATTAGTTGGGTGACCTGACTTGCTAAGTCAGAGAAATGCCAGTGTCCTCTTTCTGTAAATGGGGCAATAACAATATTTACTTCATAGGGTGATCCTAAAAATTAAATCGGTAATTTATGTGAAGAACTGAGACAGTGGCTGGCACGCAATAAGCCCTTCTGAATGTTGTTACAGATCAGGTGCTACTCGTGCTAACAGTAAGCTTCCTCTAACCCTTCCCACCCGAAACACATGCATCCTCCCTACTACTCATTGTCTAAAGGAGCTTCTCTATAATTCATGAACAAGAGAGGGCAGAGGGAATGACTGCACACATAGCAGGTGGAATTTACCAGGAGGTGAGGTGGGGTAGGCGAGTAGGAGTACTCGACTCAAAATCAGGTTCAAATACTGGGTCTTCCCTTACAGGTTACTTTCTTTGGACCACAGAGTTTTCATTTGTAAAATGGGAATAATAGCTACCTTGTGAGGTAGTTATGAAGATTACCCATTATAAAATAACAATCGGCTGTTGGCTAACAATTTGTTGAGCTGGCTATTTGCTCTTAACCAGTTTTCCCATCTAGGAAATGACTGTATCTTACATAGAATTTGGGGAAATTAGAAATGACAATAATGGCTAATATTTCTTCAATGCTGATTTTGTGCTACATGCTGTGCTAAACACTTTAGGTTGACTAGACTTGGTAATATACGCCCAGTTCTGGACACGGTAGGTACTCAATACATACTAGCTATTGTTATTGTTAATCATTATTTCATTTTGTCCTTAGATCAACCATAAGTAGGTGCTATTCCTGCTCAGCTGGGACCATTATGCTAAACATACATACTTTTTAATGTGAAATTTTCCGATCTGTAATTTTTCAAATACTGTTTAACTAATATTTTAAATCAGGTGGAAGCCAAACAAAATATGTGTCCCTCTTCATGGTCATATTTAGTTTCATGAAGAAGAGTTGATGACAGTTTTCAGGCCATGGAATTGGATAAGTGGGAACCATAAGAGGATGAAAAAACATGTGATAACCATAGTGGACAGACTTGTAGAAGTTCATGGAGATGTTTCTTCAAAATTCCTAGAAGTAACTTCCTTAGATACGTGGGAGGTGGAACTGGAAGATTTAGAATTCTTCTCCTTCTCCTCCTCCCCTTCCTTCTCCTCCATCTTCCTGTTATTATTATCTTATTGCTATTATTTTATTTCCTACATCCAATACGTATAGAAATGTGATGAAGCAACCTAAAAGAAAGGCATTAGATCTGAAGAATTTGTTTTTTCCCTGATTTACATACAAAATAATTAAGTTGTAATATTTATAGCTCATTTATGCCCAATAAATAATTTGACTGAAATTTTCATCCTAAACATGTTTTTTTCCTGCTCATTTGAAACAATATAGGGAGAAAATTAGGTGGGAAAAAAAGCCCTTTTATGTATATATTCATATGTTCTCATCCTCAAGTATTTTTAAGTTGATCACCTCAAAGAATTCCTTGAACTGAAGGTCTCCTGAAAAACTTACTTTTCTACAGCCCTAAATATTCACATTTCATCTCAGACACATATAATAAAGCATGTTATACAACTTCATTAATACCTATGTGAAATACTGATGATCAAGTGAATGAAACATTTTGCCAGCCACACTTATTTTTCTTTGAAAATGTGATAAAAATAGTAGTTAATATGTAATATAAACAAAAATGTACCAATATTTACTAAGTGTATTTGTGAAGAGTTATCCACAGAGATCCTAAGAATACAGTATTTTTCTCTAAGAACAAGGAAATATAAATTGGAATGCAAGCAAAATGTGAATTGATAACATATGACCTATAGTTCCATCTCAAGAGATTTTTAAAAAATCCAACACATTTCATCTTCCTCTTTAAAAGATCATTTATTTAGATGGTTGTAAATCTTTACCTGGAAACAGAAAGGGCAGTTGATAACAAAATCATTTTTTCCAGGAAGATACAAAAAAAATAAATAATAAATCAAGTGCAACTTGCAAATATCTAACAAATGTGAATCATCTACATTAGCATGGCAATTAAATATCTTCAAAATATTTTTAAGCATTAATTTCATGTTCAGACTTTGAAAACAGATGGTTTTGTGCTTTGTACTTGTAGGAGAATCTTAGTTTTATGCTACAGGTGTGCTCTTTCCTGATGCAACATCCCCATCTGGTGAAAACCAGTCTTTGCAGTTAATGGCTCATTAGGGCCAGACTCACTAGTTGAATTTGCAGACATAAATAAAGCTACTCTAGAATAAAAAGCCATAACAATAACAATAATTTTGAAGACCATTTTGAAATTTCTTGCTTCGGATTAAAAAAAAATTGCAACAAATTTGTTGCTAGTATTTTGTTGGGGGAAAGGGTTAGGGAAATTTCAGGAGAGAATAAATGGTAAGGGCTATTCCAGGGTAATGAGAACAGGTTAAATTTGGGGTTTGTTTTAATCCTCCATCACTTGGCAAAATCAAATTCTGGGTCATTCTAGAATTGGTAGAATGATTTGCATATATATAAACAATGATCAGAAATCATCATGACAAACACATGTACATAAAAACTTTGGACATTTCATTGACTCTAATATTTCTCAGTTTAAAAAAAAAAAAAAAGCAAAAGTGATATGACAACCACTGACTCAAAAAGTAGAAGGTGAACTAACCAGACAACTGGAAATAAGAGATCTTCTAAGATACTTCAGCTGTAGTTACCCATGTTCAAGTTGCTTTTATTTCTAGAACTAATAAACAATTGGTTCTGTTATTGTACATAATAAAAAACACGTATTTAAGTGTTCCTTAGGTCTAGCTTATATTTGAAGATGCATTTTGTGGAAAATATTCCAGAAGTATTATGATATGAGTAAAATACTTAATTTATTTTGTTATGCTTTTTGAATTATTAAATATATTAAAATATGCTTAATAAACCTAATTTTTCTATCCTAGAAAAATATATGGGATTAGGGTAAATGAATATTAGTAAAGCATGTAAGTGGGTAATTCCATCACAGAAAGAACAAATAAAATATCTCTGGGTTATCTGTTACCAGACAAGAATAATTCTTTGTATCCTAAAACCTCTTATATATTATATATTATATTTTCCACTATATAACAAAATTATATATATATATTACATATATAATATGACATATATATATGACAGAGATAAATGTGTGTTATATGTATACACACACACTTATTCTGTTCCTCCTACCTTCAAAGGTGATTTGTGGTCGACTAAAATTGAACATAGTTATATTACAGCTATAAAATAATTGCCTGCATATATGTATCACACATGCACAGAAATATTATAATGACTTGTTGTAAATTGAGTCATAAACTTGACTAAAACCTGTGAAGATCTTTTAAAAAGAATTTTTCAAGCCTTGTAAGCTATAAGATGTTTGATTATTAGTTTAATTCAGTATTCATAGCCAGCAGTTTGTCAGTTAATATCAGCAACCTCAATCTCTCTCTCTGTGTCTCTATTCATAGCTCAGAGTCTGAGTCATACCACAGGAAAGAGGACAGTTTTTGTTCTTGGAAAAACTGTTTTCTGATCTTCTTTGCATGATAGTGACCTAATTCGTTAAAGCCCTTTGTCTGGCTAGAACTTAATTTTATTTTTATTCCATTAAGGTCCTATAAGACTTTGATGTTATTGTTCAGAAAATAATAGAAAAACACAATTTTTTTAATTTAAATTCAATTAGCCAACACATAGTACTTCATTAGTTTCAGATGTAGTGTTCAACAATTCATCAGTTGTGTATAACACCCAGTGCTCATCACATCACGTGCCCTCCTTCATGCCCATCACCCAGTTACTCAATCCCTCCACGCACTTCCCCTCCAACAATCCTCCATTTGTTTCCTAGAGTTGAGTCTCTCATGGTTTTTCTCCCTCTCTGATCACTTCCCATTCAGTTTTCCCTCCCTCCTCCTATGATCCTCTGCACTGTTTCTTATAACCCACATATGAGTGAAACCACGTAATTGTCTTTCTCTGATTGACTTATTTCACTCAGCATAATCCCTTCCAGTTCCATCCATGTCTATGTAAATGGTAAGTATTTATCATTTCTGATGGCTGAGTAATATTCCATTGTATATATGAACCACATCTTCTTTATCCATTCATCTATCGATGGACCTCTCAGCTCTTTCCACAGTTTGGCTATTGTGGACATTGCTTCTATAAACATTGGGGTGCAAGTACTCCTTCAGATCAATACATTTGTATCTAACATAAACTTTTTATAAAATATTCTTTTTTTTAAAGATTTATTTATTTATTTTTAGAAAGAAAGCATGTGAATGGGGGCAAGGGCAGAGCGAGAGAATCTTCAAGCAGGCTCCATGCTCAGGGCAGAGCCCAATGCAGGGCTTGATTTCACAACCCTGAGATCATGACCTGAGCTGAAATCAAGAGTCTGATACTTAACTGACTGAGCCACCCAGGTGCCCCAATATGTATCATTAATTCTTAGTGTTCAGGGATTATCTTTCTCACTAATTTTGTCTAGTTTCAGTAAGTGTCTTTCATAAGCAAAGACTTGGTAAATCATTTTAATGATGCTTTTGAAGAAAATTATCATCATTTAAATCTAGTAATCCAAGAAGTTCATTCAAGCCACATTATAATATATAGTAAAACAATATTTCTTAATATTTGAGAAAGTATATGTTCTCACAAACTTTTTTTTTCTCTTCCTGATTAAAGTTTCCATTTAGAAAATTGTTTCAGATATTTCTTTCAAAGTGGTGGTGATTGTCAGAAAAACTATGGTCATTATCTCCATTTCAATAGACAATTCTACATATCACAGATCAGTGTTGATATATTGATATTTTAAAAGATAATCTTTTAGTCACCTCTTAAGAAATGCAATATTAAAACTGAATTGATTAAGGCTACAAAAAGAAAAAAAATATATTCAAGCTCTCAAATTGAGATAAGACCATCCATGATTTAAGGGAAAACATGAGACCACAAAGCTCCTTTGAGCCATCATTCAGAACCATACAACTTGTTTTATTGAATAAATCACCATTTCTTTGAAGTTTAAATTGTGTCATGTTAGAAACAGTTTGAAACATTGAATACCCTTAAAGTATTTCAGATCATTTTGCATTTTCATTCCAGAACGAAACGCCAAAAAAATCTTTTTAGAGATTTTAGCAAACGGTTGAGATTAACTTTTTTAAAATTTAATGTGCAGAGAAAGTAAGAGAAAAAGGCTTTTTAGTGTACCAAACTGTACTCTTCTTCAAGATTATTAAAGGTTTTCACTATGGAGTCTCCAGCTCGATGATATCTAAATTAGCAGAAAAATATATGTAAAGTCACTGCAGGACTTTGAAAGCAAAGATATGAGACACAAACCCGTTTTGAGACTGCTGGTGGCCTAAGGGTTTTTAAAACATTATCCAGAAATGTTTAATAGTTTGTCATACCAGAGTTGTCTTCTCAAAAAAATATTTCTACTGTGTAAATGACATGCCCAGGAGAGGGCTGCAGTTGTACACAAACAAGGTTGGATTAACTTTTTAATAACTTTAAAATTCCCAAACTCTAGTCGATATATGATTTTAAGATACAGATGTCCATCTCTGGAAGTCTGAAAGTTAGTGAGGGTTAGGTGTTGAAAACCACCGTGTTAGAGTTTGGGAGACACCTGGCAGAACTGAGATCCAGAATATCTGATATCCTTTAATGCTGCTTCTTAGTTTGAGGAAATTTGCCCAAGTGAGCCACCGTCTTACCTCTAGGAAGACACTTGTTTCCCTGAGGATTAATCACTGCCTCTCACAGAACAATCTAATTATAGTGGGCAGGATGATAATGATTGCTACAAGATCAAGGAAAGGGATAGGGGTTGGGCTTGGGGAAGGCTGTGAAGCAGTTAATACTGGAGGAGCAGCATTGCTAAACTGGACAAGATCATGTAAAAGAATATTTTGAAACAAAATATGGCTTAGGAGTGGGAGGATAGAGTTTTGGAAAAACATCACTGGGTGGATATTACCATGATAAGGGTTTAACTGAAATACCAAAGAGCAATTCAAATCACTATTTTCTTTTTCTCAAATTACTTATCTGGGTGGGAGGTGACTTGGGAGTAGAATGGGGTTCAGAATTGTATTCATAAGCTTGTGCCCTCTGTTTAATCTGTTCTTGTTGATATTTTGAAAGGTAGAGAACTTACATAAATAAGCTTGTCAAAAGATTTAGTAGATTCATCCAATCAGGTTTCAAGGGATGGTATTTTATGACTGCTTATCTTTTATCAGTTACACAAGTTGAGAGTGTTGGCCTTGTGGATTCTGAAGTTTAAAAGGACCTCAAACCATTCCTTGGACATTTCCATCTTTAGTGAGACAGTGAGGAACAGCAGTTTGGAGGATGGAAAGAAGTAACTGAAAATGTTGGGAGAAGCAGACAGTACGCCTCCACAGGCTAAAAAGAAGAGTTTCTAAATGGAAACTGTAACAGAACTGAACTAAAATAATGGCTACGTGGTTGGAGAAGAGACCAAATTCAACATTTTCGTGTAAGGTTGATAGGACCTAATGACTACTGAAATGTGGGAAATAATGCATATATACTAAGGAGGTATTTCAGGATTCTATTTTGGAAGAACAGATAATTGATTGGACCACTAATTATATTAGGATAATAAAAGAAGTGAAAGAGAGAAGATATAAGTTCATATTGGGACATGCCATTTGGGAGATGTTCTAAATGAACATGACTAGTGGACAACAGTGTATATGGGTTTGGCATAGTTTTAAAAGAAAATCTATTTTGGGGCACCTGGGTGTTTCTGTCAGTTAAGGGTCTGCCTTTGGTTCAGGTCATGATCCTGGGGTCTGGGAAAGGAGCCCTGCATCAGGCTCTCTGCTCAGCAGGGAGTCTGCTTCTCTCTCTGCCCCTCCCCTCGTCCGTACTCTTTCTCTTGTGCTAGCCCTATCTCAATCAAATAAATAAATAAAATCTTTAAAATAAAAAATAAACAAGTAAATAAAGAAAAATCTATTTTGGAATAAGAGGTGAGGAAGTAGAGAAAGCAGTAAATCTAAGTATTAGCTCACATTTCATTGTAAAAGGAAATAAGAGCGGGAACTAGAAAGAAAGACTTTTTTGATTTATTTGGATTTGACTTGGGTGTTATGGAAGGTAAAACTCCAAGATGACTCCCAGTGAGACTCACCTTCTGTATAATCCTCTCTTATTTAAATATGAAGAGAATCTGTCAGTACAATATGTCATTCTTGTGATTATGATATCTTAAATGGCAAAAGAGAGACTATTTTGGATGAGTCTGACCTAATCAGTTAAGTCTTTTGAAAGCACACTTTCTGTAGCTGATCTCAGAGGGGGAAGTCAGAGAGGTATGCTCCAAATAGCCTGGAAGAAACCCAATACCCATTTTGTTAACTATGTATGGGAAATGACATGGCAAGGAACTAGAGGCAGACTCTAGGAACAGCCCCTAGTCATCAGCCAGCAAGAGAACAGGTACCTGAGTCCTACAACCCTAAAGAACTAGATGTTGCCAACCACCTGAACATACTTGGAAAAGAACCCTGAACGTCAGAGGAGATAGCAGTCCTGGCCAATAGCTTGATTTTAGTCTTTTGTGTTCGTTTTAAGCTGCTGAATTTGTAGTAATTTGTTATATAGCAATATAAAGCAAATACAACTGTTTTGATGTTTGTTTTATTTTTAATCTATGGTGGAGGGTGAGGAAAAGGCTCACAAGAAGGAAAGATATTAGAGATGTTGAAAAAACATAATGGGCATTGTAATGCAATTAACCTGGACATGCATCAGGCTTAGAGGAACTAGAGCTAGGGAATTTGTTTGGATATTTTCATGTGCGCTACTGGGAGTTGAAGGGTGCGACATCACAAAAAATTAGTGATGGTGGCATCTATCTTCTCTATCAAATATGGGAAGGGAGCTTATGGTTAAGATTAGGAATTCATGGCAGAGAAATGACCTTTGATATCGGGTTTCTAATTCTACAGAGTGATGCACCCTTTTTTTAGAGAGAATCTTGTGGAAAGGGCAAGTTTCTTCATTCTGAAAGGTGGAGTTCATGAAATTGAAGGATTGGGTCCTTAGATCTGAACCACGTAGCCAGAGTTTATACCAGAGACTTCATTCCAGAATCCATGGTGCACGTGCTGATTCACTTTATTAACATATTCTGGTTGCCACTTTTTTCCTACAGCTTTGAATGCTGAACATCAGAGAAAAAAAGAGCAAAGAAAATTATCTCTAGAGCACTGAACAAATGACCTCCCTGTATTTTGTTCACCTTTATTTATACTTTCTAACAGACAGGATTGAGAGAGAGATTATCTATTTTCTGAAAATCTGGCAAAACACGATCTTAAAACTTTGATCATGTTACCTAATTGGTTGTTTGATAGTTATTAATACACTCTGGTTTCTATTCCTTCTTGATTCAGTCTTAGAAACTTAACACTTACGAAATGGTCCACTACATCTAAGTTTCCAATTTATAGTTATTTACCATAATCTCTTGCAGCTTTTAAAAATCTCTACTCAATTTGTAGTTATTGCCCCATTTTTGTTCCTAATATTATTTACATGTACCTTTGTTGTTTTTTTCTTGATTGATCTTGCCTGTACTTTAATACCACATTATTCTTTTCAAGGAGCTTTTTTTTTTTTTTTTTTGAGTACTTGTTGTTGTGCTTTTTATTAACTATTGCTTTTTTTCTGCTTATATTTTCTTAGATTTTCTCCTATTTTGCCTTTTTTGTTTTCCTTTTCTTTTCTGGCTTCTTGATGTGAACACATTTATTTTAAAGTAGTTTAACAGTCTTAGGTTTTTAAGCATAAAGGAAGGGGAGAACTACCTATAATTGCACTTTTGATTTCTTTTTTTATTGCATTGCAGTCAATCACTGTAGCTTACATATAGTTATTTTTAGTATATTTTTTAGATTCCTGGGGCACCTGAGTGGCTCAGTGAGTTAAGCCTCTGCCTTCAGCTCAGGTCGTGATTTCAGGGTCCTGGGAGAGTCCCGCATCAGGCTTTCAGCTTGGCAGGGAGCCTGTTTCCTCCTCTCTCTTTCTCTGCCTGCCTCTCTGCCTACTTGTGATCTCTCTCTGTCAAATAAATAAATAAAATCTTAAAAAAAAAAATAATTTTAGATTCCTTATATGGCCTAACATGTGTTCAGTTTTCTGAAATGTTTCATGTGCATTTGACAAGAATGTTTTATCTATTTGTGAAATAAAGGGTCATAAGAGATATATATTATATCAAACTCACGTATGTTGTCCAAATCCTGTTAAACTTCTAATTTGTTTCTTATGATTCTCAATTTCTGCAAAGAGTATGTTAAAATTTGCCTGGAAGTCTGTATTTGATACAGTCTCATCTTAAATCTGTAAATTTTGCTTTACATATTTAAACCTAAGTTATCAGATACTTAATATTTATATTTATATAAATTATTTATACTTTCTTATGAATATTTTTCTTTAGCAGTATGAAATACTTTTTTGCCACTACTAATAGTTTTCCCCTCAAATTTTATCTTGTCTTACAAATATTACTATATTACTTTAATTTTTATTTGAGTGGCTTGTTATACATTTTCCCACCAATTCTTCTGGTACTACTCTATATGACATTTCCCCCTTAGGTATTTCTTGGAAACACACTTAATTTTTTAACAAATTTATGAGTCCTCTTTAAAATAAGTGAATCCAAGGCACCTGGGTGGCTCAGTTGGTTAAGCATCTGCCTTTGGCTCAGGTCATGATCCCGGGGTCTTGGGGTTGAGGCCCGCATCAGGCTCCCTGCTCAGCAGAGAGTCTGCTTCTCCCTCTGCCTCTCCTCCTGGCTTGCGTTCTCTCTCTTGCTCACTCTCTCTCTCTCTCAAATAAATAAATGCAATCTTTAAAAAGTAAAACTAAAATAAAAAATAAATAAAAATAAATGAATCCAAATCTCATTTTCTCTACATATTTTCTGTGTATTTAAATGGATTGTATTTCTTCTGTCTCTACTGATATTATTTAATGTTAATTAATTATTTAATGTTAATTACTTAATTAATAGCCATATTTTACCATAAAATTATAACTTATCAACACAAAATTATTCTTTAAATTGGGAGATTCATTTATTTATTCCAAAATATTTTTGAACTTCCGGTTTATGTATTCACTCTCCTAGGTGTTTGGAATACATCAGTGAACAAATAAGACATAAGACAAAAAAATCCCTGCCTTTATAGAGTTTTTATTGTAATTCATAACAACAGCTATGTGTTAGACCCTGTTCTTTGTGCTTTCTAAATGCCATTTCTTTTATTCCTCATAATAAACCTAAGAGGTATTTATAAACAAGGAAACAGTAATAAGACAAGTAATATTACTCGCCAAATTGGGACAGTCAGGATTTAAAGGGCCATGCAATCTCACTCCTCAAGTTACACTCTTCAACGTTGCATTCATTCACAGTACTTAGAATTGAATGGTTTTATAACCAGTAGATTTCTTTTTATATAATTGGCTTGAGTTTGATGTATTATCCAAAGCATTCAAACTTAGGTCTAAACCTTTTTTTAAAAGTGAAGCCTAAATTAAATTCATAAGTTCATATAGAACTAATAATTATTAATAAAATCTGAGAAGGGTGCCTGGATGGCTCAGTAGTTAAGTGTCTGCCTTAGCTTCAGGTCATGATCCCAGGGTCCTAGAATCGAGTCCCAAATGCATCCGGGTCCCTGCTTGGCAGGAAACCTGCTCTTCCTTCTCCCACTCCCCCTGCTTGTGTTCCCTCTCTCATTGTCTTTCTCTGTCAAATAAATAAATAAAATCTTTTAAAGAAAAAAAATTTGAGAGCACATTCTATTATTTCTATTATTCTATTATTTCTATTGTTCTAATATACTAATAATTATTCTATTATTAAAATATAATGTATTTTGTGAGAAATGCAATTTAAAAAATTCATTTTTCTCAAATAATGTTTTATGAGTTTGACAGACTCTGTTTTTAAAAATGTATCTATTTATTTATTTGATAGAGAGAGATCACAAGCAGGTGAAGCAGCAGGCAGAGGGAGAAGGAGAAGCAGGCTCCCTGCTGAGCGGAGAGGGCAAGGTGGAACTCGGTCCCAGGACCCTGGAGTCATGACCTGAGCCACCAAGGTGCCCTATGGGTTCAACAAACACTAAGAGAGCAAAGGATAGTCATCGTTGGTTAAATACAAGTTTTGAAAGAGAGGAGCAGAAACAATTAGGAGACTCTCCTTTTGTATATGGACATGGCATCTGCATCACAGTTGAAATGAAAAGTTTGAGGTTTTGGGAACTCAAGTGCATAGCTGTGCTAACAGCTGTAATACATTGTTTCCTATGTTACGTTCTCCCAGGTAATAAGAGATCATGGATTAATTTTGGCACTTGCATCTTTTTACCCTCGTAATTTTTCTCTTTCCTCACTTCCAACTCTTCCTTTCTTCCCTCACTGTTTTTTGTGGCTTCCTCACCATGGGGAATTGGTTAGACAGAGAGCTTTATAGACTGCTTCATGAGATGTCCCATAGCTTTAAAAATCTACATTAAAGGCCCAAAGCACTAGAATAAACTATAGAAATGAGAGGGCACATATAATTCAACTTAACAGAAAGGAAGAGACTAATTTTTTGTTCCTGCTCTGTGCTGAGCCCTTCCTTAATAAGTGCTCATTTTATGTTTGTTGAGTTATTAATTATAATATCATAAACTGTTTAGCATATTTCTTGAAGAATTAAGAACAAAAGTCATGGATGTTACTCTAGGTTTATTTTTGATAATATGGTATTTCAAGTTGACATTTGAATTCAGGCCTTTGAAAGGAATCCTTTAACATATTTTCTGGTAAAATTTCAATTAACAGAATATTTTCTGAATAAATGTGATCAGCAGAAAGTAAGTAAATAAATTAAATTAAATTAAAAAATTTAAAAAATTCTTAAAACATAAAGTAATTGTTAATGGTAAATGATTCAGCCAAAGCAAAAAATTAAAAACTCAAGTTTACTGTGTCTCTGTATTTTATTATCTCACCCTTCCTCATCTTATATTAGTAGTTTGTTAACAAAGTGAGAGAACATCAAATGTTACCAAGCAGAAGCAGCATGGCAAAATCAGGAAGAAGAGAATTACTAACTTTTCCAAATTTATGCACTTATGACAAGCATTTTAAGGTTTCATAATGCAGTCAATTACTGAAGAAATAAATACAAGAGATCTAGACTGCTTACGAGGTGGATTTAGAATGGCATAATTTAGTGTGAATATGGACCTCTTACCAAGAGAGACAAGAGAAAAAATAAAACTACAAAAGGACACCCTCTGGGAAAGCTCTCACACATTTGGGCATGCTGTCTGGTTAGAGTAGGCCAGAACTTGATACTTTTATTTCCAACCTTTGACCCTGGACATCTGGAAACCCAATTTGAGTCAAACAAAAGGAAGTTTTCTTTTCTATTTCAAAAACTTGGGGGAAAAAAAATAAGTTAAGCACTTAGCATTCATTTTGGTAGCAAAAGCTTTTAATATTTATGCACTTGTGGGGAACTTTAAAACATAGAATATTTGGTTAAAAAAAATAGATGCCCTAGAATTTTAGCAATATTGGCGCATTGTTATTTCTGGTGATGGATTTAGACAAGGGCTGAGATAAGCAAAATAGCGCAGGACTTTGATGCTCTTTGATGTCCTAATTTAATAGACATCCTCCAATTCCAGAATTTAAAGTACACTGAATCAACAGACGTATAACCTGCATCTATCTGGTATCATGAATTTTAAAGGAGTTTTTATTTGCAATAAAATTTTTCATCTTTGTATTATGTTTTAAAATATAACAAAGCAAAGATGTGATTTGTCACAGTGGCTTTAATTTATTTGGACAATATTAAAATTAAGAAGTTATGCCAATATATATAAGAAATATTATTTTTCCTTTTACATAAAAAATGTGTCATGACATATGAAATTTTTGTTTGACCACCTCTCATCTAGAGTAACTTAATTCTTGATTTCAAGATAAGCACTTACCCACAGTATGGCAGCGGGAGAAAAAAAAATTAACTATAGGGTCATAGACACTTGGGCTTAGTCATTCAAGCACTTTCTAGCTGTGTAATCTTGAGAAAGATATTTAGCTTTCTGAGTCCAGTTTCCTCATCTGTAATAGGCATTTTTACTAGGAGTGTTTAGCAGGATTACTGTGAGAAAGAACAGTGATTTATGTAGAGTATAGGGTAGACTCCTTATAAATGCCATCATCATAGTTATTCTTATAAACTTTATTACTAAAATGTTGGAAAATTCATCCAGTGGGACTAGATAAGTTCCAGAATTATTAATGGCCCAGGCAAATCTAAGTTGTGGCTGTGATTTTAATAATTCTTACAGCCCCAGGGATCATGGCAGCAATGTGAAAGAGAAACTATCTTCCCTTTGTACCCAGAAACCACACACAGGGATAATTGGATGTTGGTCAGTTAAAATAAAACAATTAAAAAAAAATAAAACCTAGGAAATTTTTATTGCATTTGATTAAATTATATTGCAGAAACCATATCTCCTCTATTATGAATATTAACTATCATGTAGTAAATGTTAATCATTACTAAAGGGTCTATTCACAAGTCACACTGAAAACTGTTCTTTCAGCACCATACAAAAGACATTTTATTACCATGCAGTTTGCCAAAATGAATTGACTTGGAAATAAAGCAATTGCTATTTGCAGCCTATTTATTGCCTTTTATGGGACTGACTCAATATTTTCTGGTTTTGTTTTGTTTTGTTTTGTTTTATTGTTTTGCCAAGATTCATTTTGGAAGATTTTGATCCGTGCTAGGAATTTGTGCTTAGCTATTGGCAAGAATTCAAAATATTTACACATTCCCCAAATTTTATGTACATCAAAGAAGCACCATCTCTGCTTGAGTTTTTTATGTTACCTGTTTTAATAATAACTAATTTATATTCTTATCAACTATTGCCTAAAATAATAATCTTGAAAATATTCTGATCCCTATGACTATTGTTTTTGTTTGTAGGACAGTTGAGTATGTACATGCTTACCAAAGCCTGTGTGTCTGGTCTCTACATATAAAAAAGTTTATATTTATACAGTTATATTAATTCCAGAATTTATAATTATAATATTTTAAAATCATTGAAAATAAATAACTAAGAAGAGAAAAATAAAGGCAACACCCCCATGCAATATACCTACTGTTTTATGGAAGCAAATGAATAGCTAAAGTACCAGTTGTCAAATACGCTCTTGAATCTGAGCTTACACATAGGTGGGAGGGTATGTAACCACATTTAGTTTCTTTAGAAAGTGCATGCTTTCATTTTCAGCATCAGTAAGTTTTATTATCACCATAGGAGTCTAGAGGCAAAATGTTTTTAGTTTCTTTTCTTCCTTTTTTTCCTTTTCTTTTTTCTTTCTTTTAAAATCTCAGGCCTGTGTTTTCTTTTCCTTTCCAATTCACACAGCGTAGCACTTTCTGCAAATACATATGCAATTCCCATTATCTGTAATGGAGCTTGCATGCATCAAGGAGAGAACAGACCCCACTGCGTTGTTGTATCTTTCCTGTGTGGTATTGTGAGCACCTGGTCTACCTTAAGACAAGCCCCTTGACAAGTTCTTTGAGCACTTTGTTTTTCATCAGGGAAGGCCATTCCTATCTATGACATACAGAAGTAGACCCCTTCCAGGAGGCCACCTGTCTTCCCACATGGCGAAAACATGGGACTTCCCTTTCCCATGTAGACAAATATTTTTACAAGCATTCTTGATCGTGCTTTGTGGAAGCATTCAAACATGGATAAAAAGCAATCGGTGTACTTACAAATGTAAAAGAAAATGTAACATGTACATAGTTTATGTTTCTTTCAGCACTCTTCATTGATTGGAAGCAAGGAGCAATCATTTTCTCAAATTTAGAACCCAATTAGATCTTATACTCTAAATTTAGAGACAGCTTCTAGCCTCTTGGGTTCCATTTCTGATATTCAATATCAGATTCTTTGCATTTATCACAGAAGTAAGCAGTCAATAGGAATGATTGTATTCTACAATGTGTATTCTACTTACCATATCGGTGTGAATTTATAGTTATTTTTGACAGTGAGGAAACTGATGCACTGCTTTAGGACAACTTACACTTAAAGCCATACAGGTTGATAGCATGGCCCATTCTAAATATAATAGTGAAAACTATTGGATCCTGTTTGCTACTGATTCCTAGATTCCCCTTGCTCTGGTGGAAGAGATCCCAAACACAACAGCTCACACAACAGCTTTGTCTTTCTATACTGTTTATGTCTGTTATGTATGGGGAAAGAGATATATTACCTGGACTGTGATGGTTAATTTTATGTGTCAGCTTAGCCAGACCATAGCAACCAGGTATTTGTTCAAACATCATTCTCTATATTTCTATGAAGACATTTTTAAGATGAGTTTAACTTTAAATCAGTAGACTTTGAGTCAAGCAGATTACTCTCCATAATCAGTTGAAAGTCTACATAGAAAAAGATTGATGTTCCTCCAAGAAGAGGGAACTTGGCCAGCAGACTGTCTTCAAATTTAAATTGCAGCATCTACTCTTTGCTGGGTGTTCAATCTACCAGTCTACTCTGCAATTACATGAGCCAATTCCTTAAAATCTTTGTCTTTATCTCTATATCTATCCATCCATCCATCCATCCATGCATCCATGCATGCTATTGGTTCTGTTTCTCTGGAGAACCCTAACACATGGACTTATAAGTCTCTTCTACTTTTCCCATTGTAGACTACACTATTTTTAACCTCCTCAGAGATCCATCACCTGCAGTGTAGGACTGTAAATTTTACTCAAAGAGAAGCATCTAAAATATTCAAAGGTGCATCTGAAAAAAATGAAAACATTAAAATTGTATTTCATAATAATCCTATAGCATAGGTCTATTTAAAGTTAATGATAAGAACATCAAGCACATAGAAGCCAAACTCAGCAGTGCTGACCATGATTTAACTGTTTGACAGCCAAAATTGTTTCCTAAACAAGAACTCAACAACAACAAAGATGAAGAGAGAAAGGGGAAAAAAAGAGTGAAGGAAAAATTGACACAGAAACAAAACACATGTATATATAGCTGAAATGTAATTGAGCCAACATTATTCAGGGTTGAATATTTTGGAATTTTCAGCCAAGGTAGATAGTAAAGACATGAGAAGATTATTGTGTTTTTCAATACTATCAACACCAGAATTATGAAAACATGAGACATTATTCTCATATAATTGTTAATTCTTGGTCTGTATTCCCCTTGGCATCTAGCTAGAAAGTAGAGGAGAAAGAACAGTTATTAATTTAACAAGTATTTACAGAGTACTTACTATGTACTAGAGACAATGCTTGGCACCAAGAAGACAATAGTGAACCACAGAAATAATCTCTACACATAAAGATTTTACAAATCCACTAGGAAATACACAAAACCAAACAGGAAATCACATTACAGTGGGAGAAAGTGTTGTGATTGGAATGTGTTAGGGAGCACAGTGAAGACATAGCTAATATGATCTTGGGAATCAAGAAAGAAAGTCTAAAAAAAGAAGAAATAAGCCGGTGTCTGGCAGGTAGAAAGGAAGATGAGAGTGTTAAAGCACAGTTTATTGATAAAGATGAGCTCAAGTATCTGAATCTAAATTTTCTCCTTTTCTGTTTAGGGGCTCTGCATTACCAAGAAATTGCTTATTATGTTCACTATGCATGTAAGAATCTAGGTTTTGTTTTTGTTTTTATGTGTGTAACTATGAGACATTTAAAAAAAAATAAATTTAGTATATGAGTGCCTAAAAGTTGGCATGATATTATCGTTCTGCCATTTGTAACTCCATCCACAGAACACCACCGATGATATAGGCCAGTGGAAAGGAACAAAGGAAATGATTATGCAGACATAATTTATGTTTCACTTTGGAGTGCAGCCAGAGATAAATACAGCCATATATGGACTCTACATTCCCAAAACACCCTGTCTCAGAGTCATGCCTAGAAGCAGCAGAGCAAGAGAAAGAGACCAGGTTTTCCCAAACTATGCTTTGGGTGGTATTAATATGTGTTTTGGAAAAACAAACAAGCAGAACCTCAAGGGAACCTGATGTTTTGCTAAAAAGTTTTTAATAATGGGTCTAAAAATTACATAGACTTAGATAGTTATTTTTATACAAAAATTGCCTAAAGGTGTGCCACTTCAGAGGAGGCTAGACAATTGCCTAGAGATGAATGAAGGCACCACACTGGAACTGCCCAGCTACACACAGGCAAACCCTCCCAATAACCATCTCACCGTATGTTATGTTGTAAGTGACCGCTGATCCCATTTGTGTATTTATGATATATTCAGTGTTTACTGCCTATTAAACATATAAATTAAATCAATATCAGCCCATGAAGCTATTAGTTCTTCTGTGAGGCAACTTTTTGCTTGCTCCTTTATGCAAGTAGGCATTAGCATATGCAAGTTTAGAAAATAAATGATAACTTTTAAAACTTTTATGGTCAAATAAGTTGAGGAGACACTGTTCTGAATAATTTGAATGAGAATAATTCACTGGTAGGTAGGTACAGTGAATCAGTCTAAGAATGGGAATCAGAAGCCTGCCTGATCATTTACACTGTATCAAAAAATAAGCTAATCAAATATTGCTATTTTCATTAGAAGTGAGACCATACATCTTTTTTTTCTTCCAAGTGAAGCAACACTTAGGTCATGTGATAAAAGTGAAAAAGCTAATTAACTTTGTATACATAAGCAGGTGTATGAAGAGGTTCTCCTCCTTTTTTTATGTTTAAAATGGTCACACTTCTGAACAGAGTTACATTTGAAACCTCACAAAATGTTGGCCTTTCCCTATTATAATAAGAAAATAGGAAAATAGAATATGCCATATGACATTTTTGTTGCTATGTATTAAGAGCTTATCATCTACATTATACTTCAAAATAAATACATAATATGCTTTTATGGGCAGTGGTAGCATTGTGCTTAGCATAGCAGAAGCATTATGTAATCATTTGATGAATAACTAAATAAATGATTTATTTAGAATGGATATATAAGGCAAAGAAATGTAATGGAAAAGATGTTAAGAATTTGAGTCAAAAGTCTTGCCTGGATTCTGGTTCTACCTCTGTTTGCCACAGTAACTTAAGAAAAACATTTCCCAGGCACCTGGGTGGCTCAGTGGGTCATGATCTCATGGTCCTGGGGTTGAACCCCACATTGGGTTCTCTGCTTAGTGGGGAGCCTGCTTCCCCCTCTCTCTCTGCCTGCCTCTCTGCCTACTTGTGATCTCTCTCTCTGTCCAATAAATAAGTAAAATCTTAAAAAAAAAATAAAAAAGAAAATCGTTTCCCTTCTCTAGACTCCTTCAGATTATTTTTATAAGTATCAAAAGATATGATATGTAACTTTATAAAAGTGATTTACTGCTGTTATTCATAGAAATAGTCATAATGCTAGTGTTCTAAGTTCCTTTATTAAAGAAAAGTTTGAACTCTGTATCACAATGTAAAGAAAGGTCTTTTGAGGTAGAGGCACTTGATGGGATGAATTGTTAGGAAGGGTTCCAGCCACAGGTTTGGGAGCCCCAGATATCAAAAATACACACAAAAATGAACTTAAGAACACACGGCTTATTCATAATAGCTGAAAATAGTTCACCTGTCCACCTGCAGAAGAAATTGTAGTATGTTCATAGATGAAATACTATTCAGCTATATCTGCTTATGTATTAAACAGCGTTCATGAATCTCAGAAATATTAGGCTGAGCAAGGGAAGTCACACCAAAAAAAAAAAACATGCAGTATTATTATGCATATATTATGTGTATTATTTTATCGCTGATGTAACAATTACCACACACTTAGTGGCTTAAAACAATACAAACAGTCTCTTAGAGTTAAGTGGGTTAGAAGTCTAACGTGGGTCTCACAGAGCTAAAAATCAAGATACTGACAGAATTCTGTTCCTTTCTGGAGGTTTTAGGGAAGAATCTGTTTCTTTACGTTTCCAGCTTCTAGAGTTCACACACATTCCTTGGCTCATGGCCTATATCCTCCATCTTCAAAACCAGAAATATTCATCTTTCTGGCCATACTTCTGTTATCATATCTCCCTCTGATGCTCTCTTCCTCCTCCTTCTTCCAATTTTAAGGACATAGGTTGCACTCTGGTAATCCCAGACAATCTCTCTATTTTAAATCCAGTCCCTCTGCATGTGACCCAACATAATTATAGATTGTAGGGACTAGGATGTGGGCATCCATGGGGTAGGTTACTCTGTCCACCACAAAAAGTTAAAGAAGTAAACTCCTCCATGATAATGGGAATCAAAGCAATGATTAAGACAACTATCATATGATCTCCCTGATATGAGGGAGAGGAGATGCAACATGGGGGTTAAGGGGGTAGGAGAAGAGTAAATGAAGCAAGATGGGATTGGGAGGGAGATAAACCATAAGTGACTCTTAATCTCACAAAACAAACTGAGGGTTGCTGGGGGGAGGGGGATTGGGAGGGAGGGTTATTATGGACATTGGGGAGGGTATGTGCTATGGTGAGTGCGGTGAAGTGTGTAAACCTGGAGATTCACAGACCTGTACCCCTGGGGAAAAAAATATATGTTTATAAAAAATAAAATTTAAAAAAAAAAAAAAAGCAATGATTATTCCTGGGGGTGGGCAGGAATTAACTGGAAAGGGGAATGTAGTACTTTTTCGGTTGGTAAATAAACATAATTGATAAATAAACATATTTATGTTCGGGTGCCTGGGTGGCTCAGTTAGTTAAGCATCTGCCTTCAGCTCAGATCATGATACCAGAGTCCTGGGATGGAGTCCCACTTCAAACTTCCTGCTCAGCAGAAAGTCCGTTTCTCTCTCTCTCCCTCTGTCCTCTGTTCCTCCCCATCACTTTTTGTCTCTCTCTCTCTGAAATAAATATGCAAAAAATCCTTTAAAAAATTTTTAAAAACCATACTTATGTTCTATATTTTGATTGGTGTATAAATTACATAGTTGTAGATATTTGTCAAAATTTAGTGAACTGTACATTTCACCACATGCATTTTATCTGTTTCACTGAATGTATATTATATTTTGTTTTATAAAAATAAAATAGTGAAAGAATGCATACGCACCTCCATAAGACAAGATCCAGAGTTCATTCGTTTTCCGGGTTTCAATTTTCTCTGTCAACATCCTAACTTGAACACAGGAGACTTTGCAAGCTGTGAATTCAGTTTGCATTGTAACTCAACCGTCTGCAGAGACAGTCTTTGTTTCAGAAAACTCAGTTCTACAATTATAAGAAGTAAAGTTTTATTTTTCATTCAGTCTTAGAAACTTTCTGGCTCTTTATTCATGCCTTGAGCTGAGAAATTAAAACCCTGAATTTGTCATTTTCTTTTTAAAATTATCTAGTGCAGTCAGAAATAGCCAAACTACCAGAGGTTCTGGTGTTCTGATATCTACCACCATTTTCTATCGCAAAAGCTACTTGACATTCCAAAGTCTTTCCTTCTATAGGTACTTTACTCCAGGAAAAAACAAGTGATCAAGTAATATAAGGAAGACTTTGGGTCCCACATACCATGGACTAACTACTATTCCTTTTGCTTTTGGCAAAGAGGTTATTATTGTTGTCAAAGCTGATCACATGGGGTGCCTGGGTGGCTCAGTGGGTTAAAGCCTCTGCCTTTGGCTCAGATCATGGTCTCAGGATCCTGGGATCAAGCCCCACATTCCAGCATCCAGCTCTCTGCTCAGTAGGGAGCCTGCTTCCTTCTCCCCCTCTGCCTGCCTCTCTGACTACTTGTGATCTCTCTCTGTCAAATAAGTAAATAAAACCTTAAAAAAAAAAAAGCTGATCACATGAGACCAATTACAAATTTCCTTTTTTTTTAAATATGGAAATACGGGGCGCCTGGGTGGCTCAGTGGGTTAAGGCCTCTGCCTCCGCCTCAGGTCGTGATCCCAGGGTAGGATCACCCCGCATTGGGCTCTCTGCTCAGCAGGGAGCCTGCTTCCCTTCCTCTCTCTCTGTCTGCCTCTCTGCCTACCTGTGACCTCTGTCTGCCAAATAAATAAATTAAATCTTTAAAAAAAATAAATAAAATAAAATAAAATATGGAAATAATTTCAAACTTACAGAAAAGTTGCCAAATTTAAAATAGTAAAAAAAAAAAAAGCTACTCACTCTTTATACACATGTATCTGTTGTTTACATTTTACTACATTTGCCTTATTCCAATAAACTCAATATTGGTACAATGATTTTACCCAATTGACGATTTGTATTTAAATTAATCAGTTGAATTAATAACTCTATAACACTTTACTTCCCCCCTATACAGGATCCAGTTTAGAACTAGATGTGACATTTAGTTGTCATATTAGCCTCCTTTGGCTTGAAACATTTCCATCGCTGTTCATTGTCTTTTTTTTTTTTTTTTTTAAGATTTTACTTATTTATTTGACAGAGAGAGCGAGAGAGGAAACACAAGCAGAGAGAAAGAGGGAGAAGCAGGCTTCCTGTGGAGCAGAGAGCCTGATGTGGGCTTGATTCCAGGACCTGGGGATCATGACCTAAGCCGAAGGCAGACACTTTACCACTGAGCCACCCAGGCGCCCTGCTCATTGTCTTCTAAGACATGGCATTGAAATGGCCACCAAATCCCTCAGCTTTTAAGAGTGAACATCTGGCTGCTACTGCCTCTGGAGAATAGCATTTTATTCACAAAAAGCTTAAGAAAATATTAGAGTTTAAATGTTTATCAAAATTAATCTCTTTGCGGGTAAACTACTGAAGTTATAGGTACTTCCCAACTCATGGCTTGTTGGACATGATTAGGCTTATCTTCCTGAGTAGAAATAACCAACTGGGCATGACTAGTATTCGTCCTATGGAGACGGGGTATTTGCTTGATACTATTACTTGACATGACAACTTCTTCACTCTGTAACTCTAGCTCCCTTACTCTTAAAGTCCTTTGAGTTGGGCCTTTATTCAGAGTTTCCATAAGGAAAGCACAACTCCTTGCGAAGTCCTCCTCAAGCTGGGAAGGTGGGCTTCCCCCATTAGCCTCCTGAGAAAAGGCCCCTGAAACAGGCAGGCAGACTGGCTGCATCACTCAGGTAGTCACTGCGGTGTCCTAGGCAGGTACCACAATCCAGGTGAGTTTCCCAACCACCTTCATGTAGAAAAACATAGAATGACTATCTAAAACACACACACACACACACACACACTCACACGCACATGAAGTTAAGACATCTATCAAATCCATGTAACCATAGACTCTGGTCTAGAATATACAGTGATTCTTAATTTCTAATTATTATTCTTAGGTATCTTATGTTCACCATATCTCAGAACACCAAGAAAATAAACTTCTATTTGTCTCTCTTCAAATACAGAATGGTTTAATGTTATGATAAATCAAACAGCACTAAAATTAATAACTATCAGGTGCAGTGTATTATTATAGTGATTTATAATGCTCAGTACAACTCTTCTAGTGTGATGAATTGTCTTCCTAACGATGGTTCTCACAAAATATATCAACTAGTAGATACTTTCAAGTTCATAGAGTAATATGCCTCAGCATTATATGATTTTCGTTAAAGAGAATTATATATGAAGTATTTTGCTTTCTTTTTCACATTTTTTTTTCTTCATAATGTCTATGGCATTTTTACGTACTATTGTTCTTATCTAATCCTGGTCCTGGGTCCAGGGTCCTCCATAAAAACAATGAAAGTCTGAAGTTCAGAACTCTTGGGCACCCCAACATTACTGTGGAGGACAGACTTTATTGTGGTTCCAATGGTCTCTACATCTTGTATATACCCTTTGTATAGTATCTTCCCCTTCAGTGTGGGTGGGTGTTGCTTCTAACCAACAGAATATGGTAAAGATGATGGAATGTCACTGACATTATTATGTTATATTACATGGCCAAGGTTTGGGATATCATTCCTTTGATTACTTAATATTATGTAAGACTCCACCTTGCTAACAACCTTACTGTAGAGAGGCATGGTCCTCTTTGCTGGTTTAGAAGAAGCAAGTGTCCATAAGTCTTAAAGCTGCAAGATGAATTCTGTCAACAACCAGAGGGCACTCAGAAGCAAATCCTTTCCCATTTGTTGCAATCCCACCCTACACCTCAATTCCAACCTCACAGGTCCCTGAAGAACCCTAATTGTTAAGTAACAAATGCATGTTATTTTAAATCACTAAATTTGTGATAATTAGTTATCTTGAAATAGAAAACTAATACAATTATACTAAATGGACCTCATCTTAATGTTCTGATCTGAAGTTATCTATATGAAATTTCTCTTGGAGTGTGTTAACACAATTTCATAGCCTGTCAGATTTTATTTATTTATTTATTTATTTACTTACTTACTTATTGGATGGGGAGCAGGAAAGTATGTACCTGAAATCTTAACAGTCCAAGAAACAGTCACTGATTAACCTTTTATTATATGCCTAAGACAATATGTATGAATAAGATATGTTCCTAGTTTTCAAAGAGATTACAGTGTAGTGGAGAAGAAAAACATAGAAACAAGATTCTTGCAACATACATGGACTGTTATCAGAGAGTATAAAGGGCAGGGAGAGGTAATACAGGTACAAATGGTTTTCTTGGCATAGTTCTGAGAAGGGAATTGCCATTCAGGAGAGGAAAGGATACAAGACTTGTTGAACTTCCATGCAATAGGAAATTAATTAGTAATGATTATAACAACAACTAAATGGTTAATATTTATATGTTCTTTCTAGGTACCAGGTATTATTCTAAATGCTTTATTTAACTAACTCACACAACTATCTAATGATTTAGATATTAGCCTTGTTTTACAGAAAAGAATTATTGAGAGTTTAAGAAACATCTGATTAGTGACAAAGATAGTGACATCTGATTAGTGACAAGATTTATTACTCTGATATCCTCCCAGACTTCTGGACCTTTGCTCTTCCTGCTGTAGTATAACTCTTTGGGTAAGGAGTCTTCTGACCTGCCTCTCTCATGCCCTACAAAATTGCATGCTCCCCAAATAATCTTTGGTTCCATTGGCTTCCTGATCATACATGTTTAGAACACTGAATATGCTATAGGACAATTATTGTATAACTCACTTGTCACCTTGAATAGAATGTAAATGGTTTGATAGCCAGAATTGTCTAAATCATCTTTTACTCCCCTGTTTCTATCACAAATCCTGAAATAATAGTGATTAATAATGACAAATGGATGATGGATGTTTAGGGTCTTTATAGGCAAAAGAATGTTCATTTTACTTATTATGGCCCACGAAGGTGATTTCTAAGGAAGAAAGTCTCATGTTTCTGGGTTTGACTCATTCTTACTTATAATCATTTTTAGTTACACATATAGGAACACAAATAAGGAGATGAGCAAATAAGTGAAAGACGGGTGGATAGATGATTAGATAGATATAGAAATAGATAAATAATAATGCCTAAAACACAAAAAAAGGTGCTTAGGGGAGCGTACAATGATGGTTCCCATTACTTAGCACTTGGTCCATAAGTTTGCTTATACGAAACTCTTGACATGTTTTGTTTTGTTCTTTTAGTTTTTTAATTTAGCCTCAATAGCAACCATATGAGGGAGATATAATCCTATTAGACAGATGAGGAAAATGAAGATTTCCAAGGTTCACAACTTATCTTCAAGGAGCATGTGAGTGAGATTCATTGTAATGGAGGCAGTAAGCCTAATGTTCGTATCTGTGCCCTTAATATCTCCACATACTGCCTCCTACTTAGTTCTGTAGTTTGCCTGCCTGTTTTTTGTTTCTATCATTTGTTATGAGTTAATTCCATTCTTACTAGGAGTATTTTGAGCCCTTTTCTGGACCAATTGTATGGAACTCTGAGGTTCAAAAAGAAAATAAGCCTCTCTGACTGTAGTTGAATGGTGGTCTTCCAACAGTACAATCACATCTCAACCCCAGGAAACTGTGACTGTGACCGTATGGGAAAAAGCATCTTTGTAGATGTAATTGAGTAAAAGATTCTGAGCTGAGATGATCCTAGATTACCTGGAGGGGCCCTAAATCAATGACCAGTGTGCTTCTGAAAGACAGGAGAGAAGACAGTCATATAGAGGAAAAGTCCATATAAAGACTTGGACTGGATGATTCTGGATGATTTAATTCTAGCACCTACTGACCATATAGCCATAAAGAATTTTACTTGTCTCTTTGAACCTTTCCCCCAACCTCATTTTCAAAATAGGAACATGTACCCTGCAAGCTTTTGTGAGCTTTAGAAATAAAGTATCCAAAACTGAAACTCAACAAAGGCCCTTCTTAGCCAAATAAGAACAATAATAGTAGAAAATATATGAGTATTATGCTTGTGTCTAACAATATTCTAATTAGCCAGCTCAGAAATCCAATAACATAGGCTTATATAAATACTTATTAGTGACTCTTAAGAATACCAATGAGCTTCTTTCTAAATCAGCCACTATTATAGGGAAAGGAAACTTTTGTCTCAAACTTAGCTTCTAAATCATAAAGCGTCATTGGATTTTGCTTCCAGAATTTTGATACTAATTGTTGGTACAACACATCACATTTCAGCTACTGTGGAGATAGTGTTAACATTAAGTTGATGATTTTGTTCAAATCCTCTTGATGATAGCCCTCATTTTAAGGTTGTGATGAAGAAATCAATGATGTCTGATTTAGGAAGTCTTTTTCAAAGTTTACTCCCTATCTTGTAAAACCCAATTTACAAAACTGAATTGGTCCTTTTGATCACTTTCGCTAATCCAGTTTAAGAGCTTAAAGTCCCCCAAGTGGCCCTTAATTAATGGCTAATATGAATGCACAAGCACACACTTGGACTGTATTTGGAAGTTAACAAATGCATCTGTATCTTGGGATTTAATAATGACCATTCTTTCTGTGGACAGCTGATTGAGACAATGCATATGGTAGTTGTTTATAAACTTCAAAAAGTCTCATAGGTATATTGATTGATCTCACTGACTCCTACTCTTTCATTTTTACTTTACTGATTCCTCTTCTTCAGAATATTCTGTGTGGGGGTGAGAAAAAAAACCCACTACAAGAATGTAATAAAGACAAGAGTGTCAATCAACACTACTTCAATTCCTAAAGGAAGTCATTTTATATTTTTAGAGAAACCAATTAGCTTATTGAAGACCAGATATTTTTGTAGGGAATGTTCCCTCAATAAAGTTTCTTCCCAAGGTCTTTTAAATCGATAATATATTTTTGCCTATTGTTAAGTCATGGAGGTACAAATAAAAGCTTTCTCTTATCTGATTTGTCTACTGCTTCTTCTTCTTCTTGATTCATTCCAATGTTTGTATTATGCCCCACTCATCAGAGTATGTCTCACCAAAAGCAGCAGTTGGAACACTACTTCACTCCAATTTTCCGAAATGATTTGGCAAAAGAAGGATGGATTAATCACAAAAACTTGGATAATCTGTAATAAGAAAGTGAGTGTTTGAATAGAAATGGTAAATTTAAAAGAAGGATTAAAATACCCTAATAATAATATCTACCAATAATCCAACAGCCACTCTCCTTGAAGACTTAAGGGCCACGATGTCCAATAGGGAATCAGTAGCCACGTGTGGTTATTTATGTTTAAATTAAAGTAATAAGATTTCAAATACAGTTCCTTGGGTACACCCGGGTGGAGCAGACAGTTTTATATATGACTCTTGGTTTCAATTCAGGTTTTGATCTCAGGGTCTTGGGATTGAGCCCAGTATCAGGCTCCGTGCTCAGTACAGTCTGCTTGACATTCTCTCTCTTCTCTCTCTCTCCCTCTGCCCCTCCTGCTTGGGTGCTTGCTCTCTCTCTGTCTTTCTCTCTTTTTCAAATAATCAATCTTTAAAAAAATACAGTTCCTTAGCTGCACTAGCTGCATTTCAAGTGCTCAATAGCCACACGTAGCTAATGGCTTTCATTCTGAGCAGTGTAAATACCGAACATACCTTCATCACAGAAAGTTCTATAGGACAGAGCTACTTTAGAGAGGAAATGATGCCCTCCTCCATTGCCTGTTACTCTCTAGGTTAGAAAATAAGAAGTAGCAGCATTATCTGTCTAAGATTAAATTATTTCAACTTCTCTTTACAGGTTGAAGAATCTCTCTCTTTCAAATGTACTTTTCAAATTGCACACTGCAGAAATGACCCCTGAAATTATAGCTTCAGTGGTCTTAGAGAAATTTTAATTATTTCCTGTGTAAAACAATATGAAACTATCCACAGTGATTAAAACACTCTCAACAAATTTATATAGAAATAATCCAAAGCTCAGCCAGTTAAGTGTCTGATTTTGGCTCAGGTCATGATCTTGGGTCCTGGGATCAAGCCCCGTGTTGGGCTTCCTACTCAGTGGGTGTCCACTTGTCCCTCCCTCTCCCTGCTCACACCCTGTCTCTATCTCTCTTTCAAATAAATAAAATCTTAGAAACAAAGAAAGACAATATAGAGGTAATAACTGTATATCCCCCTTGTAGTATCATGCTTTTTCATATTTACATATGTATATATCTGTCCTTTTGGCACTGTCTTTGATCAGTTTCATTTCAAGAAGCTCTCTTTCTAAGAAACACATACACACACACAGCCCCCCCAAAACATCTTTTGTCTTTTACCCATTGTCACCAAAAATAAAAAAATGATACAAATAGTTCTTTTACTCGTTTTAAAAGTAGAGCCAGAAATTATGTGAAGTTGGGACTCTTGAATTATTCATATGTTCTGATTGAATGGGATCATTATCTCTGGCCTTACAAGCTAATAAATACTGTCTAATGCCTGGATACTGTTTTGATGTAATAGTGTCAGGAAAGAGAAATAACAACTGACTTCTTTCCAAGCTTGGGCTTAAATTAGGGAGGAGCTCCCTGATGAGTTCAGAGCAAGAATTGTATGTGTCTATGTATGTGTGTGTGTGAGCATGCGTGCACACATATGTATGTGTGTGTGTGTGACTATCCACAGATATGAAATACCTTAGATGATTGTGTTAGTCAGGCTTCCTTCAATCTTTCCAAAGGTATTTTATTTTATTTATTTTATTTTATTTTATTTTTAAGATTTAGTTATTTATTTAAGAGGGAGAGAGTGAGCACATGCACTAGGGCAGAGGGGTGGGTGTGAGGTGCAGAGGGAGAGAGATCCCTCATGCAGACTCCCTGCTGACTGTGGAGCCTGATGCTGGGGCTCAACCCCACAACCTTGAGATCATGACCTGAGCCAAAACCAAAAGTTGGACACAGACAACTGTACAACCCAGGCTCCCTTCCAAAGGCATTTTAACTTCGACTTGCACCTACAGAGCTGCAGAATGGCTTGGCTCTCTGGTGTTTGCTGCTATTTTTTTCTCCTTTCTCCATTCTCATCTCTCATGTAGTAGGTACAAGTCTTTCAGAAAATGCAGATTGAAGCTCAGTAAGTGATTATGCTATCTAATCATTTGCCAGTGAACAGTCAAATAATCTTAAATTATAGACCAGTGGGTTTTTTCCCCCAGATTGATTTCAATGAGTGAATTTGCTTGAGTTTAATATCACCATAAACCAGAGGAGTGTAGGAAGCCTGAATTAAGGTTGTGCTCTTAAAAGCAATCACAGAAAGATGTGCATTTCTAGAAGGTTTGAAAGCATGGAGATAAATACAGTTGACAGTTGGTTACAGAGAAAGTAAAATTAGAGGTGGACTATGTTACAAAATAGCTTTATAGGCTAATAGTTATCAAGATATAGCAGAATCTGTTAGACATCAAAGAAGAATATCATTATTGACTATGCTGATTTGTTTAACAAAATACACACTACCTTTTCTTTCTTTAGAACACAACTTTTTTTTTTTTTCCAAGTGATGTGGAGTCTATTAGGAGTATAAGAACATCCAACAAAGAGCCTGTTAACAATTCAGTAGTTTGCAAAATTTACACAAAACCAAAAGTCTTTGCTCTGAGACAGCTGACTGGGTCTTACACAGAATGCGTAGGTTTTCCAGACTGCTTTTCTCAACATTTAACACAAGCTAATAAATCATGCAATTTAATTAAGTTTTTAACAGGAATTAAAGTGTGTGAACCATCTACTGGAATGGGTGTGAACACTATTTCAATAATGCTGCACTAGCAGAGCTCTCTGCCTCTTTCTAATGCAGGAAGCAATGGACGACAAGTGAGGTTTTTTAATTTTGTTTTGTTTTTTGTTTTTTGTTTTAAAGTAAACACACTTTATTAGTCAGTATAGCTAATCCTTACTTGTGATTTTATTGTACTTTTCCTATAAAATGGCCAGAAAATTTTATTCTTAGATTGAAGAAATATTTGAACTTGGAGCACAAAGAAAAATGTCAGAAGTGGGTAAACTATAGTGTTCTGTGACTATTAATATTTCGACCTTTGTCATTTCAAAATAAGGAGAGAAGGGAGAGAGTAAGGCGTTTCATGCCTTTGCCTTCTGGAAGATACAAACTGCCAATTTTTATCCAGTGCTTTCCACCTGTCAGTGTGCTAGGTGCAGACCTGACAGTCCACTGGTACTGTAATTCCACAAGGCCGGCATGGTTGGCAGGACATTCACAAGGCGCCTGTCCCCAAACAGGGCCCTTGGCACTCAGCTTCCCCTGTTCACTTGCATTGTGACAGGCTGCACACAAGACAGATAATGTGGATCAAAGGCAGCGCCTGTGGATACACCCAGCAGGATCCAAGGAGCATTACTAGTGTTCTCAATAATATGTTATTAGTATTGCAGAAGAAGTGAGGAGTGCACTATTGAGTGATAAAAACACATTTATTTCATAAGGAAAATATACACTATATATGTCAGATGTTGGATCCAAATGGGTCTCAAAGAACTGCGGAAGGGCATGCTAGAAAGAAAGCAATAGTGTGAACTGGGAAACTTTCAGATCCTTTCGTACACAGAGTTTTGCTCACCTGTGAAGCTGTGATATGGGCCTGCCCCACGTCACTGGGGAGATATGGTATCTTACTCTTTGGTATTTTACCCTCCATCTTTGGACTTTGTAAAACACTCCATTTGTTGTCATTTACATACTTCCACATACTTCCAAGTTTATTCCCTTGACCAAACTCTCCACTTTCTCTCTCAGCAGGACCCAAATCAGTACATCCTCACCAAGGTATGCCTTCCTTCAATTGTCTGATACCGTTTGAAGGCACATAAAAGTCTAAGTCTAAAGAAAGAGAAGAAACAGGATTTTCAATAGCACTACCAATTTTTTTCTCGCTCTCTTTGGTCTCCTGCTTTCCAACAGCCTAATCCTCCTTGTTGGTCATTAATTTGATTTCAAAGAGGAATTAATTAAAACAATTTTGGTATGAGCATATAATAGGTACAATGCAACCAAGAAAATGATGCCATAGATGAATATCAATGTGGAAATGTGTTCCTAACCTAAATAAACAACCCAAATTACAAAACCTTATGCACAGTTTAAACTTACCTTTTAGTTGAAATATATGTACATCTGTTCATAGAACAACATAAAAGGGAGTAAGTGAACATAACAAATATGTATATATGTATGCCTGAGAAATGGTCCATGGCTGGCTTTTTAGTCTAACCTTTTTGTTTACCTATATTGCTAACTTTCCAACAGTGAGTAAGAAGTGTTTCTGTAGTACTATCAAAATTGTTAATATTTTTTAATGTGTAGAAATGTGCAAAACTTATTTTTTGCACCTGTATAGTACAAACCCGTAGCCAGGCATCTCACATTTCACTATGTGAGAGAAAATCCATTTGTCAGTATTGGTTTGATGATATAAGTAAGCCACTTGCAGTACTGGTAAATACATGGAACTTTATGGGAAAACCCAGATTCTAGTCTCATCCTTAACTATCTGTGAAACCTTGCTAAATTGCACATTTCACACAACGTGTCCTGATATGTAAATGAGAGTGCGGGACAAGAGATGGGGAATGTGTCTTCAACTTTGAATCTCTGTGATCACTGAATATCACATATAACATTTGAGTTCTCCAAGTAGGTAGACCTTAGTATTTGGGAGGAATAATACTCTTTCCAGGTAATAAGTTCACTAATATGCATGTATTTAAAAACCATCTAATGTTTATTATCATGAACCCCCCTCAAATAATAATATCAAATGCCATTTGAGTACTTATTATGTTTCAGGCACTGTAAAAAATTATTTACATGACCTAACTTCTTAAATCTTCAAAGCAAGTTTATGATTTATAATTATTTTCATCATTTTACAGGTTAAGTTATCCTCTGTGAAGTAGGTTAGTAAATGAATATCTATTTTTTTTCCAAGAAGTAAAAATGATACACCATAGTCTCAGTAAACAAGTAGGGATTCATCTTTCCAAAGTGTTGATCTTAAAACATTCGTTAAAGTCAGAAATTGTAGAGTTTTGCTTTTCTTTATATCCTCATACAATGGTTAGAATGTAATTAAATGAAAGTTGGGTGAGAGTCCCCTAGCTCCAAAATTAAATAATTATTTGGGATCGTATTTGGGAAATGAGGTGTAAAGAAGAATATATGTGGTATGTCCCCGGCTGTGAGAAGAAGCTCATGGGGAGGCATTTTCGTTTCCGCTACCTCAAATCTGTACTGCCTTCTTCACCCACACCCAATCTTTGCTGGTATCCTGTGCTGTAATTCCTGGAATGGCCACTAGATGTCAGGCAAAAAGTCTACGTGCGGCAATAAAGGAGACCCTTCCCTTTATGGCCTGTTTTCAAAAGGAATAATGCCTTGCTGTCCTCCTCATTCTGCCTTATGCCATGGCACTACACGGTAGAATGTCAGGTATGATCCACAAACTATCAAATTTTTAAGTTGGTGAATCTCTTGACAGTGAAGAATAGGTTTTTATGCCCCACACACAGTAAAATGTCTGGCTGAAAATGCTCAAGAAAAACTTGTATTTGGTGATTGGAGGACTTCTTCATGGATTTTTAGATCAGTTATGGAGGGACTCCGTTCTATTCTCAATTTGCATAATTCTGATGGTTTCATTGAGCTAACCCGTGGTAAGCACAGAGGTACTCTAATTGTCTATTAATGGACACTCATGTTGACCATGTTCATTGTGTTTCTACATGCGTAAGAGATCTGAAATAGCCATAGTTATCTTTTCCTTAGTTTCCTCTCTTTGAGAGGGAAAGAGTAGCCACATCTTTCCCTACCACATGGTTTTTGAGAAGAGAAGAGCAGTTAGCTGCTTTTACCTTTTCCAAAGAAAAACATAATTCAATATCCTAATGAACAAACTTCTAAAATGGGAGTCTATCTTTCAATTCATGTCAAAATTACAGCTCAAATCAGATCATCTTTTTCAAATCAAGACTCAGAGATGAAGATAAATTCACCAGAATAGGACATGCCCTCCAGGAAGAGCCAGTAGTAGGTCTTTAGACAGGGCTCGTAATTAAGAAAATGTGAAGTAGGAAATGTATGGAGGTCTAGGATATTTCTAGGATATTAGCATTAGCATGTCAAAGGTCTGCTACAGGTATCTGAAAATGAATTACGAGGCTTGAACCTGGAAGACTAGCAGGAGCGAGAGAGAAACAGAAGCAACTAGGTAGTGAGGCTGAGGTCAACAAGAAAAGGATATGTATGCAATCAATAAAGCAACAAACAGTCCAGTTTCTAGAACCAAGTACACAGTCATACCAAGATACCAGGTAGAAAAGGTATGAATGGCTATTGAAACATCAGATCATTAATCTAAACCATGCAAATTCTATTTGGCAAGGAATTAGTTCTATCCCATAGCTGGAACAGGTGTAAATTCATAGCAAGCTGCCTACAAGTATGCATATTGGAAAAAAGGGAGTCGGATATATCTAAAATTTACCAGGAACCCTCTCACTTGTTAGAAGTGATGGTGAGTTCAATAACAGCAAAAACATTTGTCCTGAATTTAAGTAAAGGCAACTGGGTAGATAAAATGTTTAAAAATATCTTACCCTAAAAAAAATCTTACCCTGGTCTAAAATTATAACAGCTCCTTTTAAATGAAAAAGCTTGTGCTTCTAATTTCTGAGGACTAACACAATGATATGGTCTGAAGGAAATCTACTGAGGGTTAAGCTTTTGTACATGATGTCATTGTAGCTCTAATACTTTCAGGTATCCTCACAAGGGGTATGGTACTCATTTGAGCATAATGGAGAGGGAGACATGATCTTCTGTAAACTAGAATGGGCTCTAACATGCAAAACTGGAGCCACACAATCTTTTTCTCATTATTTCCTACTGAGAGGCTAAGTATTCTATTAAAATGAGACAGAAAGTTTATCACTTACTAGATATGTGATTACTGAGAATTTATCTTTTAGAGACCCGTTTTATCAACTGTACAATGAGACTAATTGTATCTAACATGAAGGATGATTGTGAGGGTTAGAAGATACTCTGGCACATAGGGAGTACTCAAATAATTACTATTGCTATTCCAAGGGGTCACTGCTATTACCCCACTGAGTTCATATACACCTAACCAGCAGCGTCCAAGTGGTATACCAATCCTTACTGCTAAATAGGGGGATTCTATTACAGAGTTTGAAAAGATCCCAAGTTCCTTCTAATAAACTTTGCTTAGGATGGGTTTGTTGGAGATATCACAGAAAGTTGAGGGGCATTTTTAAAACCAGCTGGCACTCCATCTTCCCATAAGACAGTATCAACTCCCTAAAATGAACCACTCAAAACCCACTGAGGGAAAATGTAGATCCAGCAGGTTGTTGAGCACAGTGCCAGTCACAAGTCCAGAATGGCTCCTGACACTGCAGGCTGAAATTGAAGAAAATCATCTTGTGCCCATGGGATGCCTCTTTGCCTTAAGACTGCTCATATTGAACTCAACAAATCTACCAGTTGCTGAGTAATTATGCATGTAAAGTAGATGGAAAACACCTCAAAATGAACAGTGCTGACTCTGCAGGATACTGAAAGCCATCTTAGAATATGAATCAGGCTAAAACCAAACAGTTACTCCATGTGCTAATAACCAGAGTGACATGGAATTGATCCCTGATTTCCGTTTCAGGCTTTAGTCAGTGTACATAGGGAAAGCCAGGATATTTCACTCTTCCCTGTTCTGTTTCCTATGTTACGTGGAAAGGATTGTTCAGAAGGATAAAATTTGTGAGACCAGGTTTATCAAGGTAGTCAATAGATTTTTATAGAAGTCAATTAATTAATTTGTAACTTGGTTGATGATTTATTTAGCATAATCTTTAAGAAACTTTTCGATGTTACCTAAGGAAACTCAAAATAACTCAAAGTTAATTAAACACTGAGAATGGTGTTATTTTATACCTTCACACCATTAACCCCAATATGACAACACACACACACACACACACACACACACACACACACACACACCTTTTAGCTCCCACACAGGCACATCACATGCCTTTCAGCCAGCCCCAAATCATTTTTAATACTTGGCCAAGTGGCATTGCAAGCTTTCACCTGAGAAAAGTTAAGGGTTTCATGGCTGACATAGGATATCTAAATTTTAAAACTTATCACCCATGTGGAAAATGAAATCTAAAAAGACATTTTCCTAAAAGAGTCCATAGCCAGGTGACTTTACATTTCTTTTATTCATCACTAGGTAACTATTTCAACCCCTTCAGCTACCATTTCTAAATTTTCTCTCTCTTCAGGTTGCCAGCTACTGTTCCAGACCTGTTGTGCTTCAAAAGGACCTAAACTTCTCTCATTACTAAAATCACTCAAAGTAATCTCTTCAACTTTCCTTTTCTTGACCTTGAAACATCTCCATAGCTATATTCTCAAAGAGACTGAAGCAATCCTTCCCCATTCAAAGGCTAACACTACTACCACACCCTATGATGAATCTAGATGATTCTACCCTCTTCTCTCTGGACTTTTGCCATCAGCTTTCTCTCACAGACTAGATAACTGACAAGAGTTATCTACACCATGGTGTGGGTAAGGGTGAAATTTGGACAACTTGACTCCTAAAACTCATCCTCATCTCTACCCCCAAATATATTCTTCCTCCCATATCCCTTTTCTCAGTTTGTGGCACCACCATATCCGTCAGTTTCTCAGAGAAGAAGTTCAAAGTCTCCAAATATCTCTGGGCCATGTGCTACTTACTGCATACCAGATACCTTTCCAAATATTTTATATGTATTTGCTCGTTGTTCCTTTCCATAATGCTATTTGAGTAGGTACTATTAAAATGTCAATTATATAGATGAGAAAGAATAAGGCACAGAAATTACAAAACTGTTCCAAGGTCAGGCATAGGCCAAACATCTCTCTGTCTCCAGAAGCATGGCTTGTAATGGCTGCAAACACCTTGCGCATGACCCTAGCCCTGCTTCCCACTCAGACCAACTCTGAATTCCAGTGGGTTCTACCTCCATACATTTGTCTTTCCATCTCCCTCCCCACTGGTTTAGACCAGTACTTTACTTTTAACCGCCTTCTAACTCATTTCTCTGCCTCTAGTTTTTCTGTTTCTTTTCCTTCTGGTCCATTTCCAAAAGACACAGTTCTGATTATTTCCTTATGCATCTTGATAATATCCAAGAATGTCCCCTTTGCTTCTGAATTACATATACCTCCTCAGCCTGATATGCAGTGTTCCTAGATTATTACCTCTCTATGTCTTTTTGGGCTTATCTCCCAAACTTAAGAGTATTCACTTTTTTTTTTTTTTTAATATTCACTTTTTCCATGAGTTTTCGATCATATGCTCTATTTTCTCCTTGGCGCTGGCCCCATATCAACTGTGCAGAATATACCGTACTTCCAAACTGGGCAGAATATGTTGTATTCCTCTACTGCAATATATACTGTGCCTCTCCTAATCTAAAACCTAGTAGTAGGTGGAGATTTAAACTGGCTTCAGACAGAATTCCAGGCAGCTGTGCAGATGACTAATTTCCCTTTCCTTTGCCTCTAGCACCTTGAATTCAGAACACTGCTGACCAAGGCAGAGTCCAGGCAGACCAGTAAGTATGTGTCTTGCCCTTGTTGCTATCAGCCCCTGGGAGCCATTCTGATTTCCCCTGCCTTCTCTGATTTAGCACTTACAACATCCAGGTTAACCCTTAATTTTCCTATTATCTCTTCTTAATCTCCCCAACACCTACGCCCTTCTCACATCCTCTGATACGAATCTCTTTGGACTACTAAGGTGTTGCTCAGATGGAGAGCAAACTTTCCCCTTGTCTTGCACCGTGCAAACAGCTAGCGGGGAATTCGGCTTGACTCTGTTTTCTCTTAGTTTCCACAAGTTCCCTCCTCCTCAACCCTCTTTCCTTTGCTCTCAGTGCACCACCCAGGAAGGTAGTCCAGGCCAACAGTACGCTAGGGATTGATGATGCCAACTCTGCACGTAAACTTGAAGATGAATGTCCCTTTACCCACCTCAGCTAGGTAAACCTGGTGATACTCTGTTTCTATTTCAAGGTCCATCTCATTCACCATCTTTCTGGAAAAACCCTCAATTCAGACCATTTAATAAATCCCAATTTTTTAAAGCATTTAACTTCGTCCCAGGCAGTACACTACATACTTTATGTGCATTGTACCTTTAATCTTTACAGGGACATTATTGAGCCTACCATTTTAGATATGGAAATTTAGGTCTAAGAAGTTAAGTGGTATGATCAGGATCATCCTGAGTTGGGACCAAACTCAGGTCCATCTGACTTTAACCTTTGTAATTTACAGACTATTCTGTTTTATGTGGCTATTTGTATGCTATAGTTTTCTCACCCCTTTCTTTATTACGGGACTCCATCAAAACAGTATCTTACCTTTGTCTGTCTTGTATCTCCCTGTAGCTGCCAGCAGAATGTCTCGAATATAGTAGGACCTCAGCAAATATTTATTGAACAGACTAATCGACACTAAGTCATTTGAGGCTTATCAGAAACAGGTCAGTTTCTACACTTATGGGTTTTCAGACTTCATTCTCTCCAAGTACATAAACAAAACAATGTGCATGCTCTCTATCTCTCTCTTTCTGTCTTTCAAAGACACCGGATTTAGAAGTTGGATGTATCTGACAGTTGAAATGAGATGCATCAAGACAGGACTGAAGCTCCTGCATTTTTATGTCACTGATACCCTTTGGCCAACTCAACTGGAACTCCATTTTTCTTTATTTTTGTAAATCTTTTTGCTAGAGGGAATAGAGGATGAGGATAAAATACAGAATAAATAGTCTGAATTCCCTTGGCCTAATTTAGAATTTGTGAAAATCCAGGTGAAGAGAAAAAAACAGGATTATAGTTTCTCTTTTTCCCTCTCAGAAGGGAAAAAATAAGGCAAAGAAAACCAGTTTAACTGAGCAAATAAACAATACAAACCACATTGAGCAGGAACGTTTTTCTAGCTACTTAAGAGAACACGCTGAATTCAAGTACTTTGGGAAGATCTTTCCAAGTGCAAGCGGCGAGTTAAAATTTAAGGAGAGCCTTGGGTTCTGTGGCTGATACTCTGCTTTTCCAATTAGAAACAATTTTCACCTGCTCATTAAAGTAGGGCTTCTACACAGTTCTTGGATTCAGTTCCAGTCAATTAAATAAGTATTTATTGAGTGTCTATGTTGCGCCAGACGGGGGATGCTGTGTTCAGTGTGTGGTTCAATTACCTATGTGCCCTGGACAAAAATAAAACTGTTTCTTCTGAAGATCCTGTAATTCAGAAGTTCATGCTAATCTAGACTGGATTTCATTTCAATGACCCTAAATGGATGCTTTTTTTATGTTGGAGGTTTAAGGAGATGAGGTTAAGGAGCTTGATCAAACCGGTGACAGAAACAAGAGAACTGTTGAGGTTTCTGACAGGGTAGAACAGCGCCCCCTTCATTTGCCTTCTGGGCCTCTGCGGAAGTCTTAGCTTGTTAGCACATTGTTTGATTTTACACAAAGACACATTGCACCCCAGTGCAGCAGTAAACTAGACCTGAGAATCAATAAAAAACAATCCAAGTGTTAATGTGGCATCATGCCAAAATCCACTTATTTCATAATATATTAAATATTGAGCTTAAATTTACAGAGATCCCTGTGAGATGCTACCTCTTAAAACAAAAGAATTTAATAGGTACAGCTGTCAGAAAAACCTTGAGAAAAAGAACCACAAATGTTCAGTTGCATGTGTATTTCATTGATTTAAAAGGAATACATTTTAGATAGGTCTTCACTATGTGTATCCACATAAGCTGAGTCTGTGAGATTAAAATACAAATAAATGTCGCACTGGTTAACCATTTTCCAGGATAATAGCTAATATCAGATAATTCACTGATTCAAAGCTCAGAATGCTGAAAGTCTGCACAGAGTAACTGTAGAATCACTATTGTTGTCATGTCTCTTCTGAACCATTGTGTGTAATTGCTATGGAAATGTGAAAACGCCTGTTTTTTTTTTTTCTTTTTCTTTTCTTTTCTTTTTTCTCTTTCTTTCTTTATTTCCTTTTTTTCTTTTAACCTCTCAACTAGCACATGATAACCCATTCAATCTTTTGCAAGTTTGGTGCAAATGATGCCAGTCGAAGCATCCAATGGGACCCTCAGACATTAGTGTATTAGCCATTATCTGTTACACTTCTGGACCCAAATAACAAATAATACGCCTGGAGGTGCCGCCGTTTGCGACTGCTAGCTTCCCTGCGTGGCATATGCCTAGAGAGTCTCAGATGGGAGGTGATGGCACACAACTGTGGTGGCGAGATGACTTAGCAGAACCCGTGATGATGTCCTAATGGCCTCCCGCTGGGGGGACAGGAGTAATTGTTTGTCAGGGGAGGGAACACATCTGTAAGAAGGCATCGTCTGCACACCAAGCAGCCATGTGGAAAGGGGAAGTGAGAAACGGAGGGCTGGGGAGACAACAGTGGAGAAAATGCACAGGTTGAGAAGGGTACAGGGGCTGCCGCTGGGCAGGCATGCGATCAGGGAGGAGCTGGTTGAGGGAGATTGAAGTTGTGTGCTTCAGAAAACAATGCAAACAATTACTTAAAAATGAAACGCCTGCTTGCTAAAGTTACCGGCTTCTTCCAGCAACCTTGAATCATAATGAAGATGTGAGACAGTGAAATGCTGGGGAAGAAATTCAGAGGAGCGAACAGGGAGAAAGCTCGCATAATTGCACATTCTCTCGGAGTGTTTTCAGTGCCTGGGCATTCTTTTAACAGGAGTCCTTTCAATGTTATATTTTACATCCAATCGTTTCCTTTGTTCATTGCTTACCCTAGTGATCTAAAACGAACCACTGTTTTTAAAGCCAGACTTTTAAAATCAAGACAAAGCTATTGAATTTACATGCATGAGAAACATCAATGCCATATCATACAATTGAAGGATACTCGTAGCCCTGTTTGTGGCTGCACTAAGCATCCTCCATTTGATCAGAAATAAGTGAGGGCAAGTAAGCTAATTAATGCTGCAAAATGCTAATTCCCTCCACCTTTTATCTTGGGTCTAAATTATGATTTTATCTAATTTCTGAGGAACTGAAATGCTCATGCCAGTGGAGTCTGTCATTATTAAAATATAAATCAATGCATAAAAGCATATTGGCCTATGGGAAAGACTGTAAAAAAATTTAATGCCCTCCACAAACAGCTGGGCTCCTGACCTAGCAGGTTTTTTTTGTCTGTTTTCCTGACAACCTACCAGATTGTATCTATTTTAGTACTTCTAGTGCATCTGAAAGAGGTTTTGACAATATAGGTTTTCAAATATGTAATTATATATCAAAGTTGTTATCTTTAAAATAAAATAAAAATTAGGCAAATAAATTTTTCTCTCACCTCACCTCTACAAATACAGTCTATTGTTAAATATCGGATTAAGCAGAACTGGCTGATGAGGTTTTCAGTATAATGGTTTTGAATAGTAATAAGGGATTTTTACATGAACATGTGGGAGGAGACCCATGAAATTTGGAAGGTACCATGCATGTGAAAGTCTGTGCAAAAATTGCCTCTTGTTTCTGTTACTTAGATGGCTTTTGACCATCAACAGCCATTTTCAGCGAGAGGTCTCAGTAGTGACCGTGATGGTGCTGATGTACAGGTGAATTCCACGAGGGGAAGGAAACGTTATAAATAACGGTGAAGTGAAGGAGGAAATGCACATGTTATTCAAGAAGGCATTCCTAGGGGCATCTGGGTGGCTCAGTTGGTGGGTGTCTGCCTTTGGCTTGGGTCATGACCCCAGGGTCCTGGGATGGAGGCCAACCTCAGGCTCCCTGCTGGGCAGGGAGTCTGCTTCTCCTTCTCCCTCTGCCTCTGCTTGTGCACACCCACTCTCTCTCTCTCTCAAATAAATTTTTAAAATCTTTAAAAAAAAAAAGCATTCTAAGATTTAGGGTGACCAATGGGGGTTTTCTCAGGCTGTGGAGACTTTAATCCTAACCTGAGGGAGTTCCAGGCAAGTTGGTACAAGCAGGTCACCCTACTAACTATAATTGTTGCTGGCTAGTCCAATACTCACAGGTTTCTTCACAGTATCACTAGTCTATGTATTTGTATCTATTGATCCCATTAGAACTCATTCCATATCCATGCCCTAAGTCTCAAGATAACTTCTACTGTTTTTTGGTTTTTTTTTTCCTATGTTAAAACCATCAGGAAGAATTAATTCTTTTGTAATCCTTCATGGTTGTGTTGTTTTGAATGCAGTTGTGGTCTGGACACCCAAGGACAAAAGAAAGTTGTTCATGCCAGAGCAGATCATCCCAAGAAAGCTATGACCTTCAAAAACAGGTTTGTCTGTGCTCACTCATGGTACGTATATTATACTACACATAACTAAGTTATATTGGCTTTATCAGGAATAAGAATCTCAGGACAGGTTATAATATATGATGGAATTTGTAATAACATCAACAATAAAAACAATGCTCTCTTCCATCTATCACCATTTATCAACTTTTCCTTGATTACCATGGATTATAAAATAAAAATGACTCTACAAAAGCAAGAGTGTGATCTGAGTCTCCTGATAAGGGTTTTGCAACATCCCCATTACGTTGCAGCATTACTTCTCTATGGTTAATTTTGGTATAGGCATTCACATTGAATAACTGACATGTTCAGTCACCATGGATGGCTAGGTTTAAATACAAGTCAATGTCTAAACCTGAAGGGTGAACCCCATCTGTTCAGAGGCAGCATCCACACAGTGTTAGAGGGTCAAATGACTTCAGAATACACAATGGAGACGGCAATGTAAGTAAGGACTGTGTAAGGACTTGAAGACTCCATGAGAATAGAAATAAAACCTAAAGTTCATTCTTGGCAGAAGCATATCCACGTGCACACTTTAAAAAAAAATAGCTTTCAACACACTTTGAAATATCATAAATAGGAAAACATGTAGCCCACTTTTTTACAAGTTCAAAGCATTCCACTAATTCTCTCAGAACTGGCAACAGATGCTTCCTTATAAGCTATGTAGTCATCTCTACTTTTGGCTGCTCTTAATCTAGCTCAAGATCTTATCTTAGCCTTATATTAGTGGCCTGGATGGATCACTTGTGACAGATCCCCTGGCTCCAGCTCACATTAGCTGAGAACTTTATTGCCAGATTAATCTCACTAAAACACTGTTCTCATCACATCCCTCCACAGACCAGTATTTTCAGTGAGTCTACATCACACATGGAATAGAGTCCAGACTCCTCGTGCTCACAGTCAACCTGGTCCCCAACTACTTTCTTTCTTTTGTCCTTTTAAAGAATTTCCTTCCTTGTTAAAGTGTATTACCACATCGAAGAAATTCCGGAAAATAAACATTTCTTCAATGAATTCTCATGGAGTTGATATCTCACTTCTCTTAACAGTACATACATGGCCCTAAACTGGACCTTAGTTTCCGGGGGTGTATGCTTTTGTCTCTGCCTATCTTCAGTCATGATAGATAACTAAGTACATAGTAAGTACTCACAAACAAATGCTCATATCTCTATCTCCCACTGACCATATAATTCTTTTACAGTTTGGCTGTACTTAGTGGATGTCAATTGTTTCAAAGTTTTATTTTTGTCGAATATGTTGAAGGAATGTAAATTCGGTATCTGTCGGGTTATTTTCTGCAAGTGTACGGAGAGGTTCTCTGAGTAAATCAGCCACCTCCCTGCTTAGCATAAAAAGTTTACCTCTTCTTATAACCCAGGACTTGATACATCAGATGAAGTAAAAAGTTTTGAAAAACTGTGAGAATTTCAATGCCTCTGAAGATTGGTTTATGTATATTCTCAGTTTATGAGTGATAATATGATCTAATTACAAATGGGAGCTATTTTGTGGTTTTGGGCTGTGGGAAATGGTTGAAAAGGAATATTTTTATCTCAGCTAACCACTAACCTTACCAAATCAGGAAAATAAAGTACAAATTAGAGACTTGAAACGAAGTGTAAATTAAGGCTCCCTATATAGCTCAAACAAAATGCACACGTTCTTTTCAATATCATGATCTAGTTTGTCCTCCCAGAAACTTGTTAGTAGAACAAGGATTGTTAGCTCCATTAAAATAAGGAAACTGAGGCTAGGAGGCATTAGTCCCTTGCCAAGGATCATAAAGTTTATACATCACAGAACCAGAAGAATAAAACTAAGTGTATATTAACAAATAAATGTGCTAAATAAATGAGTATTTTACTTTTTAAAGAGTGTCAATGCAAGGGAGAATCTGGAGAGTAGTGCAGAGGATATATCATGTGATCTCCATTCATCCATTAATCAGTTCAACAAATATTTATGGACTGTCATGTGCCAGGCACTGTGGTTGATACAGGAGATCTATCAATGAACACATTACACTCTTTGCCTTCATGATGTCTACATTCTAGTGAAATAGACAGATAGAGACATTACTCGACCCATGAACCAATATTTTCCAAATGACCAATGCAGGTTGTTACAAAATCATGCATAGATAAAAGAGCCATTCAAAGGGCAAGATAAACCAATGAATAGATAGACGTGTGTGTGTGTGCGTGTGTGTGTGTGTGCACATAAAAAACAGTCCAAGAAACTCCTTGACATGATCTCAGATTCCCCATTGCAACTAACCTTTAAGAAATTGCCACTTATCCAGTTTTCTGAATATCAGAGGATATCCACAATTATCTGAAAAGACTATTAAATTCTCCTTCTAACATCTCTTATTTTATTTAAATATTTCAACCATGGAAAACCTAGATATTACCTTTTAAGCCAGATATTAGAGAAATATGCAAAAATGTAAAAAAATTTTGAAAGGCCATGAAATTGGAATGTGGTCACTGTTCTGAAGCTGCAACACATGTCTTTGGGGCCACCTGCCCTTGTCTTAGGAAGTCCAGAAGACTTTTTCATTCTATTCCACAAATATTTACTGAGTTCTTACTATGACCTTGGCACTTTGCTGACAGTAGGTATAAAATGGTGATAAATGAGCATAATTACTTTGTAACCCCTAGTGAACAGCTAACAAATAATGCAAATTCCAGAGTAGGTTTTCCGTCTCTCATGGTTGTTGATGTCTAAAGATGAGTTTTATCCTACACTCATCCTCCATCAGGCAGTTCTTCTAGGGTTAATTTCAACCTTTACTGCCAAAGCCCTACGCTTGACATGAAAACCAGAAAATAAGAGGTGATAACAGCTCTGATACAGCCTTACCTTCCAGGAGCCACCATCTCCAATGTTCCTCACCAACAGTTTGGCATGCTTTGTGAGATTCTAGCTGCTCACTTATTCTTCTGACCATTCTGTGCCATAACTGGATCAATGTCACATTTTCAATGACTAATCCCAAGCAGAAGCTTTCAAGCCCTGGCTTTAAATGTTTCTAAAGGCAGCAAAAATGGAAGAGCAGACAGCCTGTCATTCAACTTAATAGGCAGCCCTATGCTTGGAACATTGGACCTCCCTCCCTCTTGGGAGCTTGCTCTCCTGCATTTGGTCTGAAGGCCACATGGCTTGGGAGCCAGAAACCTTGCCCAGTACTTCTAACCCCTGCTGAAGCATTTGCTGCACACTTGCAGGCCTGCTGAAGCATTTGCTGCACACTTGCAGGCCAGGTATCTTCATTCTGATAGACCCACTGCATATTTTGGCTTCTGAGGGATCCAGGTGAGGCATTCAGTTAGTACTGCTAAGGTCAGCTCCCTGGGGTGACCCCCCATGGTTCTTTGCATGTGAATATAGTATAGTCAAATCTCAATCTTACATAAGGGAAACATTACCATCTATTAATCATGTGTGCCCAAGACCCCAAAGTAATTGCAGGCCTGAGTTAGGCTTTGCAAGTGAGAGTAACTTTTAATTTAAAAGATTGGCTAATAATACCCATAACAACTTGCACAAATCTCAAAGACATTAGGCTGAGTAAAGAAAGTCATTTTCAAAAGGTTGCATACTGTTTGATTCCATTTTTATGCCATTCTCAAAAAGACAAAACTACAGAGATGGTGGGGGGAAAAATCACTCTGAATTATTAGGGGATGGAGTGAGGAAAGGAATGATTCTAATTTGACAGGAGAGACTTGGGGGTGATGAAACTCTTCTGTATCCAGACTATGGTAGTGGTCACACAAATCTACACATGTGTTAAAATTTCATAGGACCACACACTAAAAGAAGTATAACAGCTTTCAACAAATGATTGCATGTAAAAATTGGTGAAATTTGAATAAGGTCTATAGTTTGGTTAATAATGTAGTAATATTCTCCTCATTTTGATAATTCTATTATTATCTAAGATGACATCATTGGGGGAAGCTGGATGAAGCGTACACAGAAAATTCTTTGTACTATTTTTGCAACTTCTATGAAAGCCTAAAATTCTTTTTCAAAATATTTTCTAAAAAGTAGAAATAATAAGTACCTTAGCAAAAGCCTTGATTTCAGTGGATAGATATTTGTGGTCTTTTTTTTTTTAATGAAGATCTGATCAATACAACTTAACAAAAAGAAGTGACTTCTAATGATATAGTTAACCTATGGAATTGCAAAAGATAGTCTTCTATTTTAGCTTGCACTATTTTGGGTGTGGTCGTGGAGACAAAGCCATTATGACCTAGCTGATAGCAATATGTACCATTATCATTTCTGCCCAGCATTTGGGTTTTTCCATTATCTAGCTGCTTTCCTATGGCCGAGTGTCAGACATAAAGATTCCATTGTCTACCAGACACCCACCCTTTAAAGTCAACCATGTGAAAACATCACCAATTATTTTTACTCTGCCACACCATCTTTTGTCCCTGCTTCCTACCACCACAATTCGACTTTTCTATTGCTTTTCCCTACCTCAGTTGGTAGGGAACAGACATGAGACAGAATCCTGTGAGGCATCTTCAACGACTCTTTATTACCAACCTCCAATCTGAACTAAATGCCTCTGATCATATCTCTTAGATATATACTGAATCTCCCCCTTCATCTGCATTGCCACTTCCTCAACATACTTGCTCAACTGTCCTGTTTTAATAGTCTGTGACTAGGATCTTTAATTCCAATGATGTAACACTCAAATGTATCAAGGTGGTCTTTGAATATGCAGATTCAATTCCAGTGTTCAGAGCCCTACTGCCTACTAAAAGCCAGCATGTGTAGAAGACTTGTATAGAAAATAGCCCCTTACCTACCTTTGTAGCCTAATATTTCATCACCTCCCTTTTGACATGTATGCTTCAAAAACACTCAACACTCTACTTAGCATAACTGAAAGGAAACTTGTAGTTCTCTTTCACAGGCTATTTCCTCGATCAAAGATTTCTTTTTACCCTCATCTTCCGGGAGAACCTCTATTTATTTCCCAAACCCTAGCATGGTCACAATTTACTCTGAAATACTGCTTTAAGAATTAATTATCCCTTCATTACCTTGTATATATTTCTATTACTAAATGTATGCATATTTGTTTTATATGTTTATATATTACATATAATTTATATATACTTATACATAATATATAAGCAATAATTTATAGATATCAATCTACATATGTATTTTTTCACATACCTACCTCTTCTGTCTGTGAACTCTGAATCTAACCATGCCCTTGCAGCTTTGTCCTCCTGGTGCCTAGCATACGATGTAATGTAGTAGGTCTCAGTAAGTGGATGACTGAATAAATGATTAATGAATAAATCAATGTTAACTTGTCTCTTTAAAGCTTTGTATTTAACAGTGATACAAATGAAAACTGTATATAATAAAGTGCTTAATATCTAATGCACTCTAACTTAGAGAACTTGCTTATCTACTGCTTTTATAACAAAACACATATATAATAAAAATAAAAAGCCAGATTGTTTTATAGTTGTTAAACTGGAGATGTTAAACTCTACAGTTCTTCCCCAGAGAAGAGGAATATTTTCAGCATTTTATGTTGAGAAAGGATTTTCCCCACGAAAAGCAGCCAGCTACCCAACTTGGATGTTCATGGGGTTGCATCTGTTTTGAAGTCACGTTTGCCTTCAGCCCATCCCTGTTGAGGAGAAATGAAACACGATGTGCTGATAATGAATCAATAATATGTTGATACTGTGCATGGGGATTAATCAAGAGCACTCATTCTCTTTCAGGACAATTTCAAGCTGCCAGTAATCAGCAGAGACATGCAAGCTGGAGAGCAAGCCAAGCACACACTTGACAGGGGCAATCAGGCTGCACATACCGATCTCCGCAGCGAAAAGCAGAGAGGGCCTTCCAGGCCTCAAGGCTGGAAATGCACCCAACCTTAGGTTAAATACAAATCCCCTCATTCTCTCTCGGGGTCGGCTAGTACACATTCAAATTACTTAACCTTGAGTTGCTTCTTTTGTAATAGAGACACTAACTTACCTTTCCCTTTATACTTGAGAGGAGTATCTAATTAAAATAAAGCTTTTCCCCTCCATTTGGACATAAAGGCTTAATTCTTGCAGCTGACCATTTTATCACTTCTTGCTTCCTCATTATATATAGAGTAAATATCAACTTCATAGAGTAGAGTAAACCATTACAGTTCTGATTAAAGTGACCCTAACAACCTGGTGTTGATTGCCTCCTTCAGGGAGAATTCATTGATAAATAATAATATGAGGACACAAAAGATGCTGTTTTAGCTGGTCTTTTGAAAAACAATACTTATAAATAAGACAATATAAAAACTGATAAAGTTTGCTCCCAGTTTTATTTTCCCACTTAAAATTATATGAAGATACAGCATTCATTCCACTACACATGAAAAATGTAAAACTAGGCAGGTTAAAGGGACTGTCTCACTGTCACCAAGTTGGTTGTTTCCAGAATGTTAATTCAGCTCAACTACCTAAGTTCAGAGAATTTATCTGCATCTCCCTGGACCTTACTGACTACTACCCTCCAGACCTAATTCCCCACCGGGACAGACGGTGCTCTCACTCAATCCTACATGTTCCTTTGGCATGAAACTAGATTTCACAAACCTCTAATCCCAGCCAGAAAAGTCTTCCAGTCTTGGTCTCTCCTGTTCTATATTCTAGCACTAACATCCCCGTTGAATATTTATCAGATGTGCAGGACATCTTTCATATTATCTTTTAGATCCATGTTATTACCCATCACCACCCTACCCTGTGCCATGAGGAGGCTAAGGAATATGGATTGCATCAATGCACAACTTTATCTTTTGGATTCTGGTTAGAGTTTGCCAACTGGGAGTATCCACAGGGGATGGAGAAGGAGAGTAAAGTCATGACATTCATCCCTGCAGTTCTCTCCCTGACAGTCAACTGCCTCAGTCTGAGGGCACAGCACCTCCTGGGTACTCTTTCTGTAGGTAACACCCACTGTTACAAGCTACACTCTCAAGAGTGGTTCCTTGACATCATTCTCACATCTTTGTAAGAGGTCCTTTTATAACTAATTCTCCAACTACCCACTTTCTCATTTGGGCCCAAACTGATACTTGAAAGGAAGAAAAAGAAGGAGTAACATATAAAATACTGGGCATATAAAATAATGTTTGGTCTTCTCACCTTTATCTCATCTCTATTCCTACCTAATTTTCCCAAATCACATCTAATGGCAATGCAAACTCTAAGCATACAAACTTTACTGTCAAGACACTATGCTGTTCTTATTAAAATGTTGTTTAAAAAACATATCACTTAAGCAATAAATGATTGCCCCTGTATTATTCCATATCTTACATTTACAGAGCACATAAAATGGTTTTACTTAGCTCTTTTGTGATAATCCTAATCTCCTAAAATATTAAAATGTGGAAATGCTCTTGAGAGAAATATTTGATACATTACTGCCTAATTGAACATATTCTTATTGGAGATGCTGATATTCTTACTATATGTGTGCAATAACTTGCTAATTAGTGAAAAAACTGATTAATAGCATAGAATTAGATCAAACTACTGTAAAGAGACATTATTTCCTCCACAACTTTGAAAGTTACATTTCAAAAACTTTTACATAAAAATGAGCTTATGATTGAGGGGTTAAAGTACAATTTTCAAAAAAATTCAAAACATGACTCTCATATAAATATAAAATGAACACATATCAAAGATCTAATTAATTTATCAATTAACGAAGGAACCAGTAAGATGGAAAGACCAGTTCAAAGGAGATTTTGAGAAATAGAAACACTTAATGACAAAGACAGGCTCTCCTTAATCTAATTCTCATCAAGCTCCTCAAAACCTCGAAGCCTTGACCTTGGGCTTTAGTGCTCTTCCTTGTCACACCTGTATCACCCATAGCAGCAAGAATTTTGCCAAGTCAGTTTATAAGAAACTGCCGTCAATATTTGATCACCCACAAAATCTGATCAAATCCCTTATCTCCCTACCCCTATAATACCTGATCGCCCTAGCCTGTCTGTAGCAGAAACCCTCCCATCCAGTAGTCTGGATATCTCCACAGTAATTTTCTATCCACCAATGCCCCCACCCTGCTCTTTGACTATAAATCCTCTCTTTTGCATGTATTTAGAACTGAGCCCAATCTCTGTCTCTCCTACAGCAAAATGCTGTTACACTAGTCCCTTGAATAAAATCGCCCTTACTATTCTTTAACAAGAGTCAGGATGATTTTTTAAAATAATAGTCAGTCAAAGGAATGCTGAAATGGATTTGCTAGGTACAAAACTATGTAATATCCTATAGAGAAATCAAATTATAACATTTGGCATCATCTTTTCTCCTAGCTAGAAACACACAAGGTAACATGTAAATGGAAAATATTAAAAAAATGATGAAGCAGGGGCACCTGGGTGGCTCAGTGGGTTAAGCCTCAGGTCATGATCTCAGGGTCCTGGGATCGAGTCCCACATCGGGCTCTCTACTCAGCAGGGAGCCTGTTCCTCCTTTCTCTCTCTCTCTCTCTCTCTGTCTGCCTCTCTGCCTACTTGTGATCTCTCTATCAAATAAATAAATAAAAATCTTTAAAAAAATGATGAAGCAGTAAACAGTTAAGTCAATACAGGTGTATTCTTCTTTAAAATTAAATAAAATTCTCAGACGGATCTGTTAAACAATGACATTGACAAGTTATTCAGTCATCTTCTGCTTTATTTACAAGTTTTGGATGCTTTTTCTTAACAAAAGATGTTAACTTTATGGAACATAAAGTTGAGCTAGATGAGGTTATTAGCAAACCTATATGCTACCCTCCAAAGCTTTCACTTATTGAAATCAAAATGAAGGTAAAACCCTACAGAAGCAGATCATAGTAAAATATCCATTGATATTTTATTAAAAATAAAGAAATGACTTTCTATGGCTTAGGATTCCTTGTGCTTTTCTACATCTCTGTCCCAGGTCAGAATGGACAGTGTAAATGAAGGTCAAGAGATTTTTCATCTTCTAAATAATTTTAATGAGTTCCTTTTATATATACTTTCATAGACAACTTAATTATCAGGGCATACAGATTTTTTTCCACCTATGCTGATGCTGCAACTTTCCTCACACATGGAAAACTAAATTTTTAAACAATTTATTTCAGTAAATGCAGACTTTAAAACTACCATTTGCTTCTAGGAAGAGTTTTAAGGTTCCTTCTAAAAACTGAGACTGTTCTTGAAAGTTTCCAAATATTTTCCCCTTTGGAGCCTTTTTGAACACTTTTTAACATTATAGGATAAATTAGTTTATAAATAACGGGATTGTTCCTCAAAAGGAAAGGTAATAAAATTCAGGTAAATGTAAATAACAGAACGTACAAAGGTGAAAAACAAGAAAACATATAGCTACAAGAATTACTTAACCATATGTCAAGAACAGAGATGGGTCTATTACATACTATAACAGCTTGTCTTCATACCAATTCTACATCCTGTGGCTCCATGAAGCAAAAAAGAGTAAACCCAAGCTCACTGCTAAAATGTATGAGGATGTGAATTTCTATCCATCACTTTTCACTGCACCAGGCTGCCTTCCTAAGAAATGATATATTCTACATTTTTTCATGGTCACATATCTGCCTTTATCATGAGAAGTGGGTAGAACACTTCCAACAATAGTAAATGAATTAATTTATGGAAGCAGGGATTCAGTGAAGCCCCCTGGATGGACCCCTTGAGAGTTCATTCATAGATGCCAACCCAGAGCAGCAGGAAGAAGACTCCAAAGCCCAGAAAGAGGAGGCCACCAAGGAGATGAGGAGCTCTTTATAGACATCCCAAGTGCACTTGATGGAGGTAACCTCATAAATGAAGAACCAAGAGGTGAAGAACATGCCAACGGCCAACAGCGCCATGGTCGCATGGGGGAAGACATCCAGGTTCACTGGGCTGGTGGTATATCTCTTCATGGCCTCTAGCTCCATTTTGTCAGGCACAAGGTTATCCTCCACTCCACAACTGGAATAACACATCGGCAGGATATATTCTACATTTTTATAGCTATAAATTATACTGTCACTAAAACAAAACATCCAGTCAGTTTATGAATATCATCCATCAATTCTCAAGGGTAATACCTTCTCTTCCTTGTTGATTCTGCACATAATTTCTTCATGAAAATATGATACTCTATTCCATCAACATTAAAAAAGAAAACACCACAATTTTCCATATCTTTTTTAAAAAGATAGAATGCTTCACAAATTTACATGTCATCCTTGTACAGGGGCTAAATTAATAATCTTCTCTCTAGTATTCCAATTTTAGTATATGTGCTATCGAAGCAAGCACCATGTCTTCTTTGATTTTTTTTACAAATACTTCATTAAAAATGTGAATGTAACAAAAATAACAAACTTAAAATACTCCCTTGCAAAAAAGGAAGCTCTTTGTTTCTTCCAAAATTTTGATGTCAAATCTAAAATGTTTTGCTTTCCCACAAAAGCATGCTTTTTCTCAGTTTTCACCTGCTGTGAGAATTATTCCTACATTATAATTAGTTCAGATAAATGAATGGCAAGATTGCTCTTCAGATTTTACTTTTTAAAGCTCATTTACATGATGGTCTATGATGACATGGTTATTAACAGTTTTTGGGCAATTAATTAAGGTAGTTGGTAGAGTTGTTAGCGCAAAATGAAACTAAGAGGTTGTTTTAGTAAATCCTTCTGCTCAGGAGACATGATAGTAGCCATTAATCCACACTAACTAAATGAATAGTGCTGTTCCTCCTCTCATTCTACTTTCTTTGGTAGGCACTATATTATTTAACAGATTTTTTTTAAAATTCTAAAATGTGACATTTTGGTATCCTTCAACTACTGTCACATCCTTCTTCCCTTTTCTCTCCAAGCTATGAAGCATTGCATATGCACAGGCTATTTTCTCTTTCTCAAGGAGCTCTTTCTTTCATATCATTAGAGGCTCTATCAGACAGAAGTGTAATCACAATTAAAAACTCCAGTGATAGTTTATGAGAATAAAGACATGCCTTTCTGGGGCTTGGGATTTCTCCACTTCCTTATACATTCTCCTCCTCTTTTCCAGATATTCATCTAAGAATATCAGTTCTTACTTCCTTCCTGGGACTCAGCCTACAGCTGTTAGGTGGGACCTAGGCTAACGTTCTGTGTAATGTGTGTAAATGAAAGTGACATATGGACTTTCCGGCTGAGCCAGTAAAAGCCTGTGCTCTCTTTTCCACTCTGTCCCTTCTCCTTTCTGCCACAGCAGTCCTGGAAAAGCCCTAAGCCTGCTGAGGTACCACAACGTGGACAGTTGTTCCAAAGTGTTACCTAGACTCACAGAGGGCTTTGCTTTAGTGAGAAGTAAATTTTGCTGCATTAAGCCACTAAAATTGTTTAACATGATAGCACAATTTAGTTTATGCACCTTGAAAATAACTTGAAGCAAGAAATCCTGAAACTGACTGGTGCCTTCTTGGCTTATTTATTCAGGAGCTCCTTACTCGTTTATGTTTCTAATTCACAGCACTGTGCAGTGTGCCCTCAAAGACTCACCGCAAAATCGGATAAATGGCTGTACATTTTTTTCAGCTCTACTGGGGACTAACTAATTGACAACATTGTAAGATATTTGAAGAATGCACTTCAAATTTTAACCAAAATTTAGAGATAGCAAATTTAGAGTACAGGTAGACATATTATTTTAAAACCAGGCTACAGTTTTCCCCCACTGTATCAATAGAGCAGAGGGAAATTCTTTTAAAGAAAGAAGAGCTTTAATTTGAAAATCAACAACTTCATGGGCCTTTTTTGTTTGTTTGTTTGTTTGCTTAAGGAAAGGCAGGTTCCCACCCCCCAGACCCTCTCTGATACACAAAAACACACACACAGACAACATTTGGGTAGAAGATGTCTAAATTACCTTACTTAAAAAGTAATTAGTCCTTCAATAGGACCCTAGATTTGGGGGACCAGGGGTTGGAGGCGGGGAGTTTAGTGTGTGAGGCAGACATAAGCTGAATTAGAAGACTGCATGAGAAAGTCTGCGTGGGGAAGGGACGAGGGACATTAGAATGGTTGGTTCTTTAGCACACACTCTGTTGACGTTGTTGCCCTATTCCATACCAGACTGTGATCCCCCTGGTGGTCCACAAATTTCAGGATACCATATGTATTAAAACATTGGATATAGCTTTTAAAAACCTAGTACCCGTTGAATGTTTTCCATGACTTACATGCTTCTGTTGGTAGTGGACCGCTAACTGCTTGCGCCTTGCAGGCTCTGTCTTCTGGGAGCTGTGCAAGCTGGAGAACCCTCGCTGAGGTTCTCCACAGCATGTGAATGCTAAGCAGAGAGGAACTGAAGACTACAGCCACTCTCAACCTCTTAACCTTCCCATTCCACCTCTCCAGAGGGTTAAGAATGAATAATGTTTAATTAATTAATTACTCAATCAGTGAGCCTTCAAACAATCAGTTCTGACTAATTTTTTCCGCTAAAAAAAGAAAAAAGAAAGAAAGAAGGAAGGAAAAGGGAAAGAAAAAGAAAGAAAGAAAGAAACCTGTCACCACTGCAGGTTAATCAATGCGGTGTCCGGAAATTCTAAGAACCAAGAAAGGGGAAAATGGGCTTAAACCAGATTTTCTTTCCTCTGGGAAAATGATTATGAATGAATTCCCCCTTGCCCTCTCTAAGTCTATGCGTCATATGATTACAGGATCTCAGGTCAGAATTATACCGCTAATAGTGAACTGCACGCCCTCTGTCACATATAGGAGAGTAACCTGCCATGTATCTTTAATTCTCTTTTAAAATCTTCAATGGACTTTTGTCAGAGGCCACACAGGAAAAAAAGGGACAGAAAGAAAGAAAGAAAGAAAGAAAGAAAGAAAGAAAGAAAGAAAGAAAGGGAAGAAAGAAAACCTTAGAAAGAACATAGTGTGGTTAGAAATTTTTGTCTTGGGTAGGACATAACAAGTAGCATCCAGTATAAGTCAGCCAAACCTTTTTGACCTAATACAGCATTTCAAGATTTCTTCCAAGAGAGTAGAGGTTTGGACAGTTCAGCTGCATCCCGGTAATCCCCTGTACTATCATTGGCTGAGCAACATAAACAGCCACTTATTTTAATATTTAAGAGACTCTGCAAATATCTTCAATTCACAGCTGACCTGTGACATTTCATAAAATCAACTACACTTTGAAAATATTTCATACTAGCATTCATTTTCAGCTTCATAATGTTCAAGTATTAATAGTAAATAAAAACAACAGTAATGCTTCATGACAGAATAATCTGTACAATAAGAATCTTTCTTTTACAATAAAATTCTTATTTAGATAGATAGAAAAAAATATGCCTTACATAATATGACATTACCTCCTCTCAAACAAGATCAGTTTCTAAAATCCCTCTCTTTTTATACTTATTTCTATTCAAGTATACGTGCAAACATTTCCTTGCATTTAGTTTACATGAAAATTATTTTAAATCATGAATTATTGACACAATATACTTGTACTTTATGTGAGATGTTTTCACTAGAGAAAAAATATTTATGGTTATAGTATGCAAAAATTGAATTTTTTTTCAATTCCCAGTCACGTTTTACTCTTCTGAATTTCATCACTTTAATATTTGGCATTTCTGTGGCCTAAAAAGACTAGAATCATTTAAGATTTAATGAAGAGCTATTTACCTCTTAAATCTTCTTCCCCTGAGTAATGAAATAATTACCCTCCCATAATCATGGAAACGTGAAACTTGAATCTCAAATTGAGCTGTTGTGAGAAGGGTTAGTGATGCTGCATAGGTGATCACCATGGTAACATTTGGAAATGGCACTGATGTCAAGCCAAGAGCGTGGTGTTTCTATTCCCACAAGAGCCCGGCCAGGGACTGGAGATGAACTCTTGCATGGTCTCAGGAAAATGACTGAAAGCTAACATTTGCTGGGTCTCCCACTGGAGTATACACATCACCATTTCATATCATTCTCAGAGGAAGATGATTTTAAAATACAACAACAACGTATTCTCAATAGTTTTAATTAAAATTGCTTTGTAACATTATATCATTATGGGGTGTGTGTGTGTGTGTGTGTGTGAACTTGCTGTACATTCAAATGAAGCTTAGCCCTAAGGAAAAACATGATGATGCTAGGAAGGGAATCCACTAAAGCTTTATTCACATAATGGAGATAATTAAATAATTAGACATTCTTTAAAATATCAGAACAAGTTAACTCATTTTTAACAGCATGGATTAAGAAGGTGATTTTATAAATCCTAAGGAGAATGTGATTGACTTGGTATTGAAGAGGAATAATTAGTGTCACGTCGACCCTGATGTGTGTATGTGTGTGTATGTGTTTGTGGGTCTAAGACACATACTATTTTAATTTCAGGGAATACAGGAAATACCAAATTGTACCGAATATAGAAAAGATAAGCCAACATAAATTAAACACTAATATAAAATACGTATATAAAATTTAACATCAGGGGAGCCTGGGTGGCTCAGTCAGTTAAGCATCCAACTCTTGATTTCAGCTCAGTTCATGACCTCAGGGTCCTGGGATCAAGCCCAGCGTGGGGTTTGGCCTTCAGTGGGGAGTCTACTTAAGGATTCTCTCTCTCTCCCTCTGTCCCTCCCCCTGCTTGCATGCTCCCTTTCTCTCAAGTAAATAAATAAATCTAAAAATAATTTAGCACCATAATTTTCAAGTATATATAGTAACTTAAATCGGGATTACTTAAAGTTCTTCCAAGAGAAAGAGCTCATACAGTAAGTACATAATTACTATTTGTAATTAGCATACTAAATATTTGTATGCAACTCTGTGCTGGTAAAGTGCTTCAAAACAGTTTGTTCACCTAAGTAAATAAACATTGCCCTTATAATCTTGCCTATGCTTTATTTAACAGTATTAAATAAATATTTTAAAAATGTGTAATAACATATTTATAATATAATAACATGTAAATATATAACAATTTACAACAAATACAATAACAGATATTTACTAGAGCCAGTGAAAAGGCAAACTTCAGCCCATTTCACTAATTCATTTATTCATCAATCAACAAATCATCATTAAGTACCTGCTATCAAGCACTATGCTAAGTGTTGCAGAGTTTTTAAAAAAATGAAAATTAGCACAGTTTTCTTGGAGTATAAGGTCCACCGGTGAAATATTTACTCAAATAAATGTAAAAATCACAACTGTAGCAAGTTTTTATCAAAGAAAGTTACATGGTGGTCCATAAACAACTTCAGGAGAGATATGACTCATGAGAAGAGATCAGAACAAACTTCCCTAAGGCAGTGAAGCTGAAATACAAGGGAAACCTAGGATCTGCCATTATTCTCCATACTCTAAAGAAAAAATCTCTGACCCCTATGATCATGATAGTAGCTTACATATCTCTTTACTAACGAATTTGAACGTTTTCCTATAGGCTTTTTGAATGAGTTAAATGTCATAAATTATTTTTTATTTTTCTAATCATGTACTTTCCTCTTCATCTATCCGGGCCAAAACTTCTTTTGCAGACTCGGTAGAAACGTGTAAAGAACGCTACCTAGCAAAATTCGATGCTTGTTGATTATTCCACAAATATTTGCTCTTTATCTACGGTTATGGGTTGGATTGTGTACCTCGGAATGTGACCTTATTAGGAAACTGGGCCGTTGCAAGTACACTTTATGAAGAAGAAATCATGCTTGTGTGCAATACGACCTGTGTCCTTGTAAGAAGACAGCTGTGTAAAGACGAAACAACACATAAGGAGAACGTAGTGTGATGAGGCGGCAGAGTTTGGAGTTAGGCAGCTGCAAACCAGGGAATGCCAAAGCAGCTGGAAGGTGGGAAGAGGCGAGGAAGGGTTTCCCAGCAGTGCTCCGAGGGAGTTCAGTGCTGCCAATACCTTGATTTGGGACTTCTCTTCTCCAGAACTATGAAGCAATACATCTCTGTTGTTTTAAGACACGTCAGTTTGTGTACTTCATTACAGCAACCCTAAAGAACTAGAAGCACCAGGCACTGCTCTCGGCACTCGTTATATTGACTGACATGACAAGAATTGCAAGGACATATAACGTATGATCTTGCCTTACAAGAGCTTCCAATAGAAATAGACTTATTTACTTGAGGATAATAAGGAACATATTAATTTTTGATGAATATGTGTTAGAAATTGCAAATAGTTCTATAATATAACAGATTAAGAAAACACATTGGAGATACTTGAATTTAAAGGGAGTTTAGGGCCTCTGTGGGGCACACATCTTCAAGTCTGTTCATGTAAACGAGGACTCCAATGATGCCCCGTGTAGAAATTGGGCTTCCTCATGAGAAATGAATAGAACTAAAGCAGAATTTCTGACCACATCAACTCCACAAAAATATCATGCACAATTAAAGGAGCCCATACACACATAGATAGAGATTTAGTCAATCACAAATCCCCCAGCTTCTGGAGATTGAGGTCAAACACTTTAGATTGTATGAATAATGGTGTAGTAATTTAATTGCTGATTCCATTTTAACATACATTAAGATAATACACTATAATGGAGATGGTATGGGAGTAGACATAATAAAATGCAATAATTTATAATGTAAATAAAGACAGTGAGTGGCATACACAGTGGGCCAAATTCTGCTATTGGAGGAACACACAAAGGTCCTATTAACTTTAGAATTAGCTGTATTCACTCATGAATAAGATGATTCTCAAAAGCAGTCTTTTTTTCTGAATGAACCCTCTGATGGAGATTTATATTTTTTTCATATAAAGCATATGAAATTTATATTTCATACACACACACACACGGAGTCTTCTCCTAGTAATGCCTGAAATCAGTGAGTTAGTTTATATCCATTAGCTTTACTTTTTCATTGGCTTTTGTAATGGATTGCAAAAAATAACCACAAATCCCTTCTCTCTCTCTATGTATGCCCTTTGCAATATGGCTTTACAGATTTTCCCATCAAGAAGTGAAGCCTTTTTCTCCACCTCTTGCATCTGAGCTTGGCTTTATAACTTGCTCTGGTCAATGAACTGTTACAGACACATGAATAGTGTTTGCTTTTGGAGGTTGCCTTTTTTGCTGTTAGGAAACCTTATGCCTCCATGTGAGCAAGCCTAGGCCAGGCCAGCCTCCTGAAGGATGGAAGACCATGTGGAGAGAAAATTCCCAGCATCGTAGTTATTCCAGCTGAGGTCCTAGATCATCCAGTCCCAATCCACTCAGCTGGGATCCAAAATATGCCCAGACAACCCACAATAACATGAGAAATATTTACAGTTTTAGCAGCTTAGTATTGGGATAGTTGGTGATACAGTAAAAGGTAACCTATACAGATCTAAAAATCACTAGTTGCGGTACTATCAGAACACCTACTTGTGTCTGTTCTAAGCACTTTGTAGGTATTAACCCATTTAATACAACTCTATGAGGTAGCAGTTGTATTATTATTATCATCACCCCATTTTGCAGATGAGGAGTGTAAGACTGAACAGGTAGTATGTGGAGGAGCCAAGAGGCAAATCCAAACAGTTTTGTCTCAGAGTGTATCTTGTTACCTACCTTTAATAGACAGGTTATCTAGCAATTAACAAAACAGGAAGTACAAATTTCTAATGAAATTCTGGAACAGTTGCCTTCACGAGCAACCAAATAAATGTACAATGAAATAAGATACTCTTTCATTTTAATACTTGGCATAGTTATTCCATAATAATAATGTCTAGAGTTTGAAAGTCTTCCTTGAAAAATGAATTACCACACACTATCCTTGGGAAACTATTTCATGTAATAATTCGCTTCTGGTGATATTCATATCTTGGAAATAACTGAAATACAAGAAGGCTCATTAAAATATCATTCAGCATAGAAAAATTGGAAATAAACTAAATTTCCAACAATGGGTGACTTAATAAGTAATTCTTCATACATAAATATAATGCAATTATTAAAATCTTGGAAGTGCCATGCTTTTAGTAATGGGGGGAAATACTTATGGGATAATGATAAGTAGAAAAAGCAGACTGCAACATTGTGTATTTATTAGGTTTAAACCATGAAAAATATACAGAGAAGAAAGGCAGAAAGGATGTTAAAATATTAACAGGATTTACCTCTAGATGTAAGATTAGAGATGACTTTTTAAAAACCTGATAAAACACTTTAAAAACACTTCCTGATATGAGGAAGTGGAGATGCAACGTGGGGGGTTTTGGGAGTAGGAAAAGAATAAATGATCGGGATCGGGAGGGAGACAAACCATAAGAGACTCTTTTTTTTTTTTTAAGATTTTTTATTTATTTATTTGACAGAGATCACAAGTAGGCAGAGAGAGGAAGAAGCAGGCTCCCCGTGGAGCAGAGAGCCCTATGTGGGGCTCGATCCCAGGACCCCGAGACCACGACGTGAGCCAAAGGTAGGGGCTTTAACCCACCAAGCCACCCAGGCGCCCCACCATAAGAGACTCTTAATGTCACAAAACAAACTGAGGGTGGCTGGGGGGAGGGGGGTAGGGAGAGGGTGGTGGGGTTATGGACATTGGGGAGGGTATGTGCTATGGTGAGTGCTGTGAAGTGTGTAAACCTGGCGATTCACAGACCTGTACCCCTGGGGCTAATAATACATTATATGTTTATTAAAAAATTAAAAAATTTAAAAAAAACCTTGATTCTATTTTATTGTTATTTCTCCATAAATATGGAGATCCTTTTGCTTCTTTTCTAGTATAAAGCTCTGGCGTTCCAGAAGGCATTAGAACTTTCCTCTCTAATGGAGTAGGATGGAGACCAAGGAAGAGGCTATGGTATCTCCTTGCTGACCCAGGAGAGTTCTGCTGTGACCTTGGCCAGGTAACTTGACTAAGCCCTGACCTGATTGGAACAGTGAAATGCAAACCCAGAACACACCCGTTTCTCTCCAACTTGCTACTTTGCCTACAGATGCAAAACAGATGCCTCAGCCTCCTGGTCCTGGGTTTTAGACAGCCTAGGGCTCCAAGCTCTGTCACAGGGAGAAGCAGTCCCTAATCCTCTGAATTGTATTCCTTATGCCAGATGTTCTCGGCAATATGGTAATGAATAAATGAATTAATGCTTCAAAAAGGAGGGAGCCCATTTGAGATGTAAAGCATGTTATGAAGTCATCTATTGCCCATGACCGCTCTTTAGCTGGAGGCTGTAAAACTGAGAACTGAGCATCTTGAACTCCCTTAGCCCAGGAATGAAGTGCTCCAAATGCTCTGCAAGCTGTAATCGGGGTCAAGCTGCTGAGATTTTTTGCCACCTTAACCCTATAACCATCTGACTAATTTCACTAATTATCAACTCATTCTCTAGAACTCAGGAATGCTTTGAAACGTCTTTCCTATTTAAAGAAGCACTTCTTCCTCTGGGCATCAGCTGTGGTGACTTTCCAGCCCTGGGGCTACTCACAATTAGATCCCACAACTCTACACCCTTGAGAAACATTTAAGCAGTCTCATGACTTATCTTCCACAGAACCACAGCAAGGCCCGCCAGAGCCTGTCATCGAAGGTCCAGCTAGAAATTAGGTCTGGTACGCACCTTGCACCCCAGATGTGGAAGGTATCCCAAGACCAGCTCATTACTGGCCTCTCATCATTCCTGCTTTCCCTGGATATTACAAGCCAGGCAGGCTTGAGGCCTCTGGTCAGCCAGCAGCTTCCCTATACTGGGATTTGAAGACTAAGTGCCTGCTGGGCACTAAGGAACTGGAGCCAGGGAACTTACCTGAGTGGAACAAGGGAAGAACTGGTACGTCAACTCTAAGTCAGTTCAGCCAACTTCGTTCGGATTCTAGAAAGAGGGGATATGTTGGGTAAGGCTCTAGCTATAAACTCGGGAGGTTATCAGGGGCATGCTCACTAACTAGAGTTATCCCAGGGAGGAGATGCTCAAGGTCACATTACTAAGGGCCGCACAGGTCTCTAACTTCTAGGGACTCTGGCCTTTGGAGGGCTTCAACTCCTTGAAGGAGAAGCTCCAGAGCAGAGGTGGTCTCCATAAGTACAGCTGCTCTGCCTTTCCTGCAGCCCTGAGAGTGACAGACAGACAGCGCCTGCTGCCAGCATCATTCTGGTTCCTGAAGTCATTGCCTTGAAGAGCCAGGCCATCCTCCTGTGCAGAGAGGAGCCCTTGTCACCCTCCTCTGCTACAACTCCTTGTCTTGGTACTCTTCTAGAATACACAGTTAATTTTATAATAGATCATCTTAAATGCATTTTCTCAATAGAATATAAGCTCTCCCAGGAGAATGTGATCTCTCTTGCTTTAATATGAACTATAGGAGAACAAAGATTTTATCTCTTTTATTTATTATCATATCCTCAATGCCTAGAACAGTAGGTGGTATACAAGAGTACCCACTAAATATTTACAAAATGAATTAAAAGAAACTATTTTCAAAAAGAAGTTACTGGAGTGATAGCAACAGATAGGCCACATATTTACTTTAAAAATGTAGATATAGGAATTTAATAAAATTATAGAAATGTATTCTGAGTGACAACTACAGTGGCCCTGTGCAGTAAGTCAAACATTCATTATACAATTAGGAGGTTAGCACATAAATAAAATAAGCAACATGTTTAAGCAAAAATTTAGAATGATATTCAATAATGGCTAATGGAATGCACAGCTTAATTATTTAAAAATTGCAGAATGGTATGATATTCGAGGATTTTATTAAGTCTGGGAACACCTGTGGTTGTGGAGAAAAGATGTGCTTCTTCTCCCTAGATATCAAAGTAGCAAGGATGGATGGGTGGTACCCTTTGGGTGAGTGTCTCTTTGGTCACCAAGCTGTTCTCCTCTTGGCTCTCACTGTCAGGTGGCAGGACAAAGTTAACACTGGGTCTGCATCTCCACTAGGATTGTCAGAAATACCTTGTGGCATCATAAACCATCATCTGGTAGAACATCTGGTACTGTTTGCAGCCTAAGAAATATACAGATGTGGTGGCCAGCAACTCACATGGCAATTGCTTCAATTATTTAACCACATATGGATAGAGTGCCTCGTGCTGGTTTTTGGAATGCATTACTGGAACACCTATGTGCATATAAAGAGAGTCGATTCATTCACACTGCGGTAACCACTGGAGCATATCACTCTTAGTCACAGAGGAGAAGATATTATCATGTGTTATACTCATCTGATTAGTGGCACATGTCAATTACATTGGTGTTTTGCCTGAAAGTCAGGAGGAAGTGTTGTGCTTGCTGTGGAGTGGCAGACATATTTTCCCTTGGGTGACCACAGGAAAAGTGCCAAGAAGTGCATTTTGATTAGTATGCTATATTCATGGACTTGCTATCCAAGGCTCTCATTTTTTTTTTAAGTGAATTGGTATGAAGGAACCTTGCAAAAACCTAGACTTTTTAGGAAGTTCATTTGCTGATTCCATGAGGGGTGATGACAGGTGTTGGAATAGGTAAAATCACACTTGATTTTTTTGTATTAAAAAAAAATCGTAGGTGAGTACTAATATGACTATCCTTGGCAGTGTTCATCTTTAAAGATTTTATTTCTACTTTAACCTTTAATTTAGGACAAAGATGAGGACATTCAATCTGAAGAGACTGACAGTGGAGAAAAAGAGAATTGAGGGCAATTAATAATATGTAAACGAATGACTGTCAACTTACTCCCCACTGAGTAAAAATGCGAAGTTAGTTTGCCAAAAGCAAACTTTCTTTCACTCTTTCTAAAATGATAGGCTGAAATCAGTAGTCCATTCATCAACAAACATTTGTTAAATAAGCATTACAAGCAAAATACTGGATTCCAAGATGAAGAAAACACAAAGAGCATAAAATTGTGTGGGAGGTAAGGAGAAAATATGTTTGCTTTGAGATCTACAGTAAAAGCCCACATATCCCACAAAATTTAGCCCTGTGGTCACTTGGTTATTTGAAACTTCATTAAATATATCTTAAATATTTTGCTTCAATTAAAAAGTCATAGACGGGGCACCTGGGTGGCTCAGTCAGTTGTCTGTCTTCAGCTCAGGTCATGATCCCAGGATCCTGGGATTGAACCCCAAATTAGGTTCTCAACTCAGTGGGGAGTCTGCTTCTCTTTCTGCCTCTCTCCCTGCTCAAGCTTGTGTTTATACTCTCTCCCTCCCTCCAATAAATAAATAAAATCTTTTTTTTTTTAAGTCATAGATATACCTTTATTCACATTGGGCCAGACTGCCAATTTGGTAGAATAGTCTTAAAGAAAATAAAGAATCAGACAGAGTAGAACAGTGTTTCTTGTGGAATCTTTGTCCGTAACATGGGATAATTCAAAAATATCTCCAGTCTTTCTATAAAAGCTCTAGAATATAATCAATACTGAAACAGACGTGTATCAAGCTTTGTCAAACAGCTCCGAGATACAGTGTTGTATCTTCCAAACACTGGAAATATTGGCATTTTCAGAGATACTGCCCATTCAAAAGCAAGTAACAAATTACAAGGTAATTTTACACTCGTAGAGCACTGTTTCTTTTTAGAGAGCAAAATATAACATATCTGTTTTGGCAGGTAAGTCGCATAATTGGAGAATATTCTCAAATCACAGAAAGAAATTTGGCTACGAACTGAACAATTCAATGTATATTTATTGGACTGTGAGTCTTCCTCACCCTACTGGGATCTTAACAGTCAAGATTTTGTTTTCTTCATATGTGTGTGTGTGTGTGTGTGTGTGTGTGTGTGTAATTTCTAGCACATAGGATACTGCCATGCAGTCAGGATAAAATGATAAAATGATATGCCTTTATTCTGGTGATCAGAATAAAGACCCTCAGATAAAATGTTGGAATGAATGTACTAAAGAAATTTACCAGGATGTCAGAGCATAGTTGTCCCTCGTGCATTTAATATATGCCATTACCTAATCCTGATTTTAATGAAGGTCATCAGAGATAATTGTCACAGGACCATAAATAGTTTATTGACTTGACTAAGTTTCCAGGAAGAAATTAAACAGGTATAAATCAATAGCAAAGTTCTCTTTAAATGACATCTGTGGAGTTTGGTGGTTCTCTGACCAAAATATTTTTACATTTAAAGAGTCTCATTGATAAGATGTTCTACTAAACCTTTTAAAACAAATAAGGCATAGCTATTTGGTTTACCCATAAATCATAACCATCTTCCCTTCAGTATTTTGGTGACATGTTTCTCAATTGTTTTTTAAGTTTTCCTCACTCCTGATTTGCTTTCGTTAATTCATATAAATGAGATTATCAATACTGGTGGCTTATGTTACAGAAGTGGCCTGTCTCTATTCAGTTTAAGACCTCTCAGGTTTGGGGAAGTGGTTTGATAGTGGTGAGATTCTTAGATGGCTTTCCTGGTGTGGTATCAGAGTGCGATTTCATCTTAATGGAGACCACTGCCTAAATCTTCCGGTTACCCAATTAAGCAATTTGGTCATCTGAACAGGGACTATTTTGTTTCATACATGCATCAGAAAAATACTCAACATTTTCACCTTCAACTCAGCTGGTCATTTTCTCTTCATGAACTTAACCATGTTAGATAAACAGAGCTGCTAGATATAGAATAATCCTTAATTAACATACCCTGTTTTATCACTCAAGGGCTAGTCAGAAAAACAAAAATGACTCCAAATCTTATAAAGAAGTACTTTAACATGAAGGATTGTTAATGTAGGCCAAAAAGCAACCTAGAGATTATCAGTAGCAAAAAGTCACTACAAGTCCTAAGGCTGGAGGACAGAGGAAGAAATGGTGTTAGCAGAATCCAGAAGCAGACCAATGAATGACTGCTAGAGCTGGGCGTGGGAGGATCTCCCTGCTACATGACAAAACCAGGGAGATAGAAGCTTTTCAATAGGATCTACAGACCCAGACAGAAATTAGTCATCAAAGGAACTTCCAAAGGAAGGAGAAAGAGGGGAAGAAATATCTTGACTTCTCTCACCCTCCCATGGTCAAGACTATTTTGTAAGTCATGGAGCTTCAGAAGGAGTAAGGAGCCTCGGAAATGAATTTCAGTGTGGTAAAGAAACGAAAGAAAGGGCAGGTAAGGAGTTGAAGTTAAATAAACTGGCATAATGTTAGTGGTTTCCAAATAAGATGCAGTCCAAAATGTGTACAAGATAATTCATTGGCTTGCAGGAAGAAAATCTGAGACGTTCTCTTATTCATTTTTGTCTAAGATAAGAAAGAAATGAACTTTGTTATTATTTAATATTTGTATTGACCCTGACATTGTCCCTTAGTTTCTATGTCAGAAGGACATGTGTCCTTTATATAATGTGATAAATGAGTGTGAGGCAAAGAGAATAATGAGGGTAGGTTGGCATGGGCCTGAGGCCTTGCTTCTTCATCTGCTCTTAGTATAGTGCAGCATTCTGTGATGGGTTTTGCCTGAACATGTGGATTTATGAGTTGCAGTAAATAATTCTGACAATATTTACTATACATAGTGGATACTGAATTAAAGAGATTGACAATAATAGTCATAATGTGAGTATAGGCAAACAGCAGAACAACTGAAGGCCTACAACAATTTTGTGAGGTCAACCATAATGATTTAATCAGAATGGACAAAAACATTGGCCCCAAACTTCAAAATTATATGAGACTATTTGAAAGATGGGTTCATTTCAATTACTCATAAAAATAAATTTTCCCTAGGTTTATATATTAATTTTCAAATTAACAAATTTTGGTATTATAGAGACAGAAGATACATATTTTATTTTCCAAAAATTTTAAACCCTATTTTGTTAAAATCTTATTTTTAATATATATGTAGATGTGTATATATATATATGTTTTAGTATTGGCAAATAAGTCCTGGTTGGAATGAGAGATTGTGAACCTATGGTTAATAGTATTTGTGAAAAGGCTTTTTTTCCCCCCCTCTTACAATAAAGTTTATTTACCAAGAAGTTTTTTTTTTTTTTAAACAGAGCTTAAACTTAATAGCTTATGATGAAATTGAAGGCTAAGATTTGCTTCAAGGTAATTAATTTAAAAGAAAACTCATATTTTAGAAGAAGTTAGAGCAAAAATCTATTACTAATAAAAGAATAATACAGACCCACCTTTCATAAGGACTTAATTTTCAGATTTACACTCGTATTGTGTCTTCTATCCCACCAATTTTTCTTCTATGTTCATTTAAATGCTCTTACTGTTTTTTATAAGGATTGATGTTAAAGATGGCACTTTATAAGTATTTGTGTACACATTCGGCTCCAAAGTTTAAAATTACTTCCTGTGGACTGTAACTATCAATCTTCAAGCCAAATTAATTAGCAATGAAGAACATCATTTGTTCTTGGGGCAATGTCAAAAACTGAGGAGTCTAAGGTGCTTACTGTGTTTGTTCCCTAAAAAGTTACAGATGTTGGCAGAAGACATGAGACTCCTGGCCTAGAGATAAAGGACTTTATTACTTAAGATGCAGCACGCAAGCATAAGCTTCATTTTGCATCACTAACCCCTTCCTCCCCAAGTCCCAGGAGGACAATGCTGAGTAGTCCAGGGAAAGGCTGCATATTCCCTGTGTCTGCAAGGCTTCTTGGGAAACCCAGGCTTTTACAATAGACTATGAGCAAAACTGCCTGTGCTTTGGCCTAGAGGCAGATACAAGCTTTATTATACTGAAGAGCAACAAACTTGCCTTTTGCTCCAGAAAGAAACAGTATCTATATCTTCCAAGGTGATTCACTATACAAACATCCTTGAAAAGGTGGTCCTGGAGAAAAGACATTCACCACTTCTGGTCATACAATGTGAAGAAACATGGGAGACCCATGGAGAATTACCTGTCTCCCAGCACCCAGTTGCCCAGATAGATAAATTCTTAATTTGAGGTGGAGGGTGGAAAGAGGGAGAGCAAAAGTGTTATTAGATTGATTCTTTGAATCTCCTTTTATTCAAAAGATTCTTAAAATGCAAATTCTTAAAATTAAGTATGTATTATTAATTGTATTTAGTGATAGAAGTACATGCACCTAACTTAAGGATAAATACATATATATAAGTACATTTATATACACATGTACACACATATGTATGTGTGTGTGTATATATATATATGTATATATATATATATACACACATATATACATATATTTATATTTATATTTATATTTATATTATTTCCAGATGTGTTATCTGGAAAAAAAAGGTCTTTACTTTTTTCTTTTAAAAGATTTTATTGGGCACCTGAGTGGCTAAGTGGGTTAACCTCTGCCTTTGGCTCAGGTCATGATCTCAGAGTCCTGGGTTCGAGTCCTGCATTGGGCTCTCTGCTCAGCAGGGAGCCTACTTCCCCCTCTCTCTCTACCTGCTGTTCTACCTACTTGTGATCTCTCTCTCCCTCTGTCAAATAAATAAAATCTTTTTTAAAATTATTTATTTATTTATTTATTTATTTGAGAGAGAGAGAGAGACAGAACAAGCAGCGGGAGGGACAGAGGGAGAAGCAGGCTTCCTGCTGAGAAGGGAGCCCAACTTGGCGCTTGATCCCAGGACCCCGGGATCATGACCTGAGTTGAAAAGCACCGCTTAATCAACTGAGTCACCCAAGTGCCCCCCAAAAGAGCTGTACTAACAGAAGTGTAAGGTTAATAAAAGTTTGGAAATAATGATCATTTTAACCAACTATTGGGTCACAAAACAATTCGGCAGAAAATGGCTAAGGGCTTCATCAATGAGGACAGTAAAAGAAGGAACCTAGGCTTTGGAATTAAGTAGATCTGGGTCCCATTCCCAGTTCTCCACAACAAAGGTAGGCAAATGAATTTCTGTGTGTTTCAGTACTGTAACTTCTGGAAAAAAATGTAATTTTTTAAAAAAGTAAAAGGTATCTGCCACTGCTGTTAAAACAAAGTAAACAATTAGTATTTTTAAAACTACAGTGAAATTGCAATTGTAGACTGAAAATTAAATTGTTAGAAAATGATTAGTTGTCATCTTAATTTTACATAACTATTCACTTAATTAAAGTAAAAGAGAATACAGGTCGTATACTCTGTGGTTTCTAAAAGTAGAAAAAGGGAAATTCTGAAAGTGGCAAAGGGAAAATATAAACTTCCTAAAATATAATAGTAGAAGGAGGATATTTTAGTTAAAAGCATGTTTCATGGCTAAATGTGAAAATAATCTAAAAATTTTAATAATTATTTAATGAACTTCCAAGTTATCAAAATTGTAATTTATAAAAGACAGAGCAAAAGTCATAGTTTCCAACTTCACTGCTGGGAAATTTCTTTGAGAAAGAATCTCCTTCCAAAACATTTTAATTCACACGGCACTTTTTTCCATCCTTAATTTCTAGTTCCTGATTGTCAGTCTCTTATGCCTGATGCTTGTGACATCACAAATCTCTTCCCATGGAGATAGTGGCTTGTGATGTCTTAATTAAATGCACTGAGGTTTGAACATTCCAAGAATAAATGATCATGCTAGAAGCCCATCTAAACACAAGTGAAAATAAAACATATTGTGCATAAATGAATAAATTATAGACAAAAATGAGAGAGAACATGTAAAGAATAGATAGTATCATCACTTTTCTGAAGACTAGTGTTATTGCAACCACATTTATTTAACATTCCATATGACAAGAATAAATGCATTATATGTTACTGTTTCCTGTGGCTCCCACAAATTCCACTTATATATTCTTAATTTGCTAATGTTTTCAGGACTTGGTTCTGGAAATATCAATTATTTAGACTTCTGAAAAATCAGTACAGGAGTACTTTTCTTTTGCAATAGGAGATATAAAAAGTATTACATGAAAATTTTGTCAATTAATTTCATGAAATTCATCTCTTATCTGTCAGATCATTTTTAAGCTTTGCATTTTTAAGGCAAGTATACCAGTTATAACCAGAAAGATAAACAGTGGTTCCCTCCAGCTAAGTCACCATTATTACATCACCCAACCTGCCTGATAGACCATTTAGAAAAAACACTGAAAATTTGCAGAACATTCATTTTTACAATATTCCCTTTTGATAATTCTAAATAAAATGAGCCTTCTTTAAAATGAGTTATTTGCTAAGGTGTCTTTTTTTTCAAACTTGGGATTCCAAGGAACTTCTGGTCATTCATTTTGCTGCTCTTTTATTAAGCTTCAGTTCTGTGTATCTGTATACAGTATGAAAGGCTCCAGATCTAAAGATAATCAAGATCACATGACTGAAGAATGGGCCAATTGTGTGCAGATCCAGGATCCATCAGTGGAAAGCTAATACCCTCCTTGCTGAAAACATATAATCATTTTGAAGTATTTTCTTTGGTTGTTGTTTTTTTTTTTTTTTTTTTTTTTTTAGAGAATGTCAGAAAAGCAGAGTCTAATTTTATGTGCCTGGGAGTAGCTATCTAAGCTTCAGGCAATACAAACACTGCCATTACTAGGGAGTAAAAGCTCTGCATAATTAACAAACATCATCAGCCTTACAGTTCCTGCAGAATGCGGTAAGTTCCTTGCCTGAAGGCTGCTCTCATCCTAGTAAGTCTGTTTACCCTGTCCAAGATTAGATTAGTTTAATTATTATGAAAAAGACTGCTAAGATCTTACAGCCTAATTATGCAAATGTTTCTAAATGTTCACAAAAGTAATTTATTTATTTGGAGATAAATGAATCTGTTTTGTCATAAAACAGATTGCAGTCCTGGCAATGTACAAGCAGGGTTACGTAGCCTTGGGCAAATCTTTCACCACAAATATCAGTGGGATCCCTAGATTACAACATTTAAAAATACATAAATGTTTTTAGCAGGTTTTTATTGTTTTTGTAAATTATAGTAATCCCAGAAAGAACTATCACAGGTTTAATACTCACCAACCTTGTTATGAAAACATGGTTTCTCAGCAGAAACATTTAAAAGATGCTAACAGCTAAAACATTCCTGGTAGACCTATTAAGGTACACCTGTTTTATTATGCTTAGAGCAGATATCTTCACAATCCTGGCTCCCCTCCCCCTTTCCTGTAGTATAATAGTTTAAGTAACTCTTAAAAGAAAATACTGGAAACAGACAGTGGGATATATGTATAGATCATATTACCTGTATTCATCTTACCCATAAAAATAGTATTAAATTTTAAATAACTTAAACCAATGCCTCTGTCTGAAATGACTTCTAAGTCAGCTTTTAAATAGCAAGCAATACTTGGATATGTAATTTAGCTGGAGCTTAAGAACTTGGAAACGTATACTTTAATCCTACTAAGTTGCTGAATCTTATAATTTACAGCATTACCCATATAGTTAATATCCTTAAGTAGTCATGTCTTAAAATAACCCAACTGAGGTCAGTTATCCACAGCTTCAAATTTTGACATCAGAAAAGATTTATAAATTTTCATAAGTTTAAGGATCTTTAGGAAAAAATTATTCAAGGTGTGGGCCAGATGGTTGATAAGGGAATTTAGTGGATATATGTTGTTCTTGGTTACTGGCATTATTCCTTCTTCTGGAAATACAGTCCATTAAGTCTGGGGTAACTCACTCTTCAGGTTTGAGAGGGAGTGTGACTCCATCTCCCTTTCCCCTACCACAAGGATGATCACATGACCTAAATCAAGTCAATCCCAAGACTTACTTATTAGTAAGCTATCAGGGGATGATGACAATGATCGTGACAGAATAATAGTGAGAGGTGCAAATATAAAAGACCATCACTTATTGAGTACTTTCTATGCTGGACACTGTGATCAGCTTCTCATGTGCATAATATCATTTAATCCTCAACTCCTTTTCCACTGAGGCTGAGAAGCTATTAAAGTATAATATTTGGAGAAATGAACAGCCTGCCTATAAGGGAGAATCTGTCAAAAAGGCAGAGCTCTGATGACATTCTTTAAGGATAAAGACAGCATACTCTTGGACTGGAATTGTCACCTACAGTTAGATATGCTGATGTCATGAATGTTGTGTTGCAAGTAACAGACTCTAAAATGAGGACTTCATCATTAGCCATGATTGACCATACCATGAAGAGCCTTTTTCTTACCAGGGGACAAATGCAGATAAACTAGAGAAATCTCAAACTTGGTAACAGATGTAGAATTTAAGCACCAGAGAAGGGGTATGTATATTTCAGAATCTATATGGTAGTCACCATGTATTATGTTTTTTTTTTCAAGTATGTACACACACACACACACACACACAGTGGGGGGTGCTGGACAATCCACAGTGAAATATAAGGGAATCTGTTGTTATGAGCTGCCCAGCAACACTTTCCCTTATTTTCTTAACAAAATCCTGCTTTTATGTGGGGTACTAATTCCATGTTTGTATTCAAAGGGGATTGTCCTATATTCTGCCCTCTTGCATTAGAGACAGGCTCACAACCAGATTTAGGCCAATCAGATTCTCTACCAAGAGACATTTGCCAGATCAAAAAAGGAAGAAACCATTTTTCAACTGAGGTCATTAAGCTGGCTTGATGTGGGTCTTTGGCATGATGGGTTGGATGCACTTTAGTTACCTTGACCCATTTATGAGAAAGCCTGGCCGGAAGAGAAACAATCTGATTTTTCAGGTATTTGAGTCAATGAACTTCCATTTCTGCTTAAGCTAGTTGGAGTTTGATTCCTCTTATAGGTAAGGTCCTGATGAGAAGAGAAAGTTTGAAGCTCAAACGAAACAACATCATTTTTTCCCCTGTATTTAATGTTCGCAAGCACTAGTTCTAGATTTAATTTATTTTTAGAAGTGTGAGTCATGGGGCGCCTGGGTGGCTCAGTTGGTTAAGTATCTGCCTTTGGCTCAGGTCATGAACCCAAAGTCCTGGGAAAGAGCCCTACATAGGACTCCCTGCTTAGTGGAAAGCCTGCTTCTCCCTTTCCCTCTGCTTGCCACTTTTCCTGCTTGTGAGCTCTATCTCTCTGTCAGATAAATAAATAAAATTTTTTTAAAAAGTGTGAGTCATGTTTATCTCAACTAAGCATCCTAAACACAGTAAATCAAAATTTTGCCAACTTTGCTTTTATCTGCTAGCTTCTTTTCCTTTTGAACCGGGGAACATGGTGACAGTGACCTCTTTAGGGCCTTGGTCAGAAATTTGTTATTTCCAAGCATCCACATTTCCTGTGCCTTTAACCATTAATGATATTGTACATTTGGGGGATAAATCTCAACAACAGAAGACAATGCCCATATAAATATATCGAAGTGTCTCTTTCGTCCAGAATTTTGTGACGGGAGAATATAGTTTACTAAAAAAAAAATTGTGTTAGAAATAATGGAGTTTGACTTTTGCATGTGTTTAAATTAACTGCTATTTAAAAAGCAGGACAATGGGTCTACCGGGAGATTCCAGCTGAAGTTCTCTTGCGTATTAAATGGATGGTATGAACAATAAGCTTAACAGACTTCTCTGATACCACCATTATCTTGGTTATTGAATCCATTAGAAGCTGTTTGCTGTCAGTTAAATGATCATATCTCAAGTGCACCTGCTTTATAATTATTCATTTGGAGCAAGATCATTAACATATTCCTTAAGTCATTTACAGACAATTTGACTTACATTTTTACATTTACAATTTTTTGCTCTTTATAACAAATTAATAAGATATATAAATGGGTGCACAGAAATTCTACATGATCAAAAAATTAGGCTACAAAAGATCTACAGTTTCAGTGACTTGTTTATATAAGTAATGGTTGAGACTCATTAGTAGTTATGATATTTACAAAGTTTCCAAAATAATGCAAAAAACAATTGCAGTGGACAAATTAATCCAGATTTTTTCAGTTAAGTAATCAGCAGAATACATCAAGCAACCAGTTAAATGTATTTACTATAAAATGGTAATGACATCTAATTAATAGCATTCCAAGAATTAAATGAAATTATAGCTCTTATTTAGCACATTGCCTGACACATAGTAAGCACTCAGGTTGTAACTGTAATATTAATAATGAAATGTGGGGTGACTGGGTGGCTCAGTCAGCATCTGACTCTTGATTTGATTTCAACTCAGGTCTTGATCTCAGGGTCATGGGATAAGGCCCATGTCAGGCTCTGGGCCCATCAGGGAGTCTGCTTGGGGTTCTCTTTCTCCCTCTGCACTTCCCCCAACTCATGTGCCCACACGTGTGCACTCTCTCTGTCACTCTTTCTCTCAAATAAATAAATTACTCTTAAAAAAATGATATGTTCAGTTCTATGGGGCTACAGAAGTAGAATTTTTTCCCTCAAAGAGTTCAAAAGCTAATAGAGAAAACACAACCAAAGCAGTCAGTAATATAGATAATTTATGTATGTAGTGTCATACACTTACTTACATTGTAGTTGATTCTTATAATGTGTTATGCATTGTCCTATTTCACTTGGGTGTATTAATTTAATCCTCACAATATACCTGCAAGGATAGTACTATCAATATCTCTGGTTCATGCATAAGGAAAATGAAACACAGAGAAATTAAGTAATTTAGTTTAAGTCACATAGCCAGGAATCAGTTAAACCAATATTTCATTTGAAGCAGTTGACTCAAGCCTGTTAACTTGACCACTTTAATAAGTTATAAAGACCAACTACCTGAAGTGGTGATTCTAATTGTAAATGAGCAACAGAATCATCTGGAAGGTTGTTAAAAAACAGATGGAAGAGCTGAATCTCCTGAATTTCTTAGTAAGTCTGGGTTGAGTCTGAACATTTGCATTTCTACCAGGGTTTCAGGAGATGGAGATGCTGCAGGCTCTGGAGCTATGCTTTGTGAACCGCTGGTCTAAGTAACATAGCTGGAGAAAAGCTGATAGAAGTTCATCAGGAAGGAGCTTGGAACTCCCTTAAATGCAGATTAACGATACTTGGACTAGTGAAACCTTGGTTGGTACTGGGGGAGGCTTTGGAAAAGTTAATCTACTCTGCTTCTTAGCATGGGGACCAAGAGTAGGCCACCCCCAAAATGTGCCACTATATTAATTATTTTGAATTAAAGTTACTTAAGAAACACCCAGTGTAAGAAGAGCACTCTAATCCCTCTTTGTCTCCAAAAAACAGAAAATAAATCTCCTATGTGAAAAATACTCTCCTTTATACCAGGAGGTAAAGAAACATCCTTATCACTAGAGATAGGAGATTCAGAGCTGAAAAGTCTGTATAAACAACCCTTGTTACTTTTATTACTTCACTACCCCACCCAAATTTTGTTTGGAATTCCTTACATAACTGAAGCTCCCAAACATAAGTTTTCCTTGTCCTGTCAATTTCTCATAGATTTATTGTTTCTTTGTCTAAAACATATAAAAAACTGCCTACCTTGGTCATTTCTTCATGTCTCAACTTTATCTTTGGGCCTCCATCCACACATAATTAAACTTTGTGGTTTTTTTTTTTCTCCTGTTAATCTGTTTTATGTCAATTTAATTTGTATACCAACCAGAAGACTATTGAAAGGTAGAGAAAAATTTTCCCTCCTCAACACTAAGTGCTATTATTTTTACTTCATTCCAGACTTAAATGCCTATTTAAGAGTTATAGTGAGACAAAAGCTATGGATCTTTGAGACTCATTTGGGAAGGGGTGCCTTTTATAATTATGATCCAGGGGTACACAGTTGTAAAAATGGGATTATTTGTGTTCAGAGAAGGGATAAAATAGTTAATCCGTAGGTTTGATGGTTGAAAATATGAAAGTCTCTCGATGAGATTATTTCCCAGGAAGAATTAATATATTTACTCATTTATTGATTCAACAGATATTTAGTAAGACCTGCTGTCGTATAGGTTTTATGACAGTTATTAAACCATAGTCACCGCTCCCATGAAATTTACATTCTATAAAGAAGGAACTAACAACAAACAAATGTAACTTTAGAATATGTTGGTAGTGATAAATGCTATGAAGAATGATAAATCAGGGCAGGAGTGGGAGTGCATTAAAGAGCAAATCAGAGAAAGCTTTTTTTATAAGGTAACATTTGGGAGAAATCCAAATGAAGTGAAAAAGGGAGTCATACACAGAGAGTTAGGAATAAGAGTTGTCAAGTAAGAACATCCCTAAAGCAGGATAATTTTCTCCTAGAGAATAAGCAAAGATGCTAAGGTAAAATGGAAGACACAGGACCAGGGAAATAGCATGAAAAAAGCATTCTGTCTTGTAGACCAAGATAAACACTGAAGTTTGTTATGAGCGAAATGGGAAACTTTGGAATGATTTGAACAGATCAGGATCATGCTGCCTTTGGAATGAAGAGAAAGAGTGAGAGAGAGAGATACAATACAAAACTGTAGAACAGGAAGTACAGAAACAGAAAGGGAGAAATTGCAAAAATCCAGGCAAGAGAGGATGATGACCTGGACCAGTACAGTAGCTAAAGAAAAAGATAAGAAGTGTTTGAATCCTGAAAATATGTTAGAGCCAACAGAATTTATGGCTGGATTATCTGTTGGGCACTAAGATAAATTTCAAAACTTGGAAGTAAGGCAAAAAGTGGATGGCATAAAATTTATGAGGACAAGCCCCATCTAACTGTTATCTAGGCATATATACTTTGTTTGGATTAAAGGTCCTAGGTTTAGTGAAGTTATATGTTAAATGTATAGACTTCTGATCAGCAAAGATGCAAATAACTTCTTTCTAGTGGAAAAGATAACCCCAAAAGTTATGGTTTATTGTTCTGGAGCATATTAATTAGTTTTATAGCTAACCTGACAAGCTTTTTCTAATATTTCTTATTTAGTGTGCTTATAATTCTTATGTAGTGTGCTTATAAATATATCCATCATCAGAATGTCTTTTACACATGTTCTTTATATACTTGCATGAGAGCCATGCTTTTTACATTGAAAAGTTGTACTTTAACATGAGTAAGAGAAAGACAAAAGTCAAGGATGACACCATGGTTATTGTCTGAGCATTCAGAAGAATGTAGTTATCATTTTCCATATTAAGAAAGTGTGGCAATAGAGCAGGGTAGGACAGAGGGTAAATATGGAGAGTCTGATTTTAGAAATTTAAATTAATGGAGTCATTCAATCGGCAGAGTCAGATATTCAGGTAAGAGATTTGGGCTAGAGAAATAAATTTGGAACTGATCATATAATTGATATTCAAAGCCATAGACTGCATGAGATTAAGCATGAGGAAAAAAAGAAAGGAAAACGTGTCCAAGTACTGATTCCTGGGGCATTCCAACACTTAAAGATGTAGAATATAAGGAGGAGCCAGCAAAGGGTGCTGATAGAGGGCAGCCACAATGGTAGAAGAAAAATTGACAGAGTGCTATTCCAGAAGCCAAGAGAAAAACTATTTCAAGAAGAAGTTTACCAAATTATGTCAAGTCATGCCAAAAAAAAATCCAGGAAAATAAGATTAGTAATGGGTCATTGACTTTGGAAACCTGAAACCTTGAACAGAACTAGTTTGGAGCCATAATGAAGACAACAGCCAGTTGAATGCAGTGGCATAAAGAGAAATAGGAAACAACTGAAATATAAATTGTGGATTGAATAAACTGGGATATAGCCATATAGTAAGATATCACACAAGAATACAAATGAACAAACTAGAGGTACAAACAAGAACACAGATCAATCTTATAATATTGGGAAATAAAGCAAGACATGAGAGTATCTATTACTTGATTTCATGGAGTAAATGTTCAGAGCTATGCAGAACAAATAATGGTATTTATGAATACCTATATTGGTAGTTCAAGCTATAAATAAAAGCAAGAAAATGATTACCATAAAAGTCACTATAGGGTTTCCTTCTTGGGAGGAGGAAAAGGCAAGTGACTAAGGAAGGATACGTGGGAGCTGTTGGGATGCTGACAGTGTTCTATATGTTATCTTAGGTGATGATTACAGGAGTAGTTTTCTTATAATTGTGCATATACATTATTCACCTGCATTATTTTTTATACCATGTTTTACATGTGTGCTATCTTTCACAATAAAGTAATTTGTTTAGAAGGGAAAAGGAAAGAGGGGAAGAAGGTAGTGGGAAGAGAGAGAATCATAAGCAGGCTCCATGGTAAGATGGAGCCTAACACAGCTCTCCATCTCACGAACCTGAGATCATGACCTGAGTGGAAATCAAGGGTCAGACACTTAACTGACTGAGCCACCCAGGCGCCCCACAATAAAATAATTTTTAAGAGTGAATAAAGGTATAAGACATAGGGGTTAGACAATCTTCTCAAGAAGTTTTTCCATAAGGGTAGAGGAAGAGAAATAAGACAATGGCTGGAAAGAGATATTTCTTTTTTTTTTTTTTTTTAAGATTTTATTTATTTATTTGACAGACAGTGATCACAAGTAGGCAGAGAGAGAGGAAGGGAAGCAGACTCCCTGCTGAGCAGAGAGCCTGATGGGGGTCTCGATCCCAGGACCCTGGGATCATGACCAGAGCTGAAGGCAGAGGCCTTAACCCACTGAGCCACCCAGGCGCCCCTGGAAAGAGATATTTTAATGGGAGATAATGGCACATGTTAGCAAGATGATGAAAATTATCCTGTAGTGAGGGAAAATCAATGATTTAGGTGGGAGGAGGAACAGTGAAGGAATGAAGTCTTTGAATAAGTAAGAGGAAAATACAGTGGAGTTAGCTTTCGATAAGAGGCCTAGTAGTTCACACATATAACAAGTGTGAAGGTATTTACAGGTATAGATGCTGGCCATTTGTCAAAAAAATAATTATAGCAGCAGGTAGTAGGGGATTTTCCTGATTACTTCTATTTTTTGAGTAAAGTAAGAAGCAAGTCATTGTCCAATATCATCAAGAAGTAGGAAGGAAGAGATTTGAAATGATTGTTATTGGGTCAGTAGAAAATGAGATGTCTGGAAACGTTTAATGGGATTGTCTTTCAGGCAGCAAGCACTAAAGTCCCACTTAAGGTTAAGAATTTAATGTAACATGGTCATTGATATTATGTTCCTAACAACATTCAGCTATATATCTACATGGTTTAAACTACAAGACTAAGTAGTTTAAGAATTGGATTTAGCCAGATTTAGGATGTTGCTGGACAGTTATCATTTGGGAAGAAACTAGCAAGGGAGTCCCTTCAAAGAAATGTTTATAATAGTAAACTATGGAATCCAAGATTGATAAAGGGATAAGTGACAACAAAATGTGGCAGAGTTGATGAACTGGAGGTCCTGGTTGTATTAAAAAATGAAACCTATATGGACCAAAAAAAAAAAAACAAAACACATAGGTAGCTACAATATTGAAATAGTATTTGTGATCAAATCCTGATTTAGGAATATAAAAGTTAAGAGTATAGCTTTGTCCACTTTCTTATAATCTCCTTCATCTTCTTCAAACCTCCGTCCTTTTTTTCTATCCATCCCTTCCTGAAGCAGAGTGAAATGAGTAAGAAAAAAAATGTGAGGGAGCTGGGGATGGGGGTGATGTGCATTAAAGAAACATAAAAGGAAAAAGTCACCCATTGAAAGGAATTTTTGCATGCCCACAGACTCAGACTGAAACAGCTCCTCCTATGAGAACATAAGAAGAGCTGTTTGTCTCAGGCAGCATTTAAACCATGACCATTGTGCCTTCTGGTGGGCAATAAGGCTTTCTTTCTTGTGATTTCCCACAGCACCTAGTACCGTGCTCATTATCATTAATAGCTTATTAAAACAAACGGTAAAATGCAGAGCAGAAAAGTTCTGCCAAAATCATTTTTTTTAAAAGTGTTCCTGCTACAATTTTGTTTTGTTTTGTTTTTAAAGATTTTATTTATTTATTTGACAGAGATCACAAGTAGGCAGAGAGGTAGGCAGAGAGAGAGAGGAAGGGAAGCAGGCTCCCTGCTGAGCAGAGAGCCAAGCGTGGAGCTTGATTGCAGGACCCTGGGATCATGACCCAAGCTGAAGGCAGGGGCTTTAACCCACTGAGCCACCCAGGCGCCCCTGTTTTTGTGTTTTTAAAAGATTTTTACTTACTCATGTGAGACAGAGAGAGAGAGTGTCAAGGGAGAAGCAGGGTCCCCACAAAACAGGGAGCCCAGCATGGGGCTTGATCCCATGATGCTGGGATTAGGACCTGAGCCAAAGGCAGAAACTTAACCAACTGAGCCACACAGGGACCCTCTTGCCACAATCTGTTAAAACAAAGGCCAGAAGTAGGGTCTGGGACTACCAATTACAGCAACAATTCTAAGACTCTAGATTCTGTTTTCTTGCACAGTATCTTTAGAAAGTGATATTTCAAAGATAAGAAAAGGAGGTTCATATATTTGTCCTATTAAATTAAATAATGTAAGCACCACATAGAGAAGTTCTATGGAATTCTTTCCAACATGGCTATTCCAAAAAATTACCTGCTGGCTAACATTTTAAACCTGATACTTTAAGGACTATAGAATATCATAATTTAGGAAACTATGAAAGTTTATTAGTATCAAACAATAAAAATATTCACAAAATCTGAGGAAGAATTAGCCTACAAATGGTTATATGTAAAGATGATTCTTCAATAGCCAAGTTTGTCTTTATGGTAAAAACTCTGAGGGGAAAAAAGTCACCTCATATTTGATGTCTTAAATTTTAGCTTGTTTTTCTTGTTTGTATAGAGCAATGTTGTCTAAATGGCAATAGCATATTAGTAATAGAACAAACTAGAACAGTGGCCCCAGTCTTTTCCAAGTGGATTTCTGTCTCTTCGAATGATGTCACAAGGTGTATTCGGTCCTGAATTTCCATTCCCTTGACTATTCCTTCCACACCGAGTTATATGGTAGCTTCCAGGTAGTTTCTAGACTCCCTGGGGTCAGACTTTGCCTCACAGGTGTGGGTGGGGGAAGGTGAGTACATTGCACTTTTTTCAAGGGCTTGCTTTCACCACCAAACAATAAGATCACCCACACTGCAGAGTGCATCTTGAGCAGGAGTTCTGAGAGCTAACAGCCAAGTCCCTGAAAAAGCAAAAACAGTAAAGGCCAAATGTAGAAGACCATGCCACAAACCCAGGTTTCTGGACAGCAGACAAGCAAGCATCTGAGGTTGATCCGGATTTCGGTGGAACCTAGAACTCACCGAAGCATTTTGTTGTAGTAGTCAGTATATGGGAAAAGAAACACGTCATAAAATTAGGAAAATAATGAAGGGTTTTATTATAATAACATACTTCTAAAAATTCAGAGAGTTGATTTTTATTCTTTCTAGAAAAATGCAAGATTAATGAAGAAAAATTAGAAAATAACAAAAACAAGAAGGAAAAAATAATTTCATAACCACTATAAGAGATATACGTGTATTTTTAATAAAATAGTATTCATGGAAATATTTCATCAGTTTTTGTCACTTAGTATGTTTAGAATTGCATTTTAAAGTATCATTCTTGCAGTTGTCTAAAAGGTAATCTACAGAATGAACAAAAGTATTTGCAAACCATCTATCTGGAAGTGGTTAATGTCCAAAATTTATAAGCAACTCATACAAATCCATAACAACAACAAAAAAACTGATTGTAAAATGGGCAAAGGACTTGAATAGACATTTTTTAAAGACATGCAAATAGCCAATAGGTACATACAAAGATGCTCAACATCATTACTCATCAGACAAATGCAAATCAAAACCACAGTAAGATATCACCCCATACTTGTTTAAAATAGCTATTATCAAAAAGACAAGAAACAACAAGTCTTGGAGAGGATGTGGAGAAAAGGGAAACCTGCGTTGGTGGGAATGTAAATTGTTGCAACCACTATTGAAAAAGATAGTTTCCTGAGAAGAATTAAAAACAAAACTACCATGATCCAGCAATCATACTTCTGGGATATATCTAAATGGAATGAAATTACTATCTCAAAGAAATATCTGTATCCACATGTTCACTGCAGTATTATTCACAATAGCCAAGACATGGAAACAACCTAAGTGTCCATCAGTGGATGAATAAAGAAAAAAAAATATATATATATATGATATATATATTTATTTATCATAGGTGAAAAGAAAATGTAATTTTATATATATTTATATATGTATATATATATCACACTTTCCTTATATACACATACACATATATACACACACACACATATAATGGAATATCATTCAGATACATAAAAAAAGAAAAAGGAAATTCTGCCTTATGCCACAATATGAATGGACCTTAAGGGCATTACACTAAAGGAAGTAAGTCAAAGAAAAATATTGTATGATATCGCTTATGTCTGGAATCCAAAAAAGCCAACCTCAAAGAAATAGAGAGTAGAATGTTAATTACCAGGTCTAGAAGTGAAAGACATGGGGAGAAGTTTGTTGAAGATTACAAACTTCTAGCTATGAGTATGTTCTAGGAATCTAATGTAAAACATGGCAACTATAATTAACAATTTTGCGCTATATACCTAAAAGTTGTTAAGAGAGTAGATCTTAAACATTGTTACCACAAAAGATAAATGATAATTATGTGAGGAGATAGAGATGTCAGCTAACCCTACTATCATAATAATTTTGCAATATATATGTCCATGAAATCATCATGTTGTATGCTTAAACTTACATATCTAACATCATATTATCTCAAGGAATGTGGAAAAAAAAGTATCATTCTTCTATAATATTACATATCATCATAATGTTGAATAAATGAAGGTATTGTATTATGTCAACACCCTATTGTTAAATATTTGGGTGATTTTATTGTTCTATACATCTGTGCTGATTTCTCTTTTTTTTAAAGACATTTATTTTTAGAGAGCGGGGGAGACCACATGAGAGTGAGAGGAGGGGCAGAGCGAGAGGGAGAGAATGTCAAGCAGACTCCCTGCTGAGTCTGGAACCTGAGGCAGGGCTCTGTCTCATGACCTTGAGATCAGACCTGACCCAAAGCCAGGAGTCAGACGCTCAAGTGACTGAGCCACCCAAGCACCCATGATTTCTGACAACAACCCAAGTTAGTCCAAACTTCACAGGCAAATGGCTCAGTCCTTCACAGGTCAGTCCCTAGCTGCAGGTTTGGGGGTCTCCAAGCCACTCTAATGGCTGACCAGTTCCATAATCCCCAAGAGTGACTTGTATAGCTCTAGAAAGCACTATACTCATATATTACAGGTTGCTTTTTTTTTTTTAAGATTGATTTATTTATTTGATTGAAAGAGAGCACCTTCATGCAAGAGGGGAGAGGAGCAAATGAAGAGAAACCCAAGTAGACTCCGTGCTGAGCCCAGAGCCTGACACAGGGCTCAATCTCACCACCCTAAGAGCATGACCTGAGCACAAATCAAGAGTCGGATGCTTAACCGACTAAGCCACCCAGCTGCCCCAGTATTACAGTTTTATTATAACAAAAATATTAAATCAGAACCAACCAAGGGGAAAGACACATAGAGCAAAATCTGGGAGTGTTCTAAACACAAAATTCTGTCATCTTCAGGGACATATGACCTTCCCAGCACATCAGTATGGACAATCCGCAAAGTACTGCTGACCAGGGAAGCTCACCTGAGTTTTATCCACATTTCTTTAAATAGGCATGATTGATTGAAAGCCCCTCAAGTAGAAAACTGAATTTATCACACTTTTCTCTTCATAGTTCATTCCATCCAATGCCTGAAAACTGCTCTTTTGCTAAAAATTTTTTATTTTATGCCTTGAATTCCATTTTTATCCCAACTTTCCCAATGCGTTCACTCTAATATGTTTACTAGACATCTTAAGATATATCTTCGTCACTATAAAACATATAGTAATTAATTTATGCTATAATGTTAAAGAGTCTGTTCTAGAAACTTACTCAGACATCATTGTTTTACAGCTGGGTATATGGCTCCAAGTATTTCTAGCTAATGACTTCTAATTTTACTGTGTAGTATTCCATAGTATCCATCCATCTGTCTATTCCTGGTGTCATAGATAATCTAGATTGCCTCTAATTCCCTGTTTCCACAAACAGTACAGGCTAATCATATCCTTATGTATCATTTTAAAGATTTATGCAAAAGTCTCTGGAGTATACATCCTTGAATGGAATTGTAGATCACAAACTGTTGCAATAACACAAAATCTAACCAGCCTGTGCTCCAGAACAAGTGTCAGTGGTGTAGGGAGATTGCTATTTCATAATATACTTAATAATTCTTAATTTTAGCCAATTTTTGAAGTTTTATAATTTCATAGGTGCAAAGTTGTATTTTATCATTATTATAATTTGTGTGTTTTGATTACTGGTGCATCTAAACAGCTCTTCATATTCTTGCCAGCCATTTAGTTTCCTCCTTTTGTGAATTGTCAATTCATATCCTTTGCCCATTTTTTTACTGAGTTTACTATCTTCTTGATTTGCAGATGATCCTTTTTATATTTTATATATTTACCTTTTGTTGTTCTTAGACGTTACTAATCACTCTTCCTATAATCATCAATTGGTTTTGTTTCAGGTGTCCTTCATTGAACAGGGATCTTTAATTTGATATGGTTAAATCAATTATTTTTTCCCTTAAGATTTGTCCCTTTGTGCTCTTCTGTAAGAAGTCGTTTTTTTCACTTCAAGTTTGCTAGCTTATTCTCCTACATTTTCTTCCTTTAATTTTATAGTTTTCTTGAACACCTAAGTCTTCAAAACATGTGGAGTACACATTTGTAAATGATATAAGAAAGGGATTCAAACTTTCCTCCCATGTAGGATACCAGTTTTTCCAATACTAACTTCTAAATAACTTCATTTCTCATCTGTCTGTCCTGCCACCTTTACATAACACTTCCCATGTTATGGATGTATTTCTGAGTCCTCTGTTCCATTTCTTGGTCGATTCTGCCCAGTATTATTATAGTACTATAACTGTAGAGCCTCTTATTATACCAGGGTGAGTCACAATATATTTGTATTTCTTCATATCATTCTCCCATAAACATTTGACTCATCATTTTATTGCAGGTTATTTTGCTGTTTTAAGTGTCATACCATTGTCTACCATGTTATCTAGCTTAAGCAAGCTTGGTCAATTTTTTCATTGGATCTAAAACATGTCTGTTGACCTCTGGAGTTATCTATGCAGCTGATCATATTACTGGCAAATAGTGACAGTTTTATCTCTTTCCTTACAATCCTTATGCTTCTTGTTTTAACTTTCTAATTTTATATTATTGAAATTGCTATATCAACCATTCTGAAAGCTAAATGCTTCAACACAATCTGTTTTTTCATTGGGACACATTCATAGAAGTGAATTTTCTGGGTCAAACAGAGTTTATCTTTAAGGCTTTTCAAGTATATTATTATAAATTTACATAAGAAACTTACACAATCAATAAAAAAATAAAGTGATCATGTTTTGGAATCATCACCAATATCTGGGCTTATCTATTTTTAATTTTTCTAATTTGAAAACAGTAAAAACAGTAGTTTGCTTTTTTTATTATAAAAAGGTAGAACTATTTTCAAGTATTAGGTATGGAATGAATAGAATAAGCTGGACAAGAAAATGCATTGGCTTTCCATTTGTCAAAATTTTATTCAGATACTAAATAAGACAATGAACATACTTGAATGTTCTCTAGCCTATGACCAACTTTTCACTCTCTAGATACATAAAATATTCTCCATACATATCTCCAATTTATTGAATATCTGCTTTGAATAAGGCCTGGTGCTAGGTATAGTCAGGGATCAAAAAATTTAAAAATCCTGACCCTTAAGGAACTTGCTTTCTAGTTGGAAAAATAAGAGATAGATACAGATAGTTAAAACAGATAGTAAAAAGAGGTTTTCATCATAGGAGTCTCATAAATAACAAATGTTAAAAGAGATGGGGGAATGTCAGAAGTAAATAACATGAAATTAAGGATTTTCTGGAATTCAATAGGTATGGAGGACAGTTGAAAAATTTTGAGTAGGAAAACGAAATGATCCCAGTCATACTTAAAATATCTTGATCTACTACTGGTATTTAGGATGGACTGGCAAAGGTCAAGAAACTGGTCTGAAGACTGATTAGGTAAGTAAGTGGTTGACAGAATATCCGGGTCATGTAAGGGCTAATGAGGGACTTAACTAGGAAATTATAACAGAGGGAAATGAAGGAGAAGAGAAAGGAAAAGTTGACAGGATTTAGTCTTGGGTAGACTTGGGGCCTATGTAATAGGGAATGGTTCCAATTTTTTTTTTTAAATGTGGGCTATTGGAGTAACAGAGGAGCCACTAACACAAATGGGTTAGGAACCTAGAAAAAGAGTTAGATGATCTGGAAAGCTGGAAAAATAATACATCTGATATGTAGCCAAAAGTTGGAAGTGTGTGTGTATGTGTGTGTGTGTGTATGTCTGTGTCTATACACACACACCTGCATGCATATATATGTATGTCTAGTTCAGAATGAAACCCAAGACATTGATTTGGGAGCCATCTGCATAAGACTAAAGGTGAAAAATCCTTTGGCCAAGGTCTCCCATAGAGATGAGAGAGTCAGAAGATTAAAGAGAGTTAAAGTGATGATTTCTTACAGGTTTCCAAGCACAGGATTGGCAGAGAAATCAGTAAACGAGAAGAGAACCAACCAGGGAGATAGGAGGAGAGCTCAAAAGTGTGAGTTCACAAAAGTCAAGGGAGAGGAAAGGCAGGGTTTAGTTGAAAGGGTCAAATACCACAAACAGTTCACGGAAGGTGAGGTCCAAGAACAATCTTAAATTGGTGCTCAACAGGCATCAGTTGACCTTCAGAGGAGCAAATCCAGTGCCATACCAGGTCTCAAAACCAGCAAGAATTCATCAGTCACAAGGAAGACCAAGCAACTACTGTAAAGCATTCAATCTAGAAGCATGGTGATGAAAACACAATGAGACAAAACAGTGCCTCAAGAGACTTATGGAAGAAGGCTTGTTACAGAAAGGGAAACCTGACATATTTACAGGAAGAGTAAATGGGACCTATGAAGAGGAAAAGGTTAAAGATACAAAAGGAGTGCATAATTAATGGAATAAAGCATGTAAGGATGTAGACAGTATTGGAATAAATGTTCAGGTGAAGGATTAATTTCAAAAAGAATGGGCACATTTTATTCAGAGAGCACAGACATTTTTTGTGACTAAGTCATCATTCACACATGGAGCTAACAGTATTTTTTTTTTTAAAGATTGTATTTATTTATTTGACAGAGATCACAAGTAGGCAAAGAGGCAGAGAGAGAGAGAGAAAGGGAAGCAGGCTCCCTGATGAGCAGAAAGCCCAATGAGGGGCTCGATCCCAGGACCCTGGGATCATGACCTGAGCTGAAGGCAGAGGCTTTAACCCACTGAGCCACCCAGGCGCCCCAAGTATTTTTAATGTGTAAAAGTGATCAACTAAATTGTAACCTGTAGAATTTAAGACTGAGAACAGTCTTAGATATATCAGCATACAGTAGTTTTGAAAAGTGTCAATGGTGAAAAGTGCCTTCCTGATAACAGAATGGTGATTTTCCCTTCTACTAGTACCATTTGCATTTATAATATTATTCCTCTTGCTACATACTTGAGTCAGGGGATTAACGGTAAATCATTCAGGATATGTCCTTCCATAATTCCAGTTACAAACCAAGTCCAAAAGGCTCTATGGTAGGCTCTGAAAAACACCTTCACCAATGACTGATAAGAGTCTATGACTTCCTACATTTTAAATGACCTCGGATTACAAAACTAGTCACCACATCCTGCTACTCCCTGAGGCTATTTCCTTTGTGGTAGTCCATTCATCTTTTGTAATTCTAAAGGATCAGTATTTGACCTCATACTCTGTATCAGTTAATGATCTGCCTAGTTGTAACACCAAAGATGAGAAAAGCCATGTGAGCCCAAGGTGCTATTATTCTTTTCTAACATACACAAAATACTATACTTTGTAGAAAGTGAAGGGGACTGCTAATTAACTATTTCAACTCAAATAATGAATGCACCCTCAGTTAGTGGAAAGAGTTAGTTCACTTGCTAATATGACTAAAGGAGAAGTAGGTGAAGGTGGCCAGAGCATCACTGAGGAAGCAGATTCCTCTCTGGGGCACTCTGGGAAATCAGGCTTAGCGAATGAGACAATGCCAGATATAGTTCCCAGAACATGATAAAAAACAGTTACACATTAAGAAAGGACTACAGAGAAAACGAAATCTCCAAGGATAAGGCCATTGAGCTAAACACTTGCTTAGGAGTTTATCATAAGGCTAGAGATGACAGTCCATCTTTCTGAAAGTTGTACTTCCACCTACATAAATTGATACACTCTAAACTGAGGTATTTTGTTGGAAAATACAATTAGGCAACAGTTTACTAAGACTGTGGTTTGTAAATTTTTAAAGTGCTCAGGAGGGCCTGGATGGTTCAGTGGGTTAAAGCCTCTGCCTTCGGCTCGGGTCTGATCCCAGGGTCCTAGGATTGAGCCCTGCATGGGGCTCTCTGCTCAGCGGGAAGCCTGCTCCCCACCCCCCCACCCTCTCTGCCTGCCTCTCTGCCTACTTGTGATCTCTGTCTGTCAAATAAATAAACAAAAAAATCTTTAAAAAATAAAACAGTAAAATGCTCAGTAGTAGAATAGTACATCCCCCTTTTTAAAATATTGTGTGGTTTTGTGCGTCTCTCTGACTTAAGCTTTTTGTGCTTTCAGACATTTCATATTCACAAGATAAAGCTTCCTATATCTTACCTGGGTACATCTGGAATAAGAGCAGATGGTACCATACCTTCAACTGCTTTTAAACCCTTGCTTGATTTATCACTTAAAACTTGTCTTGGCTTTAAATGCTGCTACTTCTTCTGGCCTCCCTTCTGCTTCTTTCATTTCTATTTCTTATTGCCCTCTACTGCTTTATGAATATTAAAATCTGTGATTCAGTGAGACAATTACAAATGAAGAAGCCACAAAAATTTTCGAAGAATTAGAACAAAATGTTACCAGAAGTTACTCCTACTTTGTGGGATTATTGGTCATTTACTTTCTTCTTTAAATTTCTATATACTTACCTTGCTTATACTTATTTAATATTCCCTGAAACATTCACAAAATAATGTGTCTTTTTTGGGAAAAGAAAAAATAATACTATTTATGTTTTGATAAATGTGATTAATTATAAACTGGTTTTGTTATTTTCTTTCTTCCTCATGCTGTAGAATCAATTTGAAAAAGGTAGAATGAATTGAAACTTTTTAATTCCCACTTTTAAGATTCATAAAATATTGCCTCTCTCGTAATTAATTTAAATACATGTAGGTATGTGATTATACAAATATTTATTTCTACAGTTCCTGATTCCAAATGGAGTTGGAGGTAAAGAAAACCAAATTTAGCCAACTCCTGAGATTTAAGATAAGCAATTTTGCTTACCTAAATCAAACTGAATTCCAAACCATTCATTTCCACCCACACAAATCTCTGTGAAACTCAACCGGTTAACTTTCTTTTGATTTTATTTTTCTAGAGTGGGAAGTATTGTGGTCAGCATTCTGAGTTCATGAAAAAAAAAAAAAAGTTATAGTCGTACCGCACTGTAGCTATAGTCTAAACTATTGCTGATTTTCTTCACACAAATCTCATTTTCATTTAAAAAGCACATTCAAATAACAGAATAAGCACATTTTGTAATGGATTGAGAATATTGAGTTCTTCTCCCCTTACCGTTCCTAAATTCAGTAGAACCATATCTGATAACTAGAAGGTGTTAATTTAGAACATTTCTTGCGTAGAAATAGATCCTACTGCCTATCCAGTCCATACCTTTGAGGTATTTCTCGCACTTGTGCTATTCAACTTTTCCTCAGACACCGAGCTTACAGGCTTTTTTTCCTTATATTGTATTTTAAGAGAAACGTATATATCAATGTTACTGCACACTGAGAAGTAACCTAAGGGGAAATTGTCCCGATGGATGAATGTTCATTTCCAGGAAAGTATCTTTTAGGAAAAAGAATGGCTCAAAGGACTCAAGTGGGCAGAGAAAGAGAGTATAGGATGATACATCAATTATATATTATCCTCTGGAAACCAATGGCTCTGACCGCCTCATTGACTACCTCCCAAGACTATTGTCAAGATCGAGTGAGAATTTAGGTGAGAACATTTTATAAACTCTAAAGTGCCATACAAATATTATTGTTCTTTCTGAATAACGCATTGGTACAGTATCTCAAGCAGAGTAAAAATAGATCAGTTGCTTGACAACCCAAGTTCAATGTTTTCTTAAGCTGAGTAACTGAATCACGATTAGAAATACACCAGTTGTAAAATTCTTTCATTATTTCAAAACTGGAATTTAAGTAATGTGTTACAAATGAGATGATAGGCCATTAATCTGAATTTTCTGTCAGAAAATTGTGCAGTTCAGAGGGGAAAAAATCCTGTGATAATGTGACTAATTCTTAGCACTCTTCCATCTTACTGCTCTAGGCTGTTCCAGTTCTCCACTGAACTCAATGGTGTTTTGGTTTGTTTCTCTTCCATCATTTGTTTGATATTTGTTGTTCGGACTGCATTTTAATCATATTGCATTCACAGCTGGCAGACTTAGTAAGATGATATGTATCCGTTATTTTATTTTAATATTAGCACTAAAATAATTGTGCTTAAATTGAAAGCAACACACACAGTTTTCCAGGTACAAGTTTTTAACAGTGTAGAACTGTTCACAACTTCCACAGACAACAGCAATGCTGATTACAGATCATTCAAACAAATGTTCTTTGATTTGACTATTATAACCATGTCTGTCTCTGCTAAGGGGGGAAAATAAAGCAAGTGATATAATTCCCTATGTGTTGAAACCTTTTAGCTGGCAACAGCTTTTTAATGGCTTTTTTTGCAGTCAGCAAGAAATGTACATTTATTCAACTGAAAGCAACAATGACGATAAGGAGGAAAAAATCTTTCAAACTCTTGTTTCACTACATGATTTTCAAGATGGTTTTGTGAAGTTTCATTTACAGTCTCTAACAAAGCAAATCATCAGATACATACATTATCTGTGTATAGAACACAATAAAAGTATAAAGAGAAATAAAATGACTACATTAGGTAATACAGCAGTGTATCTGGTCAGACAGGGCCTATTTTATTCCTAATTATAATGAATTGGCTTGCAAATGTTAGGTATTTATTCACCTTTGGGAAAAAATCTTCCCAGTTCAATTCAATATAAGTCATCTAGTGATCACAGTCTTTGCAACAAAAGAACTAGAAGGATCTTACAAATATGTTAGCACAGAACAGAGAAAAACATTATCACACACATCTGCAAGATGGCTTCTCTCTAATTAGATGGATGCAAGAATTGAAACAGGTCACATCTCTATCACCGACCCTGGGGGCAGGAGGGTGTTGCAATTCAGGGTGCTGATTGTCAAATGTAGGCGTATCCAGAGACTGTACTGATACTAACTATAGTAGTATTTAATATCTTTTCTCAAGTGGGCACTCTATGAAAGATTTGATATTGAACTTCTGGAACACATTTGCAGTGAAGTTACATTTAAACAGGGAATGGGTTCTAAAGTCAGCAAGTAAGACAAAAAATCTTGCAGAGTCAAAATTACGCATGAACATCTATTATGCTGTCCTCAAACTTCTAGGACGCAGATCCTTAAAAAGTGAAAGGCCAAAACTGTTTCTTTCTGTTTCCCTTTGTATTTCAGTTTTAGCATCCTGAGGGATTAGGTTAATTTGAACTGGGAAAAATTCCCTTTCTGTTTTTGTAGAGTCAATATAGTTGAATTAATGAAATTCAAATGAGTAGAATACTAGAACACTATTACACTCTCCTGATCCTGACTATGCTACACTGAATATTTAAGTATATTACTTCCCCTTTAATTTTCAAGATGACATATGTGAAATGATTAATGACACCATTTTTAGGTGAGGAAACTGAGGTTAACAGAAGTTATGTAACTTGCAGGTACGTGGCCTAGTTAGATAGTTAGAATTCCAACCATGTTGATTCCATAGCTCGTGCCCTTTATGTTATGCTTCATCAACTCCTAGAAATATAAGGAAGTATATAAAGTATGGCTACAGCTGTAATATTAATAATGGAGTTGCACCTGGCTGGGTCATTTGGATAATTTTTAGAATGCTATATTAAAGGTCTCCATTAAATAAAAAACAGACACTCAGTGTTAGGAAAAAGAAATCATGGTTTGGGGTAATCCAGGCTAGGTAATCTAGCCCCCACTAATTACCTCAGCCAGCCCTCTTGGCTCCTACCTAGAATATAGCTAACATATCTTTGCTCATTGATTATTTAATTCACCTAGCTTTCCTTTAAATCAGTATGAAAAATATTTTTGTAAAATCTCCCTAAGACATCTTTTATTATATCATTGCCTCCCTCAAAAACTTTCAATAGCTCCCTATTTTCAATATCATCAAGCTAAGCTTCTTTAGTTTTGCAATTCTGTCTATGCTGTTTTAACATTTTGTTTCCCTTGCACTTCTATTTGGTGTTGTCTTCACTTTATGCTTTTTACTCAAAAGCCCTATCCCCCACTGAAGATTTATTCATCATTGTAATCTCATTCCAAGTCCATATTCCTCCATGAAGGCTCCTAGAACCAGACCAGCCTCTTTATATGGCTCTTTTATGAACTTCTACATGTCTCTTGTCATATCAGCAACTTCAGTATGCCCCATATTTCTTTATCCCTAACATCATATGGAAAAATTCTGAGCATTTGAAAATTACCAAATGATTTAATACCCAGGAAGAAAAATTTCTTACAGAAACAATAAATGAAAGATTTAGACTGAAATATTTAATTGATCTTCTAAAAATAAAAATTATTAGAACATAATAAAATATTTAAGCCAGAGCTTTCAAACAGAAATATGCAAGCCATATATAATTTAAAATTTATAGTAATCAAATTTTAAAAAGTAACCAGAAGTCGTATTAGTTTCCTATTGCTGCTATAACACATTAGCACAAACCTAGTAACTTAAAAAAACACGAATGTGTTCTCTTATAGCTCCAGAGGTGAGAAATATGAAAGAAGTCTTATAGGGCTGAAATTAAGATGTTGTCAGGGCTGGATCCTCCTGGAAGCTCTGAGAAGAGAATCTGTTTCCTTACTTTTTCAGCTTCTACACGCCCCTGGGATTTCTTGTCTCTAGGCCCCTTCTTCCTATCAGTCCAACTTTCTCCATGATCACAACTGTGATCTCCTATTGCCTTCTTATATAGGATGCTTGTGATCACATCAGGCCCATTAGGATAATCCAGGATGATCTTCTTATCTGAAGATCCTTAATTTAATCATATTGGTTAAGTCCCGTTTGCCATATAAGGTAACATTCACAGGGATTAGCATGTGGACGTCTTTGGAGGCCATTATTCAGTCTACCACAGAAACAACTTAACCTTATTTTAATAATATATTTTATTTAACCCAATGTATACAAAATACATTATTTCAGCCTGTAATTAATGTAAAAACTTCACACTGCTTTTGTTTTTTAAGTTAATTAAAATAAATAAAACTGGAAACTCACTTCCCTAATGGCACTAACTATATTTCAGGTGCTCAATAGCCATGTGTGACTAATGGCTTACCCTATTTGGATGATCACTACTTTCTATCTGTGAAGGTTAGAGAACTACAAGTTAAAGGGAGCACAGTCCACATAAGACTGCTTTCATTTCTGATGCCAACAGAAATTTTGGGAATTTTTTTTAAGATTTTATTTATTTATTTATTTATTTGACAGACAGAGATCAGAAGTTGGCAGAGAGGGTGGCAGAGAGAGAGGAGGAAGCAGGCTCCCTGCCGAGCAGAGAGCCTGATGTGGGACTCGATTCCAGGACCCTGAGGTCATTGACCCGAGCTAAAGGCAGAGGCTTAACCCACTGAGCCACTCAGGTGCCCCAGAAAGTTTGGGAGTCCTTAAGACCACCATTGGTTTCAATAATTCACCAAAAACATTCACAGAATTCACTGAACTTTGTTAAAGTCATGGTTATGGTTTATTATAGAGAAAGGATAGAGATTTATATCAGGCAAGGGAAGAAATGCATAGAGCAGAGTCTGGGGAAGAACTATATATGGAGTTTCCATTGTCCTTTCCCTGTGAAATCCTGAAAAGCACTTGTTTCCTGAAATCCACGTGTGACAATACACATGGAGCATTTGCCACCCAGGGAAGCTCAAACAAGCCTCAGGGTCCATATGTTTTACTGGAGCTCTATCACATGGATAGACATAATCAATTGCCCACATGGTTGATTTCAGTCTCTAGCTCCTCCAGAGGTCATCTGATACCACACGACCCACCCACCCTCCATCACACTATAAGTATGGCTCAGAGCCCTGCCCTAAATGATATGGTTACTAGCTGGCTGGCCCAAGGTCCCCAGCAAATGAAGATAGTCCTAGGAGTCTCAACATTCCAAGGCTTTAGAGATTACTTCCCAGAAGCCTAGGGCAGAGACCAAGCCCCTGTTTGGCTAAGTTAAATTCTTTGCCACACACTCACCAACAACTAATTTGATGAAATTTTGTTTACTAAATTTACTATTTTGGTATCATATAGAAACAGCCAATGAACTTCTATCATTTGTTATTTCAACAGATAGCACAAGTATCAAATAGATAATTACCTTTCACACTTGCCAGATTTGTTTTTTGTTTTTTGTTCTGTTTTTTTGAAAGAGAGCATGCACACAAGTCGGGGAGGGGGGAACGAAAGGCAGGGCCAGAGGGAGAAGGAGAGAATCTCAAGCAGGCTTCACACCCAGCCCCAGAGCCCAGTGGAGGTCTCCAACTCAGCACCCTGAGATGATGATCTGAGTTGAAAACAGCAGTTGGACATCCAACTCACTGAGCCACCCAGCTGCCCCTAGATGATATTTTAATACAAATACCAAAGAACCTTTCCTTTAAGTAACTTAGGGATGTCTAAGTAAATCTACCTGTTATACTGAGTCATTTCTTTGCTTCTGTTCATCAAGAAGGCTGATTTGTACTCCTTAGACTTAAAATATATACTGTTTTGATCTAATTAAAAACCAGTGTTACATTTTTGATTTATGACCCTCTATATTCAATTCATATCATAACATATATTGTTGGGTCCTGCAATCATGAGTCCATGGTCAAAGGAGCGAGACTGATACAAAGAGAAGGTCAAGCAAAGCTTTATTTCACGCCAAGCATCAAGAATCAAACTGACCGTCAAACAGACTGGAGAGGGCAACCCCTCCCTGCCCCACAGACTAACTTTTATAGAGCAAAGACCATGTGGTTGAGCCTGGACACACACAGGTGGCCAACGAGATTGCAACACACAGAGAAAGCTGCACAGTCATGCTAGGTCACACATGGGTGGTCAATTGAATTACAATTCACCCCATAGTAGCTATTTGAACTAGCCTATCACCTTGGTCAGAATTGGTGCCCAAAAGGTGGGGCCCAAACCCCTTGGTAGCTAGGGAGACAATATGCATACTCCACTGATTGTCTCCAGTCTCCACCTGACTGGACTCATCCCTGCATTCGGCTGTTATCTCCACCTGACCTGACCCACCCTTGTATTTGGGCTTTGTTACCTGGGACTGGTTTCCTGGACTTGCCTTTAAGTAAGTTCCCGGGGTGGGGGGGGGGGGGGGGGGGGGGGGGTGCAGGGTCAGTTTAAGTTTTACTGCATTAACAACAAAATGGCTAAATAGGTCCTTACAATATAACAATATAACTATTCAAATTCAAAACATATAGCATTGCTTCTACATAACTATAATTACCCAAATAATCCCTGTATGGCTAAAGGTATTTCATAAATCCTGATTTTCAGCAACATTATCTCTAGTGTTCATAGATCAAGAGAGCTCTATTGAAATTGTTCACTTGGAAATTTCAAATTTCATAAAATTTCAAAGCCATAAGAAATTTAAGTTCCACGTACAATCAAAATGAGACACAAAGTAGTGAGATGATTTGTCCAAGGTGACATGCAGAGTAAGTGTCAGGAGTACAACTTCATCTTTAGTCTTCTAACTCCAAGTCCTGTGTGTGTGTGTGTGTGTGTGTGTGTGTGTGTGTTACATCAAGACTCCTTCTAAACAGTGTGGCTATTAATAAATGTATAGGCATCAACTTGCCTGTCAGTTTGTAGTGGGTGCCTGAAACACTGTGGAAAAGGTTTTTCTGGCTCCCTCTTGAATCTATAGCAGAGTATTGTAATTCACGAACAGTGTGATAGAACTGGGGAGATGAAGGAGCGGCCAAGTATTTGCTACACTTCCCATCCCCAAAGTAAGCATATAACTCAAAGGTAATATGAAAGCATGAATTATTATTACAATTTGTCTCTGATTCAGAAAACTTTCTAGGCCTCAATTCTCACATGAGGAGGAAAACTACAATAATCAATGGTTCTTCTGGTTTTAAGATATGAAAGTAATTACCTTATGCGTGGTATGGATTTGTTCTCTAGAACAATTCCTGCCACACAGGATTGCTCTTTAATATTTGTTAAATGGCTACACATATTACAGAAGGAGCTAGAGGAGATAAGGTAGCAAGGCAAATTAACATACCTGAGAAAAATCTGCAATGAATCTTTATGTATAGTGTCTCCCTTATTTGGACAAGAAAGGAGGTACTCTGATGTAATTCAGACTTAATCTAAAGAATTTACATGGTAGTAAGGAAGGTCTTGTCCTGACATTTATTTAAAATAGGAAATCAATCCCTTACCTGGGAATTTTATCCAATACTCCGCATCATTTACAAAACAATCAAGTACCAATCAAGCCATTTTGAATAAAATAAGCTAAATCAAATAAAAATTAAATGCAAACACCAATACATTGTTAAATTTAAAATACTGTTAAACTTCAAAGAATGGGAATAGCTTAAAATTAACATGAAAATTAAGCAAAAACAGTTAAACTGAATTGTTAAACAGGGCCATTAAGGAGACAAAGTACTGCTCAGGCTATTTTCTAACCAAGTAACAATTTGTTAATATAAGCACATTGGCCGCAAATTAATTCCTTATAATGTAAAATGGGCATCATTTTCATTTTCTTTACTGATGCAAATATCTACCCTTTAAAAGCTAGCTTAAAGGAAAACAGGGTAAAGAGAAATGCATTTTTGTTGTGGGAATCCTCAACTGTGATTTAATATTACAAATTATAATGCTTTTGTTTTTGTTGTTTTGTAAAATCAAGTAGATCTTACCATGGAGGTGAAAAACATCTCCAGGGTCCTAGAGTTTGTTCCTCTGTATTACTGTGGGTTTGACTACATCACTATGGTCACAAATAGCAATCTATATTTTACTAATCTACTCTTGAGTATTCCTACTGATGGAACCTTAGTGGCCTTTCCTCAGCAAATTATTCCTAAATCTAATCAGCCCTACATTTAGAAATACTTCCCTAATGTGTAACCTAATGGTCTAATTTCAGGTTGTTATACCTTGTTACACTATTCTTAACAACTTTAAAGAATTTCTTTTCCTGTTGGATGTTATCACCTCCCAAGTATCTATGCTCTATCATGATCATTTATACAGTTTATTCTCTAAACAGAATTGGGCAAATAATGTTCCCTTAACCTCACTGCAAAGACCATGCCCTGCAAATCCCTCATCACTAATACTGTGGTCTAGATTCAAGTTATCTGAAGAACCAGAGTGACTGCATTTTTATATATTGACGTAATGATATGGTATCTCCTTTCTGGTATTGTGCAAAACTATCCCTTAAATTTAATCATCTTCAGAATGGAAATGAATGTGACAATATTAGTAATGGTAGATGATCAAGATGACCTAATGTTCCTCTCAGCTGGACTAAATTTTAAATGGGTTTCTTCTTGATTACCGAGAATTTACTTTAGAAAACTTGTAAGTCTAGACTCTTTCTCTGGTCCTTTGAGATATAATTCTTTTACAACCCCGGGATGTCTTTTGAAATGTAGTTTAAAAAAAAAAAAATAGTATATTTCTCTCAGTCTCTATAGAGGGGAAGATAGGAGCTTAACTTCAATAAATGCCAATTACCAAAGAGATGGCCTAGTTACATTGACCAGCCTCCTTCCAGTATCCTCGAGTAGGTTTCCACTAGCTCACCTCAGTGCTTAAAAACTCTCCAGACCTTTGGCCCTTTGTTTCAATGCAACTGAGTTCAATTTCTTTGCCCTATTGCAATAGTCTTGAATAAACTCTTCCTTGCCTGTTTAACTCATCCAGTGCATTTTTTCTTTTATAGAGGTAAAGAGAGAGGAAGCCTCAGCCACTATCTAATGCCAAAGATTTGAGTCATGATAAGAGTTAAACAAAAGGAACTTTTCAGCATGAGGATAAGCAGGTATGCCAAAATTGTGAGAATTCATTGCGCCGCCATACATTTATACTTGCCTACTTTTCTTTATGTATGTTAAAACTTTAATCATTAAGATTACTTTAAAATATAGTTTAGGGACCTGGGTGGCTCAGTTGGTTAAGCATCTGACTTCAGCTCAGGTCATGATCTCAGGATCCTGGGATGGAGTCCTGCTGGGGTCGTTGGGGGTTGGTGTCCCTGCTCAGCAGGGAGTCTGCTTCTTCCTCTCCCTCTGCCTGCCTCTCTTTCTCTGTCTTTCAAATGAATAAATAAAATCTTTAAAATATATATATAGTTTGAATTCTAGCTCTGTCATTTACAATATTAAGACATTGGTGATGATTTCTAAGTTCTTAAACCTCAGCTTCTTTATAGGTTAAATTGGAAGAATAATGCATACCTCACTATATAGTTGTGAGATTTAAATTAACCAAAGTTTACAAAGTTCCTGGTAGAATACCCAGTCTCTAATGGTAAGTAAATAACAGCTACTACTACTACTATTCACTACTATTCACTGTTAGTTTTTTAACAGTCTTTTGTAATAATTGAAGAAAAGTCACTGAAATAAAAAACGAGTCCCTTATTTCAGCAGCCTTCCATGGGTCAAAGTATTCATTCTACTTTTTTCTGTTTTAAAGACTGCCAGGTAATTATGACTTTAATCCATTTGCCTATGAATAACAATGAATCCTACATAGTTCAGAAGACAGAATTGCTTAAATACAATCCAAATTTTTAGTCCTATAAAATACTAGTTTTTAATTAGTGTTGCAAATTTTTCTGATTAATTTCCTACATTAAATTCCAATTCAGCCAAACCACTTGTCCTTAATCACTGGCCCCAGCCCCACCCAATATCTTAGATATTTTAGTTTTATTGATCATTCACTGTCTCAATCAATATTTATAATTACATGCTAGACACTGTTCTAGGAGGTAGGAAAATTGTTAAAAAGACAATGTCCTTACCTTTGGGAAATGAATTTATACTGGTAGAGTCAATAGCCAGGTTTAAACAAATAGATCATTGTTAATTTCACAGTTATGAAGAAATTTTTAAAAAATATAGAGAAGGGGCACCTGGGTGGCTCAGTGGGTTAAATAAAGTCTCTGCCTTCAGCTCAGGTCATGATCCCAGGGTCCTGGGATCAAGCCCCACGTTGGGCTCTCTGCTCAGCAGGGAGCCTGTTTCCCTTCCTCTCTCTCTGCCTGCCTCTTTGCCTACTTGTGATCTCTGTCAAATAAATGAAATCTTAAAAAAAAAAATAGAGAGAAGGGTTATTGGATGGTCATAAGAGACAGTGATCAGGAAAGAATAGAGACTTGAAAAGTTATTTTTTTTTTTTTAGAAAGAGAGCCTTATAAATAGCTAAGGCAAAGTGGTTCTCAGTAGAAACAAAAAGTACAAAGACCCCACAGCAAGAAAAATCCTGACCTACAACTGAAGAGTAAGCAAGGGAGAGAGTCATGTGATAAGGTCTGAGATTGTAAGCACTGATCAGGGAGTGCTATGATCAGAAGTTGTAGGATTTTAACCAGGAGTGGAAGTAATTAAATTCACATTTTAAAAATGCTTATCATAGCTGTATGTGGAGATTACCCTGCAGTTAATTGTGGATCAAGAGAAGACATAAGGAGACCAGTTAGAAGACTGTAGCCCAGGCAAGAAATGGTGGTGGCTTTGTCTAGGGTGGTAATGGATAAGATAATGAAAAATAGAGTCCAGATGTACTTTGTAGGTGAGGTCAGTAGGATTTGATGATAGATCCAATGACAGTGAAGCTTTAGAGAAAGAAGAAATAAGCATGACCTCTAGGTCTGGGCCTAAGGAATGGACTAAAGGTAGTACAATTAGATGAGAAGGCATAAGATTGGGGTGTGTAAAATAAGAAATATATATATTTGTCTCTGTCCTCAGTTCTTTCTAATATTTGATTTTGGTCCCATTCCTAATACAGAGTTCCCCAAACCCTTGTAATTTCTTGGGTGATAGGCGTGGTTTTTGTTCTAATTGAATAACTTTTGGTGGGCTGCTGGGTAAGTGCTGGTCAGTAGAAAGACCAAGTCATGATTAGAAGCTTAGAACTTTAAGCCCTACCTCCTATTCTCCAGGGTGTGTGGGGGGTAGGAGCTAAAAACTGAGTTAATAATCTGTCATGTCTCTCACGTCCCTGTGATAAAGCCTTCACAAAACCCCCTAATGTACATGTATAGAGCACTTGTAGGTTATTGAACACATCCGTGTGATGGGAGGGTGGCCCATTCCAACTCCATGGGGATAGAAGCTTCTGAACTCAGAACCCTTGTGGACCTTGCCCTATGTATTTCTTCATCTAGCTGTTCATCTATATCTTTTATTATATCCTTTATAAGAAGCTATTAACTGTGTTTCCCTGAGTTCTGTGAGCCATTCGAGCAAATCGCTGAACCCAAGAAGGAGGTCCAGGGAACACTGATTTATAGGCAGTCAAGTATAGGAGACAACCTGGGATTTGAGATTGACATATGAGTAGGGACAGTTTTATGGGACTGAGCCCTTAACCTGTGGGATCTCACTCTAACTCCAGGTAGATAGTGTCAAAGCTGAATTGGATTTTAAGATATCCCGCTGGAGCCAGAGAATTGATCAGTAGTTGGTATCAAAAGTATTCAGTGTAAGAGTAAAGGAAAATAAAGGCTCTTTGGTTAAACAAGGGAATATAATCTAGAATATAGCCTGAGATGTCAAATAATTTCCTCTTCCTTTATGCTTTAGCCTATTTTAGTCTTGTCCTTTCTTCTACAGCTTGGTCACAAATATTCTCTTTTCCTAATGAGCTGCACCTGAGATTAGGATTTAAATTTGTGTAACTCTAGAGTTTTGCATTGTTCAACTGATAATCTTAATCTCCATGGCAATTTTATGTACTCAGACATGTTGTAACTAGATTTTGAAGCCCTTAAAGCCAAGGAATAGACCTATTTATATTTTAAAATTTTTTTTGCATATATCATGGAAATTTTTAAAATTATATGCAAGTAGAAAAACTATGTTAAATAACCATATTCTCATAACCTAGTTTCAACAATTAGCAATTTATTACCAATTTTGTCTCATCTATATAATAATTTGTTTCTCCACCACCCCCACTGGTATTTGGAATTCAATACAGATATCGTATAATCTCCTCTCTAATAACTTCAGCATATTTTTAAAAAGGTAACGGGTTTTATTTTAAGTCATTAAAATAGGCCCCAAAATTGACATTTTTTAATATTAAATATATTATTGTGTCACAAATACTTTTTACAAATTTATGTGTTCAAATCAGGATCCAAATAATATCTACACTTTGGTGTTCATTGATATGTCTCTCAAGATTTTAATTTATAGCTCTACCTCCATCTCTCTTTCTCTCTTTCTCATGTATTTGTGCACCTGTGAATGAAATTTATTCATTATTTATTCATTTAAAGAACCAGGTCATTTATTTTATAAAATTTCTTATAGTCTACAGTTTTGCTGATTCCATCCCTGTGGTGTCATTTAATACGTTTCCTGTACTTTCTGTTGGAAAAATTGGATAGGAATATGAAAATACTTGGGGTCTGAGCTATGCCAAAATAACTTCCTTATCCCAACAGAGACTCTATTTTAAAATGCACTATTGTACATTTGTATTCTGTGTTCATCAATAAAAACACCATGTCCTCTCAAGCATATGATGTAATGTTTTTAGACTATACATTGCATTTATGTATAAATAGTCAAAACTTAAGTTTTATCTCCTTCTTTGCTCCAAAAATTCCTTTATTTAAACACAACAGAGCACCTACTAGGTTACCAACTAGGTACTGTACAGTGTTTTAAAATAAACCGATTTACCTCTCACATTATTATTTTAATTCCCAAATAAATATATTCAATACTTATTTTGCTAAAATCAAGGTGCAAATAGGTGTTTTTAAGGTTGTATCAGTAAGTCTGAAGTGGAAATGAAATGAAATGAATTTGAATTTATGTGTCACTTCTCTTTGAGTCTTTTTTGCATTAGATTTTATTCAGAGATCCTTTTGTGAAATACTTAGTAGACACAGGGTAATTGACTTTTTATACCAGCTGAGAAAGAACAACAGGGGACACATATCTAAATTAAAATACATCTCACCCAGGTCTTTAAAGAACCAACAGTGCATTCAAGTGTAAGGAACTCAGTTTGGGAAAGAAAAGTTGAGAAACTCACTCAGATTCCTGAAAGCAAGGATGCTTCAGCCAGGTGAAACAGATCCTGGCCCCTAAGAAAGAAAACTGTTTTATCACCTATAGTTTCCTAGGGCTGCTGTAACAAAACATCACAAATCAGGCGGTTTAAAACAACACAAAGTTATTCTCACACTCTGGAGGCTAGAAGACTGAAATCAAGATGTTGGCAGGGCTATGCTCCCTCTGAAGGCTCTAGGAGAGGCTCCTTCCTTACTTCTTTTGGCTTCTGGTATTCACAGCATTTCTTAATATGTGACAGAGTAATTCCAATCTCTGCCTCTGTCTTCACAGGGCCAGAGCTCTACTGTCTTTTCTCTTCCTCTTACAAAGACACCAAGTCATACTGAGTTAGGGCTCCCCTAGTCCACCATGATGTCATCTTACTTTGATTGTATTTACAAAGACCCTATTGCCAAATAAAGTCACATTCACAGGCACCAATGCTTATGATTTCAATATATCTTTTTGGAGGATGCAGTTCAACACATAATATTGCTTTTCCTTAAGATGTATGAAAATCAGGACAGCCCAGGCTAATGAATTTTCACCTTGCATAAATTAGTATGTACCTGGGAGCATCACTATTTACAAAGTTGGTTTGTAGCATTTATAAATAAACTAATTAGCTTCTGCAAAAAGCCATCTGTTTTAACACTGTGAACAATAAACAATGAAATGGCACAAATTATTAGGTAGGTCTGAACTGTACTTCTTTGATCAATGAAGGCAGATTTATCTGTTTCACCCAAATGAAGTTCTCCTATGGGTATGCAAGACAGAAACAGAGGAAATGACACAAATAAGGGTAATCTAGGACTCACACTTTTTAAAAAAGATTTCATTTATTTATTTGAGAGAGAGAGGGAAAATTCAATTAAATAGCATTTTAATAGGGAAAGGGGAGGGGGAGATGTGAGTCTCTTAAAGGACAGTAAATTATTTTAGGAAGGATGAATGAGTCCTTAGAAGAAAAGATAAGGGATATCATAGTTAATGACAAAGTTTGTCTGGGTCCCCTTTCCTGTGATAAGAGTCAATCTTTGTTGATGAACCTCTTTGGAAGGGGTCTATGACCCCTTGTAGTTTCTTTTGGAGCACCTGTCTTTAGGCAGATAAGGAGAGTTCAAAGGAAGCCTCTCCTTGAATTTGGTGTTTTTGAAGTGACTACAGTTCAAAATAACCAATATACCAAACTGGCATATTTGGGGTGTCATATTCTGCTGCCCTCCAGCATCTGAAGACTCCTTATAGTCACCTGCTTAAGTCAAAAGGATCCTTAGTCAGGACATTCTCCAGTCTCCTCCTGCCTTAAACTCTTTGTCTTTGGTAGTGTGGGGAATCCCCTCAGATCCTCAGAGTTGGAATGAAGATGATTTTAGATTGAAGACATTTGAGATGCAACAGATGTTAAAAAAAAAAATAAATAAAAAGGAAGAAAGAAAGAAAGAAAGAAAGAAAGAAAGAAAGAAAGAAAGCAAGCCAGCAAGCCAAGCCAAGCCTTTTTGGAGTTTCCCTTATCTGACTAAAGAGAGAGTCTTTAGAGAGCAAGGCTGTAGTTAAGTCCCCTTTCTGGAGCAGTTTCACAGACAGAAAAGAGCTGGAGAAATTGCAAACAAATATTATTATTACTTTCCATTTGTTTCCCTAAAAACCCATTCATCAATCTCCTATTAAGTCCATTTATTCTTCCAATAGAAAGCTTGTCTCTCTCTCCCTTTCCCCTGTGAAGTAGTATATAAATCCCTATCTCTAGTTATTCAGGGAGCCATTTCTTTTGTGCACTCATATGTGTATGAATACATTTTGTCTTTTCTCTTGTTAATTTGTTGCCTGTTAACTGCATGCCCCCACCCATTTGAACCTACAGTAGAGTTTTCCTCCAACAGTAGTGAAAACAGATCACATTCCACTATTGGAGTTTCAAAGGAAATACAGAAGCCAGTTGGGCAGAAGAAACAAGGAAAATGAGATGGGCTGGCAAGGGATCCCTGCTTAATAAAATATGTGAAAGGGATTCAGAGAGAGAAAATCATAGGAAGAGGAAAAAGAGTAAAAGAACTTCACTTTGTAAGTTCTGGCTTCTGTATTTTGAACCACAAAGATACAGCGTGAACTCTGTCCTGTTCCTCTAAAAGTTGGAACAGATTCTAACTTACTGACATTTTAAAGAGCTGTTGATTGACCTTATTCTCCATCACCTTTCTTCCCCTTGGAAGATTTTTAGGGAGTTAACACCCACACTTGCCACTTAACCACCGTGCAGCTCATAACCTTCCTTTCAGCTTTTTCACCATACTTCCTACATCTCGCTGACTGGCAGTCCTTTTCCTGTGGTACACCTATTATTAATACAACAGAAAGAATTGCTTTCACAAATGTCCAAGTATAATTGATTACACTTGGCTTGTTTCCATTTAAAAAAAGGCAATTGACTTTCACTTTGCTTCCAACTATATTCTTGCATAAATAGAGCTTTTCTTGGTAGCCTTAATATAATGCAGAGCATGATGCATATTTTCTATGGTTAGTGAACACTTTGTTTCAATTGCTTCCAAGGCAAATACATTTGGCTCCAACCTCTGGAAAGTTAAGCAATTAATAAAAGTGTCAGATAAATGGTATCAAAATCAAACTTCAGTTGAATACAAATGGACAAACACAGAGTGCCTTTGATATTTAACAGCACCAATCTCAAAGGCCACAAAGTGATGACCACTGTTATTAGCGATAATTAACTGACACTGCTATTAGCTTGTTTTACAAGTGTCATAAAAATCTTCATATATGATAAGTATTTTTAAAATTATGCTAGTCATTAATGTGGAGGTTTCTTTTCTTCCTCCCTCCATTCTTCTCCCTCCTTTTCCCTCAGTTCCTCCCTCCCTCTCTGGCTCTTTGAATTTTATCAAGAAGTTCTCATAATTTTCAGAGATCTGTACGAAATGAAAATGTGGGCCCCTTGTTCAAAGAGCAGGAAAAACATGCCATTAAAATATAAAATTTTAAAATGTAAATAAAGTATATAAAATAAAATATGAAATATAAAAATATAAAGTTCTCCTTTAAGAATTTTTTTTACCTATATAATGGGATAATAGTGATAGATGAATAACAACATAAACTTATAAATTGCAAAAAAATCACATTTTGCTTAACAATAGATCATTATATTAATAGAAATATAATTTTATTATATAATATGGACTTCCAGGAAGAAAGACAATGCAAAAATGACCCCCATAGGCAGACATAGACATAGATCACTCTGACAGAAGTGCAACAGGGACTCTGTGCACCTTTCCCTCCATCTCTTTCTCCTACTATGAGAACCAGGTCTTGGGGGTCATCCAACAGGACTGGCTCTCTTAAGGGAAGAAAAAAGGGTTGAGTACCTGTAGCTCACTTGGAGATGGGCCAGGCCTCCCAATCTTGGTCTTTCTCCCTAGCTAGGCCTACACAATCTCTTACATGCAAACTTGGGCCTTCGATCTGCATTCTCCTTAAGAAGAAGATAGGGAGAATGCCAGGAGGGTAAGAAGAAGGGAAGCTACTTTGGTATACCCTAGCCAGAGATGTCTCATGCTTAGGCAGCTAGGTGCCATTCTGGGAGCAGAGAGAAATGGTAGGAAGATGTGTGACCATAAGGAGGGCTCATGGTTCTTGCTGCTGTCCCCACAGCACCTGAAAGAATTCTGTTTCCTAGGCTCTACTAGAAAGCATGGGGTCTGCATCAATAGCACATTTTCAGAATGACAGTGGCAGAGTTAATGAGGTTAGGTCACAGAATGGCTCAAGCAGCAGCACTGTACTTGCTATGGGGGCATGGTGTCAGACCGAAGCAGGTCTGTGGAGCATAAGTTCCATGAACAGGTGACCTATACCTCTTGCCACCTACCTCCATAGCTCTGATTCCTCTCCTTCAGATCACCCCTATGGCCTCATGATAAGGAGAATTCGCTATGACAAACCGACAAAAGACAAAGAGATAAGCCCTGACCTGGTTCACAGAGGAGTAAGCTCAGTATATTCACAGAAGCTAAAAATGGATATTGACAGATATACAGACCCATACGTGGGTGGCCCTACTGTATCGCGGTGAGGGAAAATCCTCTAACAATATACTTAACAGGTAACTCTTTTGGTGAGGAGAAGTGGCCTGACATCAGGATATATGTAGATTCCTGGGAAATAGAAAATGGTTTGATTTGTTGTTCAGGGACCCAGACAGGTGGAGGTGGGATTATTTGATACCAAGGAATCAGAGAAAGAGGCATGTGGTAGAACCTATTGGAGTGGGCACAAAGTTTGCAGATTTTTGTGTCTCAGAAAGCATCCACAATAAAGGAAGCTCTTAAAACAGTAGGACAGAATGAGTTGGGTAGTAGGTATGAGTCAGACTTGGTCCTTGGTCACTCCTGAGCTTGTTCAATGGGCTCAAGAAGAAAGGAGCCATGGTGATAAGAGAGGAGGCTATCCATCAGTCCCACATCCTAAGCTTCCTTTTACCGAGGCTAATGTAGCTACTGTGACTGGATGAATATTTGACCTGCAAGCAATAATGATCAACACCGAGTAATAACTGCCTATCCATACATGGGCTTCTCTGAAGAGACCAAGTAGCCTCTTGATAACAAGTCAATTACAGTGGACTCCTTCCCCTTAAGAGGTAACAGTGTTTCATCCTTTCTAAGACAGGTATGTATTTTAGCTATGGGTTTGCCTTCCCTTCCTCTCTAGGATCATATTTGAGATCTCACAGAATGCCTGACCTACTAACTTGAGACCCTTAATGAAACAGCCTTGGATCTAAAGTGAGGTAATAGGTAAAGGACCACAGGACCCATTGACTCAGTCGTATACTACATCATGATAGGTTCTTAAAGTCTCAGCTGAGGCATCTGCAAATTTGGGATGCTATTTTTCAAAGCGTGAGAGATGCTTCCAACTAATGGCTATTATACAGTGTTGGGTCTCAGAGAGTTAAAATACAATGATCTGAGGACCAAAAGGTGGAAATAGCAGTGGTTCTTCTTGCCATCACTCTCAGCGACTGTTTGGCTAAAGTGTACTTCCTGTCCCTAAAATTTTAGGTACTGAAGGATTAGAATTCCTGGTTCTCAGAGTGGGAACAGTAGGTTCCACTAAAAATAAAGCTATGTCCTTCATCTGGTCATTTTAGGGTCCTCATCGTGGTAGATAAGCAGGCAAAAAATATTAGTATACTATGAAGATAACTGACTCTGATGATCATGAGGAAATAGGTTGGTGTTATATAAAAGGGGCAAGAGGCTTATGTTTAGAATTTAGAGGATTTGTTGACATAGGTTTTAATGTTCCAGTGCCTGGTAATAACTGTGAATTAATAATTATAGTAATCATGGTTTAACAGGGGAATGTAAGTATACCCCTAAGAAATGAAGTGTTGGTTTATCTACTGGGCAAATAACCTAGACTAGCAGAAGTGCTGGCTAAGAGTGAAGGGTTATAAAGATTCATAGATTGTAAAAGAGTGAGATAAAAGGTATGGTTTACAAATTATGACCTAGTGATCAACTGTAGTGGTAGGGAAAACTGCAACCCCATTTTTTTCTTCATTTTCTATCATTTTAAAGGATATTTTATTTTTGAAACAACCAGACACCATCTTAAAGACCGAACATAATGAAATTAAAGTGGAGCATCAGTGAATCTGAATGGTACCAAGGGTGGCCACAGTACACCCTGTCATTGTACTGCCATTCCCCGTCAGCAATTACTGTTCTCGTACAGCTTCTTAACACAAGAGCCCAAACCCTTAGTAAGTGCGGAGGAATGTATTCAGCCACAACATGGAAAAGACCAGAAATGCTAGAAAATTAATGTCCCCCTGGAGTGGTCTTTAACCAGTGATGGACAAGAGTTGAAGCATAAATATTCCAGCTTCTAGTACCTCTGACAGAACAACTCCCAGGGATAAATTGCACAGTCCCTTAGAGGCCTCCATCAAGACTGAACTTTATTTGACAACAGTAGCAGTCTGCTCGCTAATGTACGTTTATTGGCTTTCTTCCTCTCATGGACTCATTTCCTTACTTTCCTACCAATGTTTTCTTGGATTATTTGCCAAAACGATTACTTTCACATGAATCCTTATCTCAGGGTCTGTTTCTGGAGAAGCCAGTCTTGCAGAAGCATGGGAAGACTATCAACCTACATAAAACTCAAGTGAGTATATGTACCAGAAAAAAACTACTTTTCTTGAAGAAATAAAAAGATATTAATTTTATTATTAAATATAGAAGGAATATAAAATTCTATAATTAATCTTGTAAGACCTAATTTCCAATATTTAGATCAATTAAAAGAGACACCAGAATAGGAAGAGATTGATGTAATCTTTATTGAAAGGATCTAAGCAAAGGGAAATATTAGATGTGTTTACAGTTAGGAGAGTTCTGTTATGCGGGGAAAAAAAGGCATGCTTTAGTTAAATATCTGATTTACATCTTATTCTTTTGTCAAATCAGGGAAATTAATGATTTGGATAATTGTTGATGAGGCAGAAGGTTTTGGCATTAATCATTGACATAATATGTTTCTAAGATTTGTTATAAAGCACTTTTCTGTGTTGGACCAGCATGTTGGGCATAAAAATAATGGTGAAAATTGGGCCCCATTAGATAGTGTCTGGTTAGACGCCTCCTGTTAATCACTCTTCATTCATGCATTTCTTGAGGCAGCTGCACACATAAGCATCTTCTTTATAGAAGTTTATACTTTTCTAGATGATGAAATTGGCTGGCAGTACTTATAGCATCTGTCTTAGACTCAAGGTCCAAGAAAAGTTCCTCCCCTACTAAACCGGGATGCAAACCCTAACATCACCCTGATGCTGAGTCAGAAAGGATGAGCATGCTGAAGCACGCACATGAAACAAAACAAAGATATATAAAAAGGGACAAAATTGAAAAGTACTAGAGACAAAATAACTATGCAAGAGTAAAAGGAGATTCAGTGCATATATAATTTCTGCACTGAAAAAAGAACAACTTAGACAAAAATGTTTGAGGATAACATAGAAGACAAATTTTCTGAAAATAAAAATAATTATATCCATAAACTAAAACCTCTTTGGAAAATAGTGGTTCAGAGGACCTCTTGCAGACTGAAAAATCCAAAAGACCACTGGAGAATTCAAGAGGGAAATTTCAGCTAAAGGGATTAGTTTCCTAATGCCCTTGTGACTTAAGAGTTAAGTGTTCTGTTCACTCCCAGATTCAAATACTAAGACCTATTCTGCATTTTGAAATCTTTGCAATCCATTTGCTTCTCCATATGCCTAGTATCTCTACTTGGCCCAGGGTAGTGGCATTTGAAGTACTGTACACTTTTTTTCTCTTTCGTCTCATGCCCCTTCAAATTCTTCTCCATGGTGTAGAGGTCTTTCGAAAATCTGACCATATTAAACTTCACCTAAGCTCTGTGATCCTGGAAAACAGCAATGTTCTTAAGAAGTTCCCCCTCCCTTGGGGTGCCTGGCTATCTCAGTCAGTATAGCATGGTACTCTGACCCGTGAGTTTGAGCCCCATGATGGGTGTGGAGGATGCTTAAATAAATAAGAAAAAAAAATAAAAAGAAGAGGTTCCCTACTCTTTCATTTCCTAGGATATGGCTTACCTCAATGAAACACTCTTCCCCATATGACCTAGATAAATCTCACAGATGCCTTTCTTCTTTACTTATGATAAAACTAGACACAGAACTTCCAAATTTTCATTCTTTGCTTCATAAACAATTAAGTGAACTTCTTATACCCAGTAATCAATCTGGATAAAATACCTGCTAATTTTACTTGACCAAATTTTGGTTAAGCTTCCCTTCCTCCCCCAGGTCCCTGAATTTTGACCCTTCTTCAATATAAATCAGCCTACATTTCCTTCTGAATGACCCCTTTTAGGAATAGGCTGACCTCAGGGAAAACATTATCTGATCTATTAACTAAGCATGCCACTTTCATCCATTCATCTTACTTCCCCATGCCTGATTTTTTCTGACCTTGTTCACTCCTCACTATAAAAGAAAAGCCCTTTTCTACCTGACTTTTGAAATACTTGTAGATTTCAAGGTTGGGGCATTCTTCCTATTATAATAATTCTCTTCCCTCTATTGCAATAGTCTGCCTCTTTTATTGCAATAGGACTTTTGAATAAAAAAGTCTCTCCTTATCTAGGTCTGGATTTGATTTTATTTGACAAACCAAAATCTTACCATTCCACTCCCCTACTTAAAACCTGATTGGCTTTTCACTGTTTTAAAGATAACTGACAAATTCTCCTTGTTGGTAAATCCCTTCCTGGTCTAGTTTATCCCATACCTATACTTCTCAAATTTTGCCTCTTCCTTTTCCTAAACCACCTCCCTTGCTGTGTCTCTTTCTCTAAGCTTGAGCCATTTTGTAAATCTTTGTGATTCCTGAAGTCATCATGCTTTCTCTGAAATTTGGACTTTCCAATTCTCCTCCTCCTTGTCTTGCCCCCAACCTTTCTGGATTTATCCTACCTATCTCTCAAACCTCAGGTTTGATGTCCCTCACTCAAGAGACCTTGCTGGACTTCCCAAGTGAGGGCTTGGTTTTCCTTTAAGTCCTTATAAAAACTTAGTGTACTTTTCATCTCATACTGTTCTCATAAATGCTTCTTTAATGATGTTCTCTATCATTAGACTTTCTACCTCAAGAAGACAGAGACTATGTGCTTTTTATCATTGCACCAATAGTGTCTAACACATGGAAGACACTCAAATATCAATTTTATCAGTACAATTATATAATTGAATGAAAAAATAAGTTGATAGCTTTGACACAAGAGAAGTAAAAATCAAAATAGTAGAATCTGCTTCCAGCAAAGAAGAGTTTATTCATACTATTTTGGTTACAAGTGACAAACAACAAACCTGAATGACCTTAGGCAAAAAATAAAAGGGTGATGATTAGTGATTTCATAAGAAAATTAAGGAATAAAACACATGGATTACTTAGGGCTCTCTCAATAGCAAACTTCAGGAAACTCAGCTCGAAGTACTTTAGTTAAAATCTTCTGGAGTAAGTTTATTTTGGTGAAGAAGCTTATTTGGAGGGTTCAAATGTGATCCAAAATCTGGTCTTTCATTGTCTCTGGTTTCTATTCTTTTTCCATGAGGAAACTTTAGTTCCTGATACCAGGTGATAAGATGGGAGGAACAGAGCTCCCCACCCTCACAACTCTAAGGTCATTTTCCAAACGAGCTTTATTTTTTGTTATTGTTTTTGTTTTATTTTGTTTTCCCAGTTGTCTTATAAAAGATCTTAAATCCCCTGGTGTAGGATTTTCATAATGGAGCTTGGTTATGTGTCCTGTCGGAATCAATCTCTGAGATGAGAGGAATGTGATTCCTTGTTGGTTTAGCTTCTGGTATTACCCACTCCTCCACATTTGAAGGTGGAACCATGCCTACACTTCAGAAGTGAAAGTGGGAGAGAGAGAAATCTCTATCCCAACATTAGTACTGCTGCCAGACCAACACCAAAAGAAAAGGCAAAGGACAAATGAGCCCGAAAAGTGGTCATAGAGATGACCTATGGGAAAATAAACCTAAATGTCCTCAGGATATGCTTTCTCCACCCTGTGCTACTACTCTACACTCCTGTGTTCTCCCTAAGGGTAAATTCATGGTTCATGCTCACTTCCTTTCCTTCTAGTTCAACGAATGTGACTCATTAATGTTTTAACATTTAAAAACATATTAAGCAATTCATTTCCTTTTCAACAATAAATAGGAAACATTTCATTGGATTTCTAAATAGACATTTAAACAATAAGTTTGCTATAGTACTTACAGGACAATCATAGGAACAAATACCCAAATCCAATTATTATGCCATTACACATTTGTCACACAAGGCAACAATAATAATTATAATTTATTATCCTAGAGGAAATATAAAAACTAAGAGGTAATCAAAATATCCTAAAACATTGCGGAGAAAATCTACCATATTCAATTCTTTATATGACGCTGAAGAAGTCAGAAAAAGTAGTAAGAGTCCTTCAAGCAATGCATAGTAGTATTGGAACCATTTTCCAGTGCTGATGAGTCTTTTCTCCAAACTCTTTCTAATCCTGAATTTATGGAACACTTCTCTCTACCCTTTCCTTATTTTTCCAAGTGCTTGAAAAGTTCCCTGTAAATAGATTGTGATTGCACTTCACAGCAAATTAATTCTTTCCTTTGGATATTCCATACCGTCTCATGAAATTAGAAAATTATTTAAACATAGACCACCTCTAACTGGAATCCACATGGTAAGACCTGATTCTGAAGAGCTAGAAGGCCTCCAATAGGTGAGAGTAACCAAGGTAATTTAAATATGGGTGAATACAGGAACAAATTCCCAAGCTCTGTTACTCTCTTTGTTGAAACCCATTCTTTTGGAAAATAATTTTCTTTAGCCATTGGACAACAAAATGCATTGTCAAGAAATTTTATAGCAATAATTATAAAAGATGTCCATTTGAACCCATTGAGGTCTCACTGATTTTATAACACCCAGCAGACCTCCCTGCAGGAGAACACTATATTTATGTGAGCAATATATGCGAGAATTGAGATCGTAAAATTAAATGACCACATAGAACTGTCATTTATATGATGAGCGCCTACATATGTGAAGGCTGGTTTATTTTGCAGCATCGGGTTGCGTTAAATGGTCCACTCTCAGTGAATGTTTTTAATCACGCATTTCTTCACTCTTTCTGCAATATTACACTTGAAGGACTGGTAAGCACTTTGCTATGAAATGCTAAATGGTTACTGGCACTGCTATTCTGACAGAAGAGCTCACTAAAATAGAAGTACAGTACATATTGTATGCAATTGTTTTATGAGAAACATTATGGTTACTAGAATAACATTTCACCATTACCAACTGCTGAGAGAAAAGTCATTAAGATATTTGGCGAGCCAGCGCAATTTTTCAACAGAGCTGTAGTATAAGACCTTAGAACAGCTTCCATGGAGGGAGGCTGGCTGTCTCACAAGAAAAAAAAGAAATCAAGTCTCAAGTATATGTTGTTTGATTTATAGTACTTTATTTTCAGTGTCCAATGAGGAAGTTATTGGATATGTCAGGAGTGTCAGAATAATAGGGGATGCTTGTGTAAAATATATGTATATTTCACATACAGGTGTTTCTGTTATGTGTGTGTCTGTGATTTTGTGTGTGTGTGTGTAAAAAATTAATCTCTGGTGTTAATTCTTAAGACAATGTCAATGTATTAAAACTCATGTTTCCCAAGGAACTACCTTTGTCCAGAGATTAACTTATATACTTTGAACAGCAGAGGTCTTTCTTTTTTTAAATGAAAAGACATTGACATTAGGGGAGGAGTGAGAATAGGAAACTGTCTAAAAACATTTTGCTCAAATAAAGAATAAAACAAGTAGTTTACTGTAAACATTTAACATTTTCTGCCATTGCTATTGGTGGTAAAACAGGGATGATAACAGTTTTATAAATGTTTTTCTGAATATATATGTGTGTGTATATATACACACACACATATGCATACATACGTGTCAGTATATCCTTATGTATATGTTTATATATAGTATATGTATAATATATGCAAGATAGATAACTTTTTGACTATTAAGCTGACAGAGTTTACCACCTACTCCTGTGAATGTTACTTCTGTTACTTCCATCTCATTACATCAGGAAAAAAAACATAAACATTCATCAAAAACAAATATACTTTGGGCTGTATTTCTACCATAACAAAACGGACAGAATTGGAATTATATAGTCAAATATGTGAATGTTATCCTCAGCACTGTTGTGGTCACCTTAGTAAGTGGTATACTCCCATACGCAGAACTTCCAGTCAGCAACTACTGGTTAATATCTATATCTATATCTATGTCTATATCTATATATCTATCTATATCTATCTACATACACATTTAAAGATTTATTTACTTGAGAGAGAGAGAGCATGAGTGGGGGGAAGGGCAGAGGGAGAGAATCTCCAGCAGACTCCCCCACTGAGCATGGAGCCAGAGGCAGGGCTATATCTCAGGAAGCCAAGATCATGACCTGAGCCAAAATCAAAAGTCGGACACTCTGCTGAATAAATATTAAAAAAAAAAAAAAAGAACACTGGAGATCTTTTAACAAATAATAGTATCAAATAGATATTTTGAATTACCCAGAAAATTGGATTCTATTCCTGTATATTCAATACTTTTGACTTCATGTAAAAAGGTCTTGAGTTTTCCACAAAATTATAAAGGGGGGAAAAAAGATAATTAATTCAGTGAAAAAGCATTAGCATAATTTTTAATTCTTTGATATTTTGATGCATATAGAAACACCCAAAGTACATGTAACTGGTGGAATCACCATGTTCGGATTGCTCATCATAGCCAACTCTTATGTGTATTAAGCCCTCTATGACTTATTTTTTATAAGCCAGTTTTTATCTCCCTAGTTGCTGATAATAAAACTCACCAATATCATTAAAATAAATATGGAAGTAACCTTATTTTTTAAAAACACTTTTGGGCAGCACCAAGGTGACAGGGAAGATACCGTTCTTGATGGAGGTGATGTTTCCTAACAAGAAAATTAAGTAAACACATAAATGCTGATCTCCAATAATTTCCTTTTGATCTATGCACTTTGTCCCACGTAACCTCTTCTAGTACATTATATAGGTGGTTTAAATATGACCTATTTTATTTAAAAAATAACAATTTTCTCTCTTTTTACCTGCTCTCCTGTATCCCACTATGGCTATATTTCTTTCCAGTGATATCAGGGGAGCCTTACCTAGTCACTGAATTTCTAGGCCTTTTTGCGTTCTGGGGGGAATGGAAGAGCTGGAGAGTGTTGTCCTTTCCTTCTACTTCTCCATGTCTGTCCAAAATCCAATCTAGATCCATTAAAAAATCAGGTAACTGATTTTTAAATTATATTATGTAGAAGAAGAAAGGATTCACTCTAAAGAGAAAGATGTAGGAAACATTGAACTCCCTTCCTTTCTTTCTTTCTTTCTTTCTTTCTTTCTTCTCTTTTCTTTCTCTTTCCTTCTTTCTTTCCTTTGTTGTTATTTCCTTTACTAATATCTCCTAATATCATAAGTAGCACATGGCAGGTTGTTACGTGAATGAATGAATGAATGAATGAACAAAGGGACGGATGAATATATGGACAAATGAATTAGCCAATAATTGGAATAAATAAAAGAAGGAAAGAATTATTTGAATATACATATATTTGGATTACATATCTGAACCACAGTTCCATAATACTTTCCTATATTAAGCACATACATTTAGTTACCTTGCAGTGGAAAACATTTACAGGAATATTATGTCTCCTAAATATAGGTATTGAAGATGTTATTCATATCAGATTAAAAAAATATCAGCATTGTGAAAAAAGTTTAGAGAAACATTTTCACCCAGAAGGCACTGTCTTTGCCAAACTAAAAAATAAGTCAGCATGTTAAAATCTTGAACATCAGCCCTTGGAAAAGATTTTAACAAAATACATACTTCAGTTAAAAGAGGGCTGTGGAAACCTGCCTGGTAAACAAAATGCTTTGTTTTTTTTCAAAGTTTTCAAGGCTTGTGACCCTGGGGAAAGCTTAATTAAACTCAATGAAGAAAAAAAAATTATATCATAAAAGTTGAATAAGTCAAAATATAAAATATTCAATTATTATTGCCTATGGGGTTTGTTCTGTAAATATTTTATCCACAGTCAACACTCGGTTTTCTCTCCTCCCCATCTTTTAAGGGCCATCCGGGGAATAACCCATGCTTCCTCACTCAGTTGTTTGACTTCTTTTTAGTCTTCTTATAATTTATTAAATGATGTTTTTAGAAACATAAGTTCTTCAAGTTTCCCTTCTTATCACTTTGTGTGTTGTTCCCTTACCCACAGAATTGCTGCAATTAGAAATATAAAAAAGATATATTAGGGCACCAGTTCATCCTTTGGGGTTTTAGCCACAGTTGTTTTCTTTTAGGGAACTGCCTCCAGTCCTGCCACAATACACTGTATGAAGTGCCCTGATAGGACATCACTCTCCCAAGCCGGGGGGGGGGGGGGGGGGTGTGCTTCATTCAATACATGAAACCTTCTATAGCAGTTCTCATTTATGTTACAATTTATAAAATACTATGTAGACATCAGAATTTATCTCATTACTTTTCTACTGTGTACTTGTTTATAAACTGTAAGCTCAAGATAACATGGAATAAATTTTAAAGTACATTAAATATTAATAAGCTTCCAAAAACTGAGTCTATCTTGAAATGAATGGGCTAACATTTGGATAAATACTAATATTATATCACTATTTTTTAATCAACATCTTAGTAACTTTCACTTTAGTATCATATTATCTCTATTCCAACAATATACTATAAAGTTTTCCCTATAAACCCAAATTATCAGAAAGTGTTAGTATCAGATTAATCCTTTATGATAAACAAAGATATTTCTTTACTGTACAGAGGTTGACTCAAAAATACAAGCATTTTTTAATTAATCAAGTCACACTTTATAGGTCAGTGGGAGTATGTTATTTAAGTGACAACTTGCTGCACATTTATATTAAATAACATGATTAGTATGTATTTAGTTTGTTTAAATAGGAGGATAATAAATAAAACAATAATGTATTTATATATGGTCACATATAATCAAAAAACTGCTTTAAAATTTCAAGTTGCATTTTTTCAGGGGTACATTGGAAAACTTGTTCACTCTCACTATCTGAAGTATAATAACTGAGATTCCCTTGCCTAAGGATGTATGAGTAAACTTGAGCTTGGAAAAAAAGAAGAAACAATCTTAAAATATCAACAAGGAGGAAGTCTTGAAAAGGCAAATAAGACATAAAAATGACTTCAAGGAGCATGCTATAGTTTCCTCTTTGAAAAATCAATATTCAATAATCATTTAAAGGAATAAAAGTGGTAAGCAAAAGTGGCATGGAGAAGTGTTCTGAAGAGTGACTCTGAATTATGAAATACCATTTCATATGCCAGAGTAGTAAAAGTGGAATACTAATTTGGTGCGACCAATTCATCCATTTCTAATTTACACTCCACACTGTGTCATTCATTTACTAATGCTTGAAATATATAGATGACTAACAAGATGACTCTCGCTCATCAGGACAACTCTTGACACCAAAACAGTAATGCAATTATCCCAAAAGCAATAGACTATTACCAAATTGATTTATGTGCTATCTCTAGGATACTTTAAAATTCATAGCCTATCACAGGAGTATAATATAAAATTCAACTGAGAGTTTAAAATTTAGCTCAGAAAGAATATCTAGCTTCACACATAATTGCAAGTTAATGTTTCAAAAATTGGAAAATATTTAACAGAAAGAACCAGAGTTAATTGAATATTTATCCCCCCAATATCCCCCCAATACAAAAATCAATATTCTTAAATGGCTGTTGGGATATCACGTAAAAGAGAAGGGGGAAAGCTGTACTCTGAAGCTGAGTGCTCACAAGAGCTAATATACTATTCAAATGAGATCAATCAAGATGTGACTATTTTTCTAAAATCTATTAGTTGATTTTGACATTAAATTAGAGAACTTGTTGTTCAAATACTCCAAGATGGAAAACTCACATGTGGTTTAAAAACAAAGTTCTTAAAAATTATAATATGAAAACGATTTATTCACCTGCTTGATAAACTAATGGAAGCATCACATCTAGTATGAGAGATTATTCTCTGTATGGTCTATTTTGCTTAATGTCGATATTCATTTGTGGAAAGATACTATGTTGAGGCAGTAAGTGGTGTGCTTTCTACCATTCTGTCCTCAGAGACTCCTTCATTTTCACCCTGAAAGCATCTTTGAACCACCTCCTCACCACTCACAACAGCTAGACTGGAAGGTCTTGCCAGGGTTTCCTGTTAAGCTGTCCTATTGAAAGGAGCATGGCTAAGTGCTTGAGTGCGGACTCTTGAGTCAGACTTTAAGTTCAAATGCCAGCTTTGTAAGTTGATAATCAATTACTTTCAAGCGAGTTATCTAACCTCTGTGTGCCTCAGTTTCCTCATATACAAAATAGTTTTGTTGTATAAGTGAGATTATATGCATAGATTGCTTAGAATAGCACTTGTCACATAGTAAACATCAAATATTCACTATTATTAGTTGTTACCATGCTTAAAATTCACTAGTCCCAGTATCTAAACAGATTGAGATTCTTGCACAATTTTTCCTCTTCTCCTAAAGACTAGACCAAGAGATGCCATGGTCAGGAGAAAAATAGAGTTAAGAGTTATGCAGAGTGTGTGGGGGTAGGGGGGACAAAGTGCCAGAGCAAGGATTCTGTACCCCACCTCCTGGGGGGCGGGGAAGAAACTGGGACAGCCTGAAACCAAGGTCGGCCTATTTCCGAAAACCACACACCTGGTCTGATGCTTATCTCTTCCCTGAAACTCTATCCAGGTCCCGTCTTCACATTCCACCCCCACCCCAATATCAACAAATTTGCATTGAGCAGCCTGAGACTCTTTTGTATAATCCTTAAGAGAGGAGACTTTGATACTCCATGGGGAGGGAGGGACATATAGGGGAATCCTAGACCTGAACCAAGATGAATCTAAAAGAAATAGCTTTAAAGACCCCACTGAACTGGTAAGGCAATGGATTGTGCCCCTGCCACACATTTATTGCATTTTTACTATGTTCTAGAACTTTCTACAGGCATTATCTCCTTAATTTCCTCTCAAATTCTGCGGTATGATAATACTTATTCCAGTTCTTCTTTCCGGAATATAGTGGTAAGATAATCAGAGACATTTAAAAAAATTAATATGTAATGCCAAGATTTCTGTTTACGCTTCTTATCAAAGCATCCAAACATATAAAAGAAGCCCTGCATTTAGAATCAGAAGACCTAAATTTGAATGGACTCTGCTACCCACTAGTTAGATGATCTTATCAGGTCATATAGCCTTTTGAGACCTCAATATCCTCATTTATAAAATGGACACACAGCATTTGTAACCTTACAGAATTACTTTAAGACCACAGTGACATAATAAATTGTGAAAGCATTTTTAGAACTATAAAGTGCTATATAATTATCACACATAAATCTATAATCATATGTGAGCTGCTTCCTTGTAAATACTCAAAACCACCTCAATATAAATTCAATCTCTCCTATAAAATGCACACTCTGTGTAGAAATACAGTTTGGGGCTTTATGAACAATAATAGGTGATTTTTTTAGTAGGATTCTTTATTATTTTCTATAGAAAACTCTGCTTTAAATGTTCAATGATTAATATACTTCATTCCAAAGTTTCTTAATAAAATAATTGGAGAGGATAATAAAGAAAGAACATTAACTTATTTTGCTACATTTTGTGGGGGGCGCTAAGAAACAGATTTTATTTTTTTTTAAATAAGTGATCTCCTAGGATTCTAAAAAAAAAAAAAAAATGCCAAACACATATACAACTCCTGTATTGTGTGAAAAACAGTAATTATAGTGTCCTAAAACAGGCACCCACATTGAAATCATAAAAATGGATAAAATATGTACTTACTGTATTGAAAAGTTGGAAGATAGGCAAATAACAGCTAAGTTCCTGTCCCAGGTTCTGATAATGACAGTGGTGGGGATGTCTGCCACTCAAAGAGGCCAAACTGATTACAAAGAACAGCCCCAGAGCAGTTTTCCATATTTGATTTAATTTTATTGTGTGAACTGGCATTTATTAAAGTCAAATTCTGATTAGTTGAGAGTTGATTATCTAGATTGTAAATTACATAGGGATTTTTTTGGTCTTTCATTCCCTCTGGCTCCTGAGTTTTGGTCATTTTACTGCTAATTAGCTCCTTTTGAATGGTGGGTAGACAAAGTAAAAAGAAACTCAAAAGATGCTATGCTGTGTCTTAGCAATTCTAACAAACTCATTAGAGAGAATTTGGAAAAACTGGTTTGAATTATTTGCAGATTTCTATCTTTCATTGTATTTGTGTTCTTCCTTATTTTGTCTCATTTAATTAATAAAATTTTATCTCCCTTCTGATAAATGGTAACTGTAAATGATTTCCTAAAAGTAAATTAATGATGCTTTTAAAAATTCTAATTTTGGTTCTCTGTATTTTATATTGTAGTACCAAAACATTATTTTTTATTATATAACACACTGAAGGATTATTAAGTATATATAAATGTTATATTATTCTTCACATTCTATAATTTTAACTTAATTTTTAAAAAATGTATTCATGTTGGCATACACACCCACATACACTCACATACTTATACACCTTGCTTATTTTAAAATCCATACATTATTCTGTTAGATGGGTGTGTGATATTTATCTATTTTCCCAATTAGTGTAGTTTACTTTCTTCTGGTTTTTGCCATTATGAATTATGCTACAATGATAATTCTTTTTAAAAAAAAAAGATTTTATTTATTTACTTGACACACAGAGAGAGGTCACAAGTAGGTAAGGCAGGCAGAGAGAGAGGAGGAAGCAGGCTCCCTGCCGAGCAGAGAGCCCAATGCGGGGCTCGATCCCAGGATCCTGAGATCATGACCTAAGCCGAAGGCAGAGGCTTTAACCCACTGAGCCACCCAAGAGCCCCTACAATTATAATTCTTGTACATTCTTCTTTATTAATTCATACAAGAGTTTCTCCATGGTATACATTGAGAGTTATAATTTCTGTGTCATGAGATACATCAGCTTTACTGTGTATTACCTAACTGATCTCCAAAGATTTGGACTATTTGATATTCCTACTAGGAGTATCTGAGACTTTCTGTCTCTCTAGTACTTGTCATTGTCAGGCATTTTGCTTCTTCTGTTTCGTTTTTTGCCAGTGACAGGTGCAGGAAGTTCTTATATATATATTATTCATAGCTAAATTGGTAAAATTGAAAGGAAGGTATAGAGAGATTTCCTATACATGCACAGCTTCACCCATTATCAACATAACCCCCAAGTGGTATATTTATTTTATTCTGTGAACATATATTGACACCAATTGACAACATTGACAATCAAAGTCTATAATTTACATTAGGGTTCACTCTTGATGTTTCAGTACATTCTGTGGGTTTAAACAAATGTATAGTGACATGTATTCATCATTATTTGCCCTGGCCTAAAAGTCCTCTGTGTTCTGCTTATTTATCCCTCTCCTCCTCAGCCACATACCAATCCCGGGCAATTACTGATCTTGTTACCATCTCTGTAATTCTGCCTTTTCCAGAATGTCATACAGCTGGAATCACACAGTATGTAGACTTTCAGACTGGCTTCTTTCACTTAGTAATATGTATTCAAATTTCCTCCATGTTTTTTCATGTCCTGCTAGCTTATTTCTTTTTAGCACTGAATAATATTCTTTTGTATTGATATGCCACAAATTATTTATTCATTTACCTACTGAAGGACATCTTGCTCATGTGTAGAAAAACTTTAATCTTCTTCCTGTGTGTCTCTCCCTTATTCTTACATTATGGACACTCTATTGATACTTCTGATCACCAAATGTGTATGGGTTTTCTCACCCCAAGCAAATCTCTGTGACACCAGCTGGGTGTGCTACAATTTAACTCAGTTCTGACACTTAACAGCTCAGTCCCTTGAGGCTGCCCCTACTTCAGATGCTAATCAGTAGTAGTTCTCAAGTTAATACAACTTCTATCCAACTTGGCTATACATCAAAGGTTCCTACGGTTTCCTTCTGCTTGGATTCAATTATTCGTTGGAGCAGCTCACAAAACTTCAGGAAACACTTGTATTTGCCATTTCATTAAAGGATACACATGAACAGCCATATGAAGAGATATATAGGTGAGGTCTGGGGGGGTCTTCTGGGATTTCTGCCATTGGAGAGTTGGAGTGCATCATCCTCTGGTCTGTGGATGTATTCACCCACTTGGAAGCTCTCTGAACTGTATGTGTTTGGGATTTTTATGGAGGCTTCATCATGTAGGTGTGACCAATCTTTAAATCCATTTCTAGCTCCTCTCCCCGCTCTGGAGAATGGGGGTGCTTTGGCTGAAAATTCCAGGCTTCTGACTTAAGCCTTGGTCTTTCTGATGACCAGTACCTATTTCAGAACCATCTGAATCTGAATAACCCACCCAGAGTCCTCTCATTAGAACAAAAGAGACTCTGAGTATTTATAGGGATTTCAGGAGTTCTGTGCCAGGAATGGGGACAAAAACCAAACTGATATTTCTTACACTAAATCACAACATCAAGTTTCTTCCAAGTTTTGGCATTTTTAAATAAAGCTGCTATAAACATTCATGTTCAAGATTTTGTGTGGGCTTGAGTTTTCAACTCCTTTGGGTAAATACCAGGGAGTGTGATTTCTGGATCATATGGTAAGTGTATATTTAGTTTTGTCAGTCACAGCCGAACTGTCCTCCAAAGTGGCTGAATAATTTTGCATCTCACTAGGAGTACACAAGATTTCCTGCTATACCACAATCTTTCCAGCATTTGGTATTGTTTGTGTTCTGAATTTTGTCCATTCTAAAGGTGTGTAGTGGTATCTCATTGTTGTTTTAATTTGCATTTTCCTGATGATGAGTGATGTTGAGCATCTTTTCATATACTTATCTGCCATCTGTATATTTTCTTTGGTGAGATTCTCTTAAGGCTTTAATTTGCATTTCCCTGATTGCTAGTGAAATTGAGCATCTTCATTCATTTATTGGCCACTTTAATTTTTTTCTCCTGTGAATGACCTATTCATATGCTTTGCATATTTTCATTGGGAAGTTGTACTTCTGGTTGTCATTCATGCTCTGCAAATATCTTCTTTCAGTCTGTGACTAGTTTTTCCACTTTGTTTATAGTTTCTTTTTATGCAAAAAGTTTTAGTTATAACATAGCAAATATATCAGAATTTTCTTTTATGATTTATGCTTCTCATGTCTCCTTCCTTACCCAAAGGTCAAAAATATATTATATTTGCCTTGAAACGTTTTAAAGAATCGAATTTAATTTTGCACATGGATAAACGATTATCCATCACCACCATGATATTGTTTATCTAATATCCCATTGCAGAGGAGGAAAAAAATCTTTTCCCTTTACTCATCTTAGGTTTTCCAATTGAGGCCCTTTAAATTAGATTGGTAAAAGGCAGATTAACAAGAGGAAAACAAAAAGAAGTTTATTAACATGCATCACACATACACATGGGAATACTCAGAGATGAGTAACTGAAAGGGATGATAGCCTCTTAGTAAAGAACAATCATTTTGCAGAGAAGTGACAAGACACAGGAAAAGGACTTTGAGCTTTAGGAATGGCAAATTGTGGGAAGGCGAAAATATGGAGAAATAATTGTAGGTAAGGGCTAGTTAGTAAAATGTGTTATGTTTCCTCTGGTGCCATCTCTGGGCTAAGGAGGGTCTAGAACTGTCTCTAGTGATTAAGTTCTATCCTTCCTGGTAGACAGAAGAAGAGAGACATCTTTACAAATTTATGCCCTGCTTTTAAGCAAATGTGGGGAGGGTGGGGAACTTTTCTTATATCTGCTTCTTAATAATCCTGATGCCAAAGTGGTGTATTTGGGGGTGGCCTATTCCACTACCCTTTACCATCTTTTCCTCCATTCACTTATAGTGTCTTATCTCTCATCCATTATTGTCATATATGAGTGTGTGAATTTCTAGGATCTTTATATTCCATTGGCCTATTTATTTGTCCTGTGCCAATATCATTTTTGTTCACTTATTAAAATTCCTGATATCTGGTAGGTTAAATATACTATCCCAGTTCTTCAAATTATCTTAGCTATTCTTGGCCATGTGCTTTGGCAATTGTACTTTTAAAATTCCATGGAAAAACCAAAGAAGAATATTATTGCAATTACATTAGGCTTAAGATTAATTAGGGGTGCATCATCTTCCTTCCCCAAAATAAACATATAAGCATAACTTTTCATTTATTCAGCTCTTTTTTCATGAGCTCTGCTAAGTTTACTCTGTCTTACACCATACAACTTTTTCTTCTTTAAATAAGATCTTTTATATTGATTGATTTTAGTTAATATTAGTATATTCATTTTTAGGAATGATATTGACTACTGTATGCTGTTTATTCTACTAATTCGTCTATAGATTCTTTTCAGTTCTCCACTTAGGTGATCATGTAATTGACAAATGATGAGAGTTTTATCTCTTTTTTAATAATAATTATTATTTCTCTTATTCCTTTCCTTTTCTTCTCCCCATGATTATTTTCAATCACTGCATTTACTGTTAGCTAGGTTTTACTGTTGAATACAAGCCATCAGAGTAAGTATCCTTTTCTTGTCCCTGACTTAATGGAAATCTTCACCATTTTCTTGTAGGTTTTTGACAGATGACTTCGGTCAGATTGGTGAAATTCTTTTCCATTTATAGTTTTCTTGTGAGTTTTTATCAACAATGAGTTTGGGAATTTGTTAAAGGAGTTTTCAACTTAGTGGTTTTTTGGGTGGCTTTGCTTATCTTCTGATCATGAGACTGTGACTGTATCTGTCTTGTTTCTCCGCAGGAGACATAAGCAGCTCTAGACTTCAAGTAGCAAACCTCACTGTGGTTCCCTTTCTTGAGGGTGTACTTTAGGTCCTAGAAGCTTTTGCCTATCTGTACCTCAAGTCAGGAAGACCCTACCATCTGCTCTCTTAACAATTTTGCATTTTTTTCCCCATTTCTGGCCAAAAATATGTTGACTTTGTATCTGAGAAGGCCATGTTTTTCTGATATTGTTATTTTATATTTTACCCATTTTTGGTATGCATTTGGAACAAAAAGTGTTATCAAACTGAACTTTCACACTTTTAAGTAAACAACAACATGAATTTGGTTTTCTTTTTCAGATATTTGATAGCTAAGTGTAATAATGTTCCACGGCTACTCTAATAAAGTATCACATTTAAAGAGAATATCCTCCTCTGTCTCTCTTTTCTCCTCTTATAAGAGTATCCATCAAAACAGATTATGGTTCTACCCCAGTGACTTCATTTTCACTTGATTAGTCTGCAAGTAAGTACTTGCAAGTAAGTCTTCCAAGTAAGTACTTCACAAGTACTAGGGATTAGGACTTCAACATATTTTTTTGGGACACACTATTCAATCCACAACACTAGGTGTATGCAGCCATCAATTATATATTGAATTTAACATTTGTTGTTATACAAATATCATCTATATTTCAATTTATGTATTTGTATATCCAAACATATAAATAGATGATAGATAGATAGATAGATGATAGATAGATAGATAGATAGAAACACGTTTACACATATTTCTCTGATTTTCTCTTTGCATCATCTCAAATTCTGATCTCCATTTTTTCAACCCTGGTTTGCTTCCCTTAATTCTATAAAACAATTTATCTCTTTGAATTTCAGTTGTAATCCTGATTGTATAACCTAGTAAAAAGCAGTGTCTTAGTTTGGGCTGCTATAGCAAAGTACCATAGACTAGTTGGCTTATAAACAACAGAAATTTATTTCTCACAGTTCTGGAGGTGGAAAGTCCACGATTGCCAGCATGGTCAGGTAGTTCTCATGATAGCCTTCTTCTGAGTTGCAAATTGCCAGCTTCTCCACACATGCCATAAAGAGGACTGGCAAACTCTCTGAGGTCTCTTTTGCTAATCCTATTTATGAGGGATCCAACCTCATGACCTAATTATCTCCAAAGACCCCCCCCCAAATGTATGAAAATACTGAATATAATTGTCACTTTGGGGATTAGATTTCAACATATGAATTTGGGGAGATAGAAATATTCAATATATAACATGCAGAAAGGGTCCAAGCTTCTCATTCTAATAGCAACAAAGTACTTTAACAAGAATAATTTTTCAATCACAGCTTTCAAATAATAACAAACAAAAGGTGTATGTATGGAGCTCTTTTTCACTAGTATCAATACCTCCTTGTAATTGTGGAAATCGCTACTTTAAAAAAATCAGGCATTTAATACTGACTGAATAAGGAATAAGGCATAAAAACTCACCTGCAATAAAATGTCAGAATTTTGTAGTAAACTAATGAATCAGAATACTGCTGCTCTAGGACACCCAAAAGAAAAGTGGAACAACCAAGGAAGAGGACTTTTAAATTCATGGTTAAAATGACCTAAAAATGTACTGTGGAATGTAGTGTACATGTGTGTACGATGACAATGCAAAATATAACAAACTAGCTATTTATAAATTAAAGATTCTTCATCACTAATAAGTATGTGTGGAGTACATGCTATCTGTGAGATCAATGTGTCAAATTTTTATGTGAAACATTATACTTATTTAAGTATAAAATCTGTGTTAAGAGCTTGTGCATTGGTAGGTTGGGACAGGGAAGATATAAAGTAAATGTGCAAATCTCTTTAATGAGAAATGAGTATATTTCTTCAATGTTGTCATTTATGCCTCAAGCATTTTATGTATTTGACCAATAAATTCTAATTTCATTAGTGATGAGTAGAGAACATCAAAATCAACAAGTGTTAAACTATATAGGGCTTCTATGTTCCTAATGTTATTTTGTGGATTTTTTCAAAATCTCTTTATGTCGTAAAAATATAAGTCTTCCCAGAGGACAAGACCCCCAACCACTATCTTATGAATATATAAGTCAACAGAGAAGAAGTGGCCTATTTCAAGTACCATTGATAGACATTAGTCAATTTGCCTTCATTTCTACCATGACAAAAATACTATTTCTCTGCCTCACCTGCTGGACCATGCCAGCTGGTTAGATACCAAATCTCAGAAAGTACTAATTAAAATAAAAATAGCTAAATCTGGAATAAGTAACAAAATGCAGCTCTGGAACAGTGTGAAAATTTATAAGTGATCATTATCGACACCTGCAGTCTATTTTGCTGTGCTTATGATGACTTGCTGACAATTGTCTAGTGGTAGCACAAAAGACTGAAAAGTAAAAGCAGAAAGCTTCAACTTTCTTAGTGGTAATTAAACTCAATTTCTCACCAATTTTTTTTTTAAGATTTTATTTATTTATTTGACAGAGAGAGAGAGATCACAAGTAGGCAGAGAGGCAGAGAGAGGGGGAAGCAGGCTCCCTGCTAAGCAGAGAGCCTGATGTGGGGCTCGATCCCAGCCCTGGGATCATGACCTGAGCTGAAGGCAGAGGCTTAACCCACTGAGCCACCCAGGCACCCCTCTCACCAGTTATTTTTTAAACTAACTAAGTTAATATTTATTGATATCAAACTGCAGCAATATTTATGCCCTCAAATTTTTCATTATTCAAGTATAATTCAACAATAACATTCTGTGATATGTATAGTGGAAAAAAACATTTAAAAAAATCAACAAGGTACTTATTAGATCAGTTTCCTTGCCTGTAAAATGAGGAAATATGCCTAGCTCAGGAATGCATGGAAAGTGCCACTCTCAACTGCCACATCCAATGTGGACATTGATCATGAGGAATTTTGTGATCTGGGTTATGAACAGTCTGCTCTATCAGGCTTTGATGTAGATTGTTGTGTTCCTAAAATCTGTGGGCTGAAAGAATAGTTGCTTGTCTTTCCTCCATATACTCAATATACTATGCGGTAACAGGGACAGCATAATTGTATAAGGGACTATCATTTAGACAAGGAAACAATAAAGAAACACTAATCAGTGGTCCACAACAATGCAAGAATCCAACAGGATCTGACATTAGGAAGATCTTTCACCCTGAGTTGGAACATTCATGATTAGACCTGAGTCTGCTCTTTGGGTGGGAAACCCTTGCCCACCCTCCATTATGGTCCTTGTCTTTCCCTCTGCAAGGTTCTTCACTTCCATTCGTCTTACCTGACAGATTTGAAATGAATATTAGAAAATATTTCTTCTTTTCAAGCTGTCCATTTTCAACTTATGCAAGGGGTACTGAGCAAATGTAGTTTTGAGTTCCAAAATGTCAAAAGCCTTTGGCTTAGACCAAAGCCCTGGCTATGATTTTTTCAGTAACACAATTTTTTTCAAAAACTTAGTTCTCAGAGTGCCCAGGTGGCTCAGTAGGTTAAGCATCTGCCTTCAGCTCAGGTCATGATCTCAGGGCCCTGGGCTTGAGGTCCACATCTAGCTCTCTGTTCAGCAAGGGAGTTTGCTTCTCCTTCTCACCCTCCCTATGTGCTCAGCTTCTCTCTCTCTTTCTCTCTCAAATAAATAAATAAAATATTTTAAAAAACAAAACAAAACAAAACTTAGTTCTCTTTGCTTCTAGTTGGTTTTATAAGCCAGTAAACACCTAAATTTGTTTTGACCCTGATTTCTTTTGTTTCTTATAACTTCTGACTTCCATTGTCAATGTAATTATGGTGACCTTATGTAAGGCAATCTGAAACATAAAGTTGGAAAACCATACCTTCATCTAATCTGTGCTCTCAATTACTTTATCAAACTAAGAAGTTTGACTAGGCTTTTATTTTTCTTGTGGCTTTTTTAAAGTCCCAACTCTTAACACTGATATCTGGAAACAGCTTTTTCAACCTATTGAAATTAGCCCTGAATTTCTGGGCTTTTTAGGATACCTCTTATTTATGCCAGCAAGACTTGCCAATTCTTTCTTAAGCTTATTTTTTCTTATAATATTTCATCAAATCTACCAATAATAATCGATACACACTAAGGGTTTATTTTTTTTAACCTAATAATATTTCCAAGAGCTGCTTTCTTAGTAGATAAACTTTGCCTTTTAGTTTACTCCAGGTAACAGTGTGCCAAATGGACTGTCAGTGTACAAAAATGAATTTACAGCTTTCCAGCCTTTTCTTCAGTTGTCAATGCCTGTATTAATTGGGAAATTAATACTTTCTTCTTTAACAAACATTTCCCAAAATTTCAGAAGCATAACTCTTACAAATGTAATTTTTGCTCATGTTGCAGTCTTTTGTGGGTTTGTCAGAAGTTCTAAAATGTTTCTTAGAAATGTATCTATGTTGGGGCACCTGGGTGGCTCAGTGGGTTAAAGCCTCTGGCTTAGGCTAGGGTCATGATCCCAGGGTCCTGGGATCGAGCCCCACATCGGGCTCTCTGCTCCACAGGGAGCCTGCTTCCTCCTCTCTCTGTGCCTGCCTCTCTGCCTACTTGTGATCTCTGTCTGTCAAATAAATAAATAAAATCTTTAAAAAGAAAAGAAAAAAGATATGTGACTAAGTAAATCAGACTTCTAAGGAAGGCAAATTTTAGGACTAAGGATTAGTTCTTTACTCGCAGCCCCATAAGAGAAAAAGGGAGCTTAAAAGATCTTATAAAATATTTTAAGTCTAGGCCTAGAATTAGTGCATTATTTGTGTCCTTTTCTTATTGGCCTTAACTCAGTCACCTGGTCCCACTGAGACATCAGAGAAACTGGAAACAATTGTCTTTTATTTGATGAAAGAAAACCAAAATAACATTGTGAGCTCAGAGCTTTGTAGATGCTATAAACACTCTTAATTTCTATTGTTATCACTCATTTAAATGTGATCATTATTTCACATTTAATCTTAATGAATATTTTCACTGACTATAGAATTCTAGCATGGCAGTTATTTCCTTTTAGCAAATTAAAACCATCATCCATTGATACCTGCCTTCCCATTGTGACTGTTGAGCATTCAGATGTTACTGTAACTATTCTCTTTTGAAATATTCTATCAACCTCCATTCCTTACTTTCAAGATTTTCTCCCCTTCTTATGTATGTTTGCAAGTTTGTATGAATGTATTTGCAGTTTTCGTAGGTTGTAGTTAAGCATTCATGCTGGGTTTCTTATATAAATTGTGGATTACTGTAATCAAATAGTCAACCAGGATAATTTCTTCTTTGTAAAAATATTGCAATTAATAAATGAAGGAAGAAGGATCAAACTATATCCATTTCCTAAGTCCTAATCTATGAATGGATTTAAGCAAAGCCTTCTCCTATCTGTTTAACAAATCACCCCAATTTTTTGTGGATTAAATAATCTTTTATTTTGCTCATATTTTGTAAATCAGAAATCAGAATGGGCTTGGCTGGGCATCTCTCACTTGGGAGTCTCTCATGAAGCTGAAGGCAATGGGTGGCTGAGGCTACTGTGATCTGAAAACTCAGCTGGACTGAACATCCAACATAATCCACTCATGTAAAAGATGATGCTGGCTGTCAATGAGAGCTCTAAAGTATCTGGTGGATTTTTCAGCATGAGAGTCTCAAAGTTATCAGACTTGGCATATGACAGGTGACACCCCTTAGCGCAGGATTTCTTAATTTTGGCACTACTGATATTTTTGGATTAGATGATTCTTTGTTATAGAGAGCTGTCTTGTGCACTGTAGGATGTTCAGCAGCATTGCTTTCTTCTACTCAATAGACGGCAGTAGTAAAACCCTCTCAGCTGTGACAACCAAAAATATCTCAGACCAAATGTCCCCTGAGGAGAAAGAAGGAGACCATAGATCACTTTTGGCAGGGAACCATTGTCCAAGAGTAAGCACCCAAAACAAGCTAAGTGGAAACTTGCATGATTTTTCTCTGACCTAGTTTTAAAAGGCTCATAACATTATTTTCACTGCATTCTATTGGTTATAAGAATATCACTAAAGTACACTGAGATTCATGTGGAAAGCTTATATATCCCACTCTTTAATGGTGGGAGTATCAAAAAAAATTAACATTTTAAAATAGCTACAAATGATCATCAACATCAGAAAGAAAAAAAGAAAGAGGAAAAAAATGAAAACACGTGAAACTGATAAAGCTTCTAGCTCTAACCAGAAATTTATAGAAACACAGGGAATATGCTAAATGACACACAAGAATTTAATGAGCAAAATCCAGTCAATCCAGATCATGGAAAGGTCTAAAAATAAAAGACCCGGTTTGTGTAACAAATGAAATTCAAGCTCCAACAAGTCATTGAGAAGCCTACAGATGAACAGAGAGTGAAGAGTACTATCAAACATTGAAATGTATATACTTTATTTGAATTCTGATTCAAAAAATGATGAAAAATTATGAGATAATTAGTGAATTTGAATACTATATATTTAATATTAAGAAATTATTCTTAAGCTTCCAGCTCTGATAGTGGTGTTGTGTTTTTATTTCAAAAATGAAACATCTCCTGAAATATTTGAAGTTGAAATAATATGATGTCTGGCATTTGCTTCAAAATAATATGGGATGAAGGAGCAGTCATTTCTAATTCTTAAAATCATATGAATATATGAATCTTTACTCATAGTATTGAGAAGATGGTCACAACCTTATTCACTAATTTTAGTTATTTTTTTCTAAATTGTTAAATATATTTCAGTAAATCTTAAGAGATAATTTTTAATGACTTAAAATTTTTATTCAAATTATAAAATATATACCTATGATAAAGAATTTTGAAAGCATAGAAAACCTTGAGGGAAAAATAATAAGACATTAAAACTCAGAGAAAACCAATGTTAAATTCTAATGTTTCCTTTTTATCATATTTTTATGCATGGGCATAATGTAAAGGTAATTAGGATAACACTATATATGCCAGTTTCCCAACCAACATTATATAATGTTCATTTTCTCATTTTCCCAAATTCTTCAATAACTCTCTCCCAAGAAAATTTTACAGTTGTAGTCACATAAGTCTTATACAAACAAGGTAGTTCCAAGGTCTTTTGTTGAGTATTTTAAAAACATATTACTGTAAATGAAAACTCATCTTTGCTCATGTCTACCTATTGGCTATGAATAGCATATTTTAAAATTTTTTTAAAAAGAAAAGTTTTAAAACTCAACTTATTTATTTTAGGATTTTCTCTTGGATTTTCCCAATAAAATTTGCAAAATTTTTTCATCTTCCCAATGATTATATTATTTTTGCTTCCTTTCTTTCTTTACCCTGGCAAAACCAGCAATAAACTGGTTAAATAATAATGGTATTAACCATTACATTTTTAAAATATGTATTCTCCAAAATTTATCAGTATCAGATGACATAATTTGAATGTTTCTAAACCTAAGATGTCATTTTGGTTTTTGTCAATCCTCAAGGGATACAGATTCACAGAAGTCTCTGGTCTAGGATACATTAGAATTCTCACAAAACAGTCATTGTAATCCATAGGATCAGATCTAATTAATCATTATAATTGGGTCAGTTCCAGGAAAACTTGAGAATGATTCCAAAAGCCTTAAGTTCATAAACTCTTTGGGGGTGCATTCTAATTATTGCTCTAAATGGTGTAGGGATAGAGAACTGAAATGAAATCAGGGACTCAGCCCAAAGCCTTCAGGATATTTGGAGCTATAACAGCCCACAACACAACACCAACCAAGATTTTAAAATGATGGACATTTGAAAACAGTTTCTTATCCTGAGGTCAGATGGCAAAGAGAAAGACAGCTTCATACTGAATAAATGATGATTTCCATAGAGGCACAGCTATGGCTCCCAGATTTTATATTCTGGACATCAAGGTCAGTAGCCAGCCATGGGAACATAAAATAGTGGCAGATGGCACTTTTGCACTTCATATAAAGCAAAAGAATGGTAATCATATAAGTCCTAATATGCTGTCTGGTCAAAGAAATAATTCTAAAACAGTGAAAAATATCAATCAGTTCTGACCAGTCATGTTTGTCAGCCAGTTATGTAATAAACTGAATACTATACAAAGTACCGTTTTAAAATTTTCTTTGTTTTATAGAGAACAGAAGATAAAGGCAGAAATTATAAAAGCTGTTATATCTACTCTGTCTCTATTAAAGATTAGAAAAAATTGAACCAGATAAATGATTGTATACACTATCTCTTTTATAAAAACTGGGTCAGGTCTGTACCAGTAGGTGAGTTTCAGTCTCTCTACTTTCTTCTTTTCTTTTCTTTTTCTTTTTCTTTTTCTTTTTCTTTTTTTGAATATATCATATCCTACTAGCTAAACCCAGCAAGAAGAATAACTCTAGGTTGATTATGGAAAGCTTTTATAATCAGTAAACTCCCAGTCATTGGAGATACCTAAATAGGATCTGGATAATAATGATTGGCAATTTGTTTAAAATGGATTCAAACATCAGAAGATTGGTTGGATTTTATGACATATAGTGTCACATCCACTGATAAATTTATTTTATTCTTTAAAATCATAAAGTAAAGTTTTTTGACATTCTTCCATGTGCCAGTTTTCTACTACAGAGTAATAAACCACTCAATAACTTACTAGTGTAAAACAACAGTTTTATTATCCTCACGAATTCTGATCTGGAATTCAGATAAGGCATAGTAAGCATGGTTTGCAATCTCTGCTTCATGGTTTCTGAGGTCTCCATAAAATAGAAACAATACAAATAAGAGTCTCTCCTTACAATGCAACAAAAGAGAAATCAAAACCAACCAAACAAATAAAATACCTCAAATCCCTCCAAAATTATTTTTTCATTTGGAATTAAAAAACAGCAACCAACTCTCCATGAAACAACTCTTGGATTAAAAAGAAAAATAAACATCCTGAAATTACAGTATTTCTAGAACATACTTATAATGGAAATACTACATATCAAAATCTATGATATAATAAAAGTAGTGATTTGAAGAAAATCCACAGCCTTACATAAGTATATCAATAAAAATGATATATTATTTTCTAACTCAAAAGTTTGAAAAGGAATACAAAATTATACAAAAGGGGAAACTGTAGGATAAAAACAGGGATTCATGAGATTAGAAAAAGGATAGAAATAATAATGGTTTTTTAAAATATCTAATAAAATAAACAAGCCATTAGCTAATCTAATTTTGAAAATATGAGAGAAAGCACAAATATACAAAATAAGAAGTAACAAGGGGAAAATAACTATCAAAATATATATATATATATATATATACACATATATGTGTGTATGACTAATTTCTGTAATTTGATCCAAATAACTTTAAAACTCAAAATGAAATAATGGATAATTTTCTATAAAATGAACTCAATAAAACTGACCACAGTAGAAATAGAAAGCTTAAATAGACCAATTTCCATAGGCACTACTGCAAAAAGTTATTAAAGCACTATTTACATAGTCACCAAGCCCAGATAGTTTACCAGGGAATTCTACAAAATCTTCAGAAACTATGTAATATTAATATTGTTAATGTCAAAACAAATACTAATCTTGAATTGTTTTGGAACACAAAGGAAAATTTTTGAATTTTCATGAACAAAATAGAACATGGACATCTAAACCTGATAAAGATTCCTCTCTCTCTCTCTCTCTTTCTCTCTAATACACACACACACACACACACACACACACACACACAAATAGCTATAGATCAATCTCATGGAATGTTAATATAAAATGATTCTATAGGCAACTGGTTTTTATGCCTGACTGGTTGAATTCAATAAAATACTTGAAATATATTTATATTTACATCCATTCTATTTTTTAAAAAATTATCACCTAATAGTGTGATGGTCATCTACAGAGATGCCCAATGAATTTACCTAACAGAGAAAAGTGAACTTATCAGAACTTACCAGAGAAGTGAACTTCGTAGGCTGCCTAAGCAATAGAACACATTTCTTGACTTTCAGAGTGAATCCCAAGTGGCAGTAGAAGTTTTAACTGTTTATTTTGTTTCTGCCTTCTGTTCCTGCATTGAATTTGTCTTGATTTTGTTTCTGATTTACATAAACTGGTAAGTTATTATCCTCTGGTGAGGTAGCAATGATTGAGAGTTTATTCTATAGTCTTATACAGGTGTTGGCAAATTAATTTTGCAAAAGGCTGGATAGTAAATATTTTGGGTTTTGAGAGTCATATAGTCTTTGTTGCAACTACTCAACCCTGTCATTGTACTATAAAAACAAACAGACATTATGTAAATGAATAAACATGATTGGGTTAAATAAAACTTTATGTATGGGAACTAAAGTTTTAATTTTTTAATTTTAATGTGTCAGAAAATATTATTATTTTACACTTAAAAGTGTAAAATCTATTCTTTGTGAAACATCAAAAATGGGCAGTATGCCAATTTGGCCCACAGGCTGACTTGCCAACCTCTGATCTAACAATTTGGTGATTACTGTTCAATGATGATAAATGTCTATTTTCAGCATTAGATAAAAGAAAATCTCATTTTTTAGTCTTTTTGATTAAGTTCCATTTTGAATTCAAATTGATTTAAAAATTCTGTACTCATTGGGAAGAATAGCATTTGATATATGGAACAATATTTCTTTATGTTTGTGCTTAGTTTTGATCTATAGCTGAGGTTGTACAACTGATGAATTACAGTATTCTTTGTGTTTCTTTGTATTTAAATGCTTTTACATGTCATTGTTTTTCTACTTCTGGAAGCTTCAATGAATTATTCTATTTGTTTCTTAAATTAAAATAACTCTGTTGGGATTGGCTTATAGAGATAAATAAGCACTTTTATAAATAAAATATTTCTAAAATTCCCAGAAAATAAGAGAATTAAACTTCTAATAGTTTAAATGAACTGGACTTTAAAAAATCCTTCTTACAGAAATTGTTAGCACAGAAACATTTTGGAAGTGAGACTAGTTTAAAATATTTATTTTAAATAAATAACGGTTTTTCCCCTGGTATATTAGTGTTAAGTATTATACAAACTCATGTTTTATTCTACTTGGGTTTTTATCACCTAGATAATGTTATTCTGGAAATCCTAAATTCATACAGTTGGATAGAACAATATAATGACAACTCTTACATGATATTCAAGTTATGAATAATATATATATTTATATTTAATTAAATTAAAGCATCATGTTAGTAAACTTTTTAAATTGATAGTAATTTATAGTGTGTTAAGTTAAATATTTCTAAAACTTTCAACTAATGTTAAATTGAGCAATTAATAGGTAATTCTTAGAATATGTAGATATTTTTTAAGATTTTATTTCTTTATTTGAGAGAGAGAGAGAGATCACAAGTAGGCAGAGAGGCAGGCAGAGAGAGAGGGGGAAGCAGGATCCCCGCTGAGCAGAGAGCCTGATGTGGTGCTCACTCCCAGGACCCTGAGATCATGACCTGAGCCGAAGGCAGAGGCTCAACCCACTGAGCCACCCAGGTGCCCCATGTAGGTATTTTATAAATGAGATGGAATACTGAAACATTGATCAAAGACTAATTTATTTTTAAATACTCTTGCTTCTCATTTTTATGTGCTACAGAAAGTTTCTATCTTTGGGGCATGAGTTTATCTGCCTAGATTTATAACTTGGTTCTGAAAAGAAGCTATGGAATGTGCTATAATTCACATTTTGTTTTGATGAACTTGCTTCCTTGGTTTTCTGATTAATGCCTTCACCTAAAACAAGTGTTAGCAAATGATGTCCCATAGGCTATATTTGGCCAGTCACCTGTTTTTATAAATAAAATTTTACTGGAACACAGCTAAACTCATTCATTTACATTTGTCTATAGCTGCTTTTTGCTATAACAAGAGTTGAGTAGTTGCAACAGAGACTATGGGGCCTGCAAATCCTAAAATATCAGTTTCTTGCCATTTATAGATAGTGTTTGATGACCCTTACCTTAAATATGAAAGAAATGCACATTAAAAACAGAGATTCTGTATCTTACAAGAAGCCATGTCTGTATTTTATATTATCTTTATCATGTCCTTACTATTATTAATAGTTTCCTTCTCAATGAAAGAGCTAGGATTTCTTACAATAGTTTCCTTCCTTCTGTATTTATTTTTAAGTGCTTTGTCACTTTGATTAATTTGATAATCAATTGTTGTTTTTCTGGCACTCATGATCCTATCCATTTTAATCAAATGCTTATGTGCCTTTAATAACTTTCACTTGGTTTCCTAAGATTGGACCTTAATTTAGACAACATTTCTTAATTAGACACACAATGTAAAAGCTGTATGGGAAGAATTATTAAATCAAAAGTGACACTCTTGGGTTAAGTTTGCATACTTTATAAGAAAGCTTAAGAGCTTTCCCAATACTTTTTCTAAACATTGTGTTTTTATCTTTAGGGGAAAGACTGATCAAAATCTTTATGAAATACATATTTATTATACCCAGTTAGAGAATATTACTCTCCACCATTCTATTACTAGTTGCAGTAATAGAATCTCAGTGATTTAAGTGTTTATAGTCTACAGACACCTTTTGATATTCTTCAATGCATGTTTTAAGGTTCTGCTGTAAATTACAGACCAGAGTTTATGTCTTCAAGAAGGGCAATCTGACGGTTTCTTCAACAAATGGTGCTGGGAAAACTGCATAGCAACATGTAAAGGGATGAAATGGATCACTTTCTTATATCACTTTCTTATACCACCTTACACAAAAATAAACCCAAAATGGATGAAAGACCTAAATATGAGATAAGAAACTATCAAAATGCTAGAGGGGAACATGGGCAGTAACTTCTTTGACATCAGCTTCAGGAACTTCTTACCAAATATGTCTCTGGAAGCAAGGGAAACAAAACCAAAAATAAACTATTGAGACTTCATCAAAATAAAAATCAAAATAAAAATCTTCTGAGCCTGGGAGGTGCCTGGGTGGCTCAGTTGTTAAGTGGCTGCTTTTGGCTTGGGTCATGATCTTGGGGTCCGGGGATTGAGACCTGCATCAGGCTCTCTGCTGAGGGAGGGGCTGCCTCTCCTTCTCACACTCCCCTGCTTCTGTTCCCTCTCTCGTTGTGTCTTTCTCTGTCAAATAAATAAATAAAATCTAAAAAAAAGAAAAAATCTTTTGAGCCTGGTGGGTCAGTCGTTAGGTGTCTACCTTTGGCTCAGGTCATGATTCCAAAGTCCCAGGATCAAGCCCTACATTGTTTTCCCTTCTCAGCAAGAAGACTGCTTCTCTCTCTGCCCCCACCCTGCTCTTGCTCTGTCTCTCTCTCTCAATCTCTCTCTCTCTCAAATAAATAAATAAAATCTTAAAAATAAATAAAAATCTTCTGCATAGCAAAGAAAACAATCAACAAAACTAAAAGGCAACCTACAGAATGGAAGAAGATTTTGCAAATGACATAGCTGATGAAGGGTTAGTATCCAAAATATATGAAGAACTTATCAAACACAACACCCAAGAAACAAATAATCCTGTTAATAAATGGGCAGAAGACATGAATAGACATTTTTCCAAAGAAGACATCCATATGGCTAACACATGAAAAGATGCTCAACATCATTCATCATCTGGGAAATACAAATCAAAACTACAATGAGATATCACCTCTTACCTGTTAGAATGGCTAAAATTAACAACACAGGAAACAACAGGTGTTGGTGAGGATTCAGAGAAAGGGGAATTCTGTTACACTGTTGGTGGAAATGCAAACTTGAGCAGTCACTCAGGAAAACAGCATGGAGCTTCCTCAAAAAGTTAAAAATAGAGCTACACTACAATCCTGCAATTGCACTAGTAGGTATTTACCCAAAGGATACAAAAGTACTGATTTAAAAGGACATATGCCACATCTTCTTTATCCATTGGAGTATTATGCCTCCACCAGAAAGGATGAATACCCAATTTTTGTATCAACATGGACTGGACTGGAGATTATGCTGAGTGAAATAAGTCAAGCAGAGAGAGTCAATTATCATATGGTTTCACTTTTGGAACATAAGGAATAACATGGAGAACACTGGGAGGAGAAGAGAAGTGAGTTGGGGGAAATTGGAGGGGGAGACAAACCATGAGAGACTGTGAACACTGAGGAACAAATAGGGTTTTGGAGATAAGGGGAGTGGGAGTTTGGGTGAGCCTGGTGGTGGGCATTAAGGAGGACACATATTGCATGGAGCACTGGGTATGGTACATAAACAATGAATCTTGGAACACTGAAAATAAATAAATAAATAAATAAATAAATAAATAAATAAGGACATATCCCTCCCAATGTTTATAGCACATCATCAACAATTGCCAAATTATGGGGGGGGAAATATCCAAATTATGGAAAGAGCCCAAGTGTCCATCCACTGATAAATGGACAAAGATGTGCTACACACACACACACACACACATACACACAGTGTAATATTAGCCATAAAAAAGAATGAAAGTCTTACCATTTGCAATGACGTGGATGGAGCTAGAGTTAATTATACTAAGCAAAATAAGTTAGTCAGAGAAAGACAAATACCATGTGATTTCACTCATATGTGGAATTTAAAAAACAAAACAGGTGGACATAGGGGGAAAAAAAGAGGCAAACCATAAAACAGACTCTTGACTATAGAGAACAAACTGAGGGTTACTGGAGGGGAGGGGTGTTGGGAGATCAGTTAAGTGGGTAATGGGTACTAAGGATGGCACATGTGATGAGCACTGGGTGTTGTATGTTAAGTGATGATTCACTAGATTCCACACTCGAAAGTAATATAACTAACATAACATACAGTTCTTGTACGTCAACTAACTGGAGTTTAAAACTTGAAAAAAGAAAAAAAAGGCAATCTGAAAGCCTTTTGGAAAGGACTGTACAAGATACTCTAAACAATTGACACCTCAAAGAATAGTCTTTAGGTACAAACTCTTCAGCTGACATTACGTAGGTAACTTTCAAACCATACCATTAGACTGAGTCAGGATTTCCAGGACTCTTTTTAGTCCAGAGGTAAAAGCCTTCAGGAGACCAGACAGCTGACCCAAATTCATCAGATAAAAATTAAGTAGCACTCACCAAACTGCTTAGAAAAATTTTATCATCACTATTTGCTTAGAATATTGTCAATGCTATTTTAGTGCTCTTTTTTATAACTGTATGAAAAAATCCTTTCTCAAACTAGTTCTAACACTTATTTAAATAGACTTCTTCCATAAACTAAAATGAAACATTTTGAAGTGATATCTGCTTCTCAATGAAACCCCAGATTCAGAAACTCTTACTGATGTCCTTTCTTTAATTGCAATTGTCATTTGCATAGGTTTAAGTAGAATCTGTCTTTCTTTTTTAAGACAATAATTGCACAAATTGATTATCCAACCAAAACCTTACCTTCAGTGGCATATTTGAGACTGATTCTCATTCAGTCAGTTACTACAAGCTGCCCAGGCTCCCCTTACTAACTCTTAGTAAGCTATATATGAAAGTGCTTACCAACTTAATGTAACAAAGTACCTACAAACCCTATAGCAAACATCATACCTAATGGTGAAATATTTTAAAAGTTTCTTTTCAAAAATCAGAAACAAGTCAAGAATGCCTATTACTTCTATTTCTTTTCATCGTTATACTTAGTATATGTACAATAAAACAATAAAAGAAAATCAAATTACAAACATTAGAATCAAAGTGGCCATTATTCAAAGATAAAATGAAAGTCAAGATTCTATAGATAAACTTAGATTAAGTTAAAGAGTTTAGAAAAGTTGCTGGATATACCATAGCCACTTATACTCCATGCAGCAACAAGTGATTAGAAGGTAAAACTTAGGATTACACCTGATTTAGGGGAAAATGTGCTTTTTCTGAAGAAAAAACTTAACTAAATGCAGAACTATGCTATATTCATGGATAGGAATTCTTACTATCATAAAGATTTCAATCCTCCCCCAAACTGATCTATAAAGTCAATGGCATTTCAATAAAAATTACCAAAAAAAAGTTTTGTTTCTATAAATTGAAAGTTGTTAAATTTTATATGATTAAGCAAAGAGATAGGTTTAGCCAAAACACTCTTGAATAACTAAGTAGGCGAGTTGCTCCAACAGATATCAAGACCTACTATGAAATTATTATATTAATTAAAATTTTCTGGTGTTGAGGTGCCTGGGTGGCTCAGCCATTAAGTGTCTGCCTTTGGCTCAGGTCATGGTCCCAGGGTTCTGGGATCAAGCCCCGCGTCGGGCTCCCTGCTAAGTAGGAAGCCTGCTTCTCCCTCTCCCACTCTCCCTTCTTCCATTCCCCTCTCCCTGTCTCTCTCTCTGCCAAATAAATAATAAAATTAAAATCTTTAATAAATAAATAAATAAACAAACAAAATAAAAATAAAGCTCTGTGGTGTTCACACAGAGATAGGAAAATAAAGTAATGAACAGAATAGAAGACCCAACACAAGCCTGTGCATGTATAAAAAAAGATAGATTTGTAATTGCAAAAGGAGTTATTCAATAAATGAGGGGATGGCAGTTTTCCAAATGGAAGAACAACTAAAATGGTTCCTACCTCACATAGTACATGAAAATCAATTTCAAGTGAATTAAAGAACTTGAATATTAAAGGAAAATCTACATAGTTTTAAAAAGAGAATATTGGGGCACCTGGGTGGCACAGTCAGTTGAGTGTCAGACTCTTGATTTTGGCTCAGGTCATGATATCAGGGTCCTGGGATCAAGCCCAGAGTCAGGATCCCTGCTCAGTACAGAATCTGCTTAAGATTCCCCCTCTCCCTTTGCCCCAGCCACCCACATGTGTGTGCTCTTTCTCTCTCAAATAAATAAATAAATAAATAAATCTTTAAAAAATAAAATAAAAAGAGAATATAGAAGAGGATCTTCAGGACTTCAAGTTAGGAAAGGATTTCTTATTATCCTAAAAGTACCAAGGATAAAAAGGATTTTTGGATACATATAGATACAAGAGAGACTTACATCAGAAGTCTTTCTTCAAAAGACATAACAGAAAATGTGTTTACAATTAGAAACAATGCAACATAGAGAACTGACAATGATTATATTCAGGATATATAAAGAATTCTTATGAAGCCATAAGAAAATAGCAGTCTCAAAGTCACCATGTTGGCTTCACTGAATAACAATATTACCCTAAAACTCAGCAGTTATAAAACAAAGAACATTTATTATTTCACTGTCTCTCTAGGTCAGGAACCAGGTGTCTCAAAAGGCTGCAACCAAGGTGCCAGAGGGTACCACAGTTCACATGAAGACTCTGTCAAGGCAAAAGCTCCTTCTGTGCTCACTGACATGGTTTTTGGTTGTTGGCAAGATTCAGTTCTTGGCAGTCTGTTGGATTAAGGGCCCCAGTTCCTTGCAGCTTTTAGCCAGGAGCCTCCCTCAGTTCCTTAACATGTGGACCCCTCCTTGGGAGCTCACAACACAACTTCTGACTTCACTCAGAGTAATAGAGAGTGAACGAAGAAGAGAGAGCAAACAAGACTAAAGCCACAGACTACTTGGAACCTAATCTCAGAATTGACATCCCATCATTTTTTCCCACATTTTATTTGTTACAAGCAAATCACGAGGTCTAGCTCTCACTCAGGAAGAGATTACAAAAGGGCATGAAAACCAGGAGGCAAGGGTCACTAGAGATAATGACCTATTATGGTCATGATAGAAATGTACAGAATAAAAACAGTCAATAAACTTATTAAGAGATATTTACTTAGAAAAACTAAAAGTCTGACAATACTAAATGTTGGCAAGGATTTGCAGAAATAAAAGTGATAAAAATGTGAACTGATATGACTTTAGAAAATAAGTTCTTATCACTTAAATAAATTCAACTGGCGCATCATCATTACCATCATTACATTGGCATCAACATCAACATCACACTGGCAATTCCATACTCCAAAACCTAGTAATCTAAAACTCTCAAGTATGTATCCTAGAGCTTGCACATTAGAAGACATTCTTAGCCACATTGTTCATAAGAGCAAAAAAGTTAGAAACTAGAATGGATAAACAAATGGTAGTAGATTGATACAACAGAATACTCAATAGCTATATATATCAATAAATGCCAGGTGAGGAAAGCAAATCACAGACAAGCAATATGGTATGATCCAATATAAGTATTCAAAAAAGGAAAAGCTAAATATGGGGCACCTAGGTGGCTCAGCTGGTTAAGTGTCTGACTCTTGGTTTCAGCTCAGGTTGTGATCTCGGGCCCCCATCTCACGGTCATAAGATCAAGCCCCATGTCAGGCTCTGTACTCAGCCAGGCATCTGCTTGGGAGGTTCTCTCCCTCTGTTCCTTCCCCAGGCCCTCTCTCTCTCTCTCAATCAAGTAATAAATCATTTTTTTAAAGGAAAAGCTAAACAGTAGCAATTTTAGGAATACATTTATATAGGGTTACATCAATTTAAAAAAAGCAAAGCAAATGAATGATGTGTACAAAATTAAAACTAGTCCCATGTAAGTGGGAAAAAGGGAGAAATAATGAAAAGGAGCTTGTAGGAAGCTTCCATAAGGACTGTGGTTCAAGAACCCATGAATAATTGAATAAATAACTCCTCATATTTCAGTGAATACATACCCTGAATAAAATGAGGGTATTCTTATATCAACATCATCCTTACTGCTTTCTGTTTTTCTCCACCGAACACTTTTAAAACATATTAAATATTGAGAGTGTATGTGACTTTATGTTTCCTTGAAATACATTCTGGAAACAAGGGAATAAAATAACTAACAAAACAATATAATTATCTGAATTATAACTACAACAATGAACTACAATTTAGTTCTCACAGTAGTGTCCAGTATTTTCATACGATGAATTTACAAAATAATTTTTAAGAAAACAGAGAAACACAGGAGTCATATACATAAAAAATTAAAATATACAAAGGAACACTCCAGTATGTGTCATATTGATACCCTTAGTTCAAATAAGTTGGTTTGTATTAGAGCAAAATCTGAAAAATACTAATATGGAGTCAGAGTGAATATTCTAAATGAGTAAAATGATACAGTATAGTGGTTAACTTAGCAAAATATTACGTTTAAATTATTTGTCTCCAGTGACTCCTGAGAAGGGCTTATTTTTGTGGTTTGAATACAAAAATCTCAGAAATGCTAATCATTCATTCCATCTGGAAATTAAAATCCTAAAGTGCTAGATTAATGAATGTTTCCAGTTAGCTCTTATATGCAGAATAGTAAAGATGTTGTGAATTTGTTTTGACAAAAGTGATTAGACTTTTTTTGACATTTTCAATACTGAGGTTGAAGAAACCAAACATGATGCAGTATAATTTAGTAACACACCAATCTTTATGAAAACACAGAATGCCACTAAGTTAATTATATGATGTTACTAATTTTAGGAATACAAATTTTTCACAAGTTTGGAATCTTAAAAATAAAGCAACACTTCAGTGCATTGACCTTGTTTTCCTTGAAAAACAGATTTTTAAATTGCATCCTTTTCTCCCTGCTCAGGATTTGTAAACAATGTATCACGGGGACATTGTATAGAGACATTTTACTTTTATTGTAAAATATGAGATAATCTACATTCTTATATTAGTCAACCTAATGACTGTTGAGGCTTCATGTAGAATTATTATCAACTTCTAGATGAGCACAGTATAAAGTATTTGTCTTTTAAAACAATTTTAAATTTTGATTACTTAGAGCCCCAAATGGAACAGTTATTTCTTCCCTTCAACTACAATAATATATGTATTGGGAAATAAAGAAGAACTCTAATTCTACTTTTTAAAAAAAGTTTTACACATGTAATAAGTTTGGGGCCTGAGGAGTAACAAGACTTAACTAACCCCTCCCCCTTAAAGATCTCACAGTCAGTAGGGGGAAATATTATTAGATAATTCATTATAATCATAACAAGTGCAACTGAGAAGGAGTAAGGGTGCCCACACTATATAATACTATAATTGGCAATGACACACCTAGTCTTGGGAATCTAGAAGGCAGCTCTAGAGGAAGTAAAGAGGAAAAATGAAAGAAAGGGAATAGCATGCAATGAGGCATTGTCCAAGGCAAGAAGCTGCAGGACCTGCCAAAAACTTGAAAGACAGCTCTAATTGGGACACAGAGATCTGGGGGAGGAAAACTGGAGTGAAATCTATTTCCCTTCTCCATTCTAGTCATTATCCTGGTAAGACTCTAACCACTTTTCCCTTGAGTACTGTACGTACCTCCTCCAAAATATTTTTGCTTAAATTCTAACTACACAGAGCAATCAGAATAATTTTTCTTAAGCTCATTATTATTGTAATGATATACAACCATGCATTACATGTTGTAATATATATATATATTCATATATGCATATATATGAATTCATATACATATTGAATATATATATATATATATATATATAAAATCATGTACATTGTGTGACTATACAGTCAGTCCTTAGCCATCTACTTTATCTTGCCATCGTGTCCTGCCTCTCCCCATCTCAACTCTGTGAACTCTCTTCCTTCGGGTCTCCCTGTACCCGCTCTACTCCAGCCACACTGACTCCTCCTTGCACACCCTCACACCTGCAGCTTGCTCTTAGCTAAATGTTCTCCTAAATCTTCATGACGCTCATTCTCTCCCTTCATTCGACTCTGCTCACATGTCACCCAAACAGTCTTATCAGACTCTCTTCCATCCCTCCATCCCTCCTTTTTCTTGATAGCCCTTAATAGAACTCAACCCGTTATATCTTGATTTGTTTACTGTCAGTCAATTTTTAGAATGTAATCTATGAAAGCAGAGATTGATTTGTTTAATGCCGTCTCTCCAGCTCCTAGAACAATGTCTGACCCGTAATCGGGCTCAATAATATTGCTTCAAAGAGTATAAATGGAAGCGTTGCCTAGCATACCCTTAGTCTAGCATTCATTAACCGTGAAGCCGGATAGCATAGAGATTATGCATCCAGCCAAGTTTGGACCGCCTTGGTTTAAATTCTACCCTGCCATTTATTAAAAAAGATTTTGGGCAAATCATCTAAACATTTTACCTTCAGTTTCTTCACTTGCAAATTAGGAATTGGAATAACAGTACTACCTGGAGGATAATTCTTTGGTTTTTTGAGGGCTAAACGAGTTAAAATAGGTACAGTGTTTGGCACAGAAGCAACAGGGTTAGAGTATTTCTTTTCTCTATTTCCAATACTTCTCTAATCACCCTTCCACATATGCTTAAGACTCCAGCTTATTTGCAAAATATTATAACATGATTGCAGCAAAATCTGTCAGTTTGATATTCTTCACATAGGAGGTGATCACTAGCACATAAAGTAACTTAGTATGAGTTAGAAAAGGTAGCTGTTCTGGGTGGATGAATAGTAAAATGTGCCTCTTCTAGGCTGATGAAACTTTCCCATAGGCTCCCAGAAGGATTTCAACCGCCATCCCTTCAAGCAGATGACCTATGCAGCATAAAACATATAATTTTACACTGCTCTGCCAATCTCTGCCCTCTCATTTCTCCCAAAAGTTAAGTAACAGCTAATTTAACACAAGTTTTAGTGACTGCATTAGTCAGTATAAACAGTGACAAACAATACTCAAATCTCCTGGTTGAAAAAATATATATATTGTATCTTCCTTCTCCTGCACGTTCATCTCATATTATCAGTGAGACTTTGCTTAGGTTTGTTTTTCAGGGGCCCACAGAGTAACCAGTATCGTGAAATTTTCCATATCAGAAGGAACAGATAGCTCTGGAGGGTCTCACAGAAGCATTAAAGACATTAACTGGTCTGGCACATATCACACCTTCTCATAATTCATGGGCCAGAACTAGTACCAGGATTTCTATCCCATCACAAAGAAGGAGGGAATTACATTCCTACCATAAGCCCAGATTGTGGAGAATCAAAAAATATTTACCAAACAGCACTAATTACTGCCATAGAGAATAAGTCTATGTATAAGCTTGCTCTTCTCCAAGACTTCCCCATCTCTGTCCCAGGATATAAAAGCAATAAGTTGGGGCGCCTGGGTGGCTCAGTGGGTTAAAGCCTCTGCCTTTGGCTCAGGTCATGATCCCAGAGTCCTGGGATTGAGCCCCGCATCGGGCTCTCTGCTCAGCAGGGAGCCTGCTTCCTTTTCTCTCTCTCTGCCTGCCTCTCTGCCTATTTGTGATCTCTGTCTGTCAAATAAATAAATAAAATCTTTAAAAAAAAAAAGTGCTATAAATTAAAAAAAAAAAAGCAATAAGTAATTTCTTGGGCATTATCCCCCATCTGTTTTCATGTCCCAAACTAAACTTATTCACTGAAAACAGTAACCAATCTTTCAAAAACAATTTTACAGATGGTACATTATCTTATGCATAGAAAATACTTAATAATACCAATAAACCATAATTTGGTTTTATATATATATGAGGTAGTGAATTCACATGGCAGTCTTAACTTTGATAGTAAGTGTATTATTCAGGGTTTTCCAGAAAGATAGAATGAATAGGATAGATAGATAGATATAGATAGATAAATAGATAGATAGATAGATATAAGAAGAGATTTATTATAAGAATTTGTTCCTGTGACTATGGAAACCAAGCAATCGCAGTCAGAGACCCAGGAGAGCCAGTGGTAGGATTCAGTCCCAGTCCAAAACCCAAGAATCAGAGGATTGATGGGTAAGGCCTGGTGCAAATCTGAAAGGCCTGAGAACAGTAATGCTGACATCTAAGGGCAAGAGAAAATGGATGTCCCAGGTGAAGCACAATGAGCAAATTTTCCTCGGTGGAAGCAAACCAAGTGTCCATCGATTGATGAATAGATAAACAAACACAGTATATGCAGAAAATGGAATATTATTCAGCCTTAAATAGCTAGAATAGTCTGATATATGCTATGATATAGGTGACCATTGAAGACATACGCTAAGTGAAATAAGCCAGTCATAAAGGACAGTTATCGTATGATTTCACTTACATTAGGTACCTAGAGTGGTCAAATTCATAGAAACAAAAAGTACCAGAGCAGTTGCCCAGGGTTGAGGAGGGAGAGGGAATGAGGAGTTAGTGTTTAGTGTTTCCATGTTTCAGCTGAGGAGGATGAAAACATTTTGGAGATGGATGGTGGTGATGGTTTCACACAACATGAATGCACTTAATGCCATAGAAAATGCACTTAAAAATGGCTAAATGGTTAATTTTATGTTATGTATTTTTACCATAATCATAAAAAAGAACAAGTTGCATTTTGAATATATTTTGAAGGTAGCCCCCCAAATCTGAAGGATTTTTTGTGGGTATGAAAGAAAAAGAGGTTTGGGTTTGGTCGAGTAAAATAAATGGGAAGACTCCAAGAGCTGGAAATCTGGGGAGAAAAATCAGAAGTTTGGTTATAAGATTGTGAGACTAAGGTGAAACAGGCAAATGGATTATTGTAATTGACTGACAGACTGGTTTTCCTGCTTTTGCCCTTGCCTTAAGGTCTAATCTCAACATGGCAAAAGAGTAAATCTTATCAATTTAAGTCAGAGTGTTCACACTTCCGCTGAAAATTCCCACTAGGTCTCCACCTCATTCAGAGCAAAATTTTGGTTTTTACTTTTGGCCTGCAGGGCTCCACATCACCTCGCCCTGTGATCTCTGACTCTTCACATCATTTGCTGCACTCCAGCAGCCCTTGACCTCCTGACTCTTTCCAGATCACCCCCAGCTAGACTCTTATCCCATATCCTTCACATTTGCAGACTCCCCTGCCAAGAAGGCTCCACTCTCACTGCACTGCCCAGCTCTTGGCATGTTTATACTTCCTTCAGATCTTTCAGTTTAAATAGTGTCTTTTTAGTGAGGCTTTCCCTGACAGTATAAAATAGTAACCCGACCTTCTGCCATCCCCTGCCTGCTTAATTTTGCTGTCTACTAATTATTATCAATGATATATTCAGTTGCAGTTTATTCGTTTACTGCCCATTTTTAACCTCATAGGGCATAAACTCTGTGAGGGTGGAAATATTCTTTTATTTAGTTCACTAACATCTCCAGTGTATTAGAGTATCTTATCTGATATATGAAATCTTCTCTACATATTTGTTAAATGAATGAAGACATGAACGAGTCTTTTCTGACCACTCCAGAGATGTGTTCAAAGCTGATTGTTGTTCCCTACTCTTAATTTGTAGTAAAATAAGAACTGGGACTGCCCTGCTTACTTCTGTACTGTTTTCTTTAATTATTTACTGTATAGTCTTAAATAGATTGTATTACCAGTACCACACCTAAAATAATATTAATATTCAGTCTCTACGTGATTTTCCAATTGTCCCATAAATGTAACTTCACAGTGTGTTCTAATCAGGGTCCAAATGAGGCCAATACACTGACATCCCCTAGTATTACAAATTTGGCTTGCAAATTTTGTTGTTGTTGTTCTTGAAGAAACAAAGTTATCCATAGATAACTATGGATATCTATATATCCACTATGTGCCCATAGTGTGAATTTCACTGATTACACCCCCATTCTGAGGTCTGAAATGTTCCTCGGTTCTATTTCTTATAAATTTGTTATTGAGGGGCACCTGGGTGGCTTAGTGGGTTAAAGCCTCTGCCTTCGGCTTAGTTCATGGTCCCAAAGTCCTGGGATCGAGCCCTGCATCCGGCTTTCTGCTCAGCAGGGTTTGCTTCCCCCTTTCTCTGCCTCCCTCACTGCCTACTTGTGATCTCTCTCTGTCAAATAAATAAATAAAATCTTAAAAAAAAAATTGTTGTCAAATCTCAGGAGTTCATCAGATCCAGGTCTGAATTTGGTTTTGTTTGGCAACACCACTTCAAATGTGGTAACGTGTTCTTCCTTCAGCCAGCACTTCATCTGTTCTTTCTGCCTTTGCTTAATTCCTTGCCCATTTTTCCTTTATTGGAATACTCAGGCTTTTATGCTTTTGCCATAGAGACATGTATTCATAAACAGCTTATTTTATATTACCATAACAGCATATTTATGGTATCATAAGTGGTACCATATTTTATGTCTGATACAGAAACTTACTCTTCCTACTCAACTTTTTTCTCATTATCTATTAGATCTTTTATTTATTTCATTCACTTTAATAGGCATTTAGTACCCCAAAATACAAAAATGCCATGATATATTTGTTTCCACTTTAGTTAATGCTGTATTATTTTGTGTGCATATGTGTTCACCCGGATATAGAATTGCTCAGTCCTAAAGGAGGCACGTTTCAGACTTCACCATCCCTTGCCAAATTGTTTTCCAAAGCCCTGATAAAAGTTTAAGCTCCCGCCAGTACTGAGCACGGTTTTCTCAAACCTACACCAATACTTGGAATTGTCAGATTTTAAATTTTTGCTGATCAGTTATCTACAAAGTACTTTATTGTTTTTCTTCTCTTTTGCATTCTCTTACTGATGAATTTGATCACTTTGATACGATATGTTTGTTGCCAGGTCAGGCTTCCTGTGAATGACCTCTTCATGTTATTTAGCTACTTTAGCCTGCTGAGACTTTTTTAAAAAATATTTTTCTTGATTAATTTATTGCAGTGCTTTCTTTATCCTTCAAAACAATCTTTGATCAGCTATTGAACTGAAAATATATCTTCTCCTAGACTTTAACTTGTCTTCTCACTGTGCTTGTATTATTTTTTTGATCAAACTGTGCTATTTCTCCCTCAAAATTTATATTTTCATAGCTTGCTTAAACAACCATTACCTCCCTTAAAATTATAAAAATAGTCTCCTGGGCACCTGGGTGGCTCAGTTGGTGGGCGACTGCCCTCGGCTCAGGTCATGATCCCGGACTCCCAGGATCGAGTCCCGCATTGGGCTCCCAGCTCCATGGGGAGTCTCCTTCTCCCTCTGACCTTCTCGCCTCTCATGCTCTCTCTCACTGTCTCTCTCTCAAATAAATAAGTAAAATCTTTAAAAAAAATTAAAAAATAGTCTCGTATGTTTTTCTTAAAGATTTTAGATTCTTTTACTCAAATTTCCATTTTTAGTCACTTCTATTTCTTTCCTATGATCTGATAGATGAATCTTCTTTTCATTTTTTTCCCATAGAGATAACCATATTGTCCCCAGACTGATCACTGGACAGTCTTTCCTTTCAACCATTGATTTGAAATGTCATCTTTGTGGTTTACCAATTTCCCAGATAATGGAGAGTCAATGCCTGAGATCTTTATTTTCTTCAATTTATGAAATTATTTATCATTATATTCAGGCACTATTTTCAGTTTGGGATGAAAAGTTCACAAAAAAGAAATTTTTTTAACCAAGAAAAGATTCAGCCAAACATTAATGGTCCACTCACAGCTCATTTCCAACCATCTACCAATAAACTACTGCCATTTTAAGAGATCACTTCATCCATTTGTGTGTCCTAGTGCACTTGCCAGAATCCTGGAATTGCTGCAAGCAAACACATTGTATATTCCCTCTCTTGGACAAATTCCCCACCTAACAGTCTCCCCCCCCCCCCCCCCCCCCCCCCCCCCCCCGCACCGGCCTACACAGTGCCCTTTCCATATTCATGGCTCACATGAGCCCTGCACATGTCACAGTTCACCAACTTCCCTGGATTATTCACTTGCTTTTCTTCCCCCATGAACATTTTTTTTCCCTGTTGCCTGTGAACTCTGAAATACGTGTCACGACTGAAGAAACGATCAACATAATATTACAAATCTGGAAGTGTTTATTGAAAGACATGTCTGATAAACATTGAACACTTGTGGTTCAAAAATCATACCTTAAGCAGAGGATAAATGCAAATTTACCTGTATAATTTAATGTAAAAAAATCTAGCAGCAATGAAGGTTACTATAAATATTTCCTTTCTACTCCTTTTTGGATTTATCTATTTGACCTCCTTTCTAGTCTCTGACATTTTTTTGGCCAACTTAGTACTAATATGTCATCAGTCAAGCCACCAACAACAAGGAAATCCTATTGTAGGGAAAAAAAAATTAAAGGCTTTAAAATATTGTTGATTGAGGAACGTAGAAAACATCATTTAAAAGCCTTTTAAATTACCATTCCCTCCGTTGCTGCTAAATTTCCCTTTGTCTCATTTCATGCAGCTGGTCTGAATGATGACAGAGTGGTTTGTGATTATGTGGGTGACATTAGGCGCCAGCTGAAATGGACACTAAAGGAAGAATCCAGCATCCTGCATTTATAATTCCTGCTACATTTGGCACTGCACCAACTTTACAAATATGCAATCCCCCTCCCCCCTCCTTTTTTTTTTTTTTTTCCTGTAAATCCCATGGCCAATGAATGCTGCTATGGCAACGAAAGCCAGGAAAGCCAGGGGGGCCTTGGCTATAAAAAGAGTTTTTAGAGCATCATGGTAACTGGAAGCCTAGTGGCAGACTCTCAGGCAACCATACATTGTTAAACATCCTGTCTAGAAGCAAATGCTTCTACCAAATTTATTTACCTGTGTTGTCGAATAACTTGCTACAGAATTCTAAGGGCTCTTATTGCTATGATGGTTTTCATTTTCAATTATTGTATGGTTCATTCAAATCACACAGGTACATTTCCAACAGTTATAAGAAGCGTCCTAAAATAGACTTTTAGAAACTGAGCACAGCTGTCAAAATAATGTTATAGTCTTCAAGAATCTGTTTCGAAGATAGTTATTCCAAAGAAATTTAAAAGTTATATTCCTATATTAGCACACTAAGTAGTTCATACCAGTTTAGTAAATCAAATATTCCATACTGCTAGCTTAATAAGATGGGGAGTCATGCATGAAATGACTGCCAGGTTAATGACATAGGGAGCCATGCATGGCATGTATTTGCATATAATAGCACAGAATGTTCTCCTAAATCCTTTAAATTACTCATCAATTCTTAAACAGGCATTTAACTAAATCCTCATTCAGGATCAGGAAGAAAGTTTGTGTTTTTTTGTTTTTTGTTTTTTGTTTTTTTTAACACCTACATATTTGAAGTAATTAGATTGGAGCTAAAAAAGCCAAAAGGATTATTTTGGGTTGGAAATTCTAGCCTTGGGGAAAGGGTAGAGATCTGCATAAAGAAACAAACACATCTCCTGGACCAGGGTAGGGCACACACCAGCAGCCACTCTGTTTCCCATCACTGCCGCTATGATATGCACAGAGAGCACAGATCAGAAGTTTCACCACTAGCCTCAGAAATAAAGATGTATATCTAAAGCAGTGCTAACAATGTAAATTGAGTCTAGAATTGTTTATTGTGCACAGTGTTTTGATGGGTCTAATTCTGAATAAAGGAGCAGGATTTCTTTCACTTGACAACCTGTATATTCTAGGTATTAAAGAAACGTCTTTACTCTCAGATAACCTTGTTTTTACTGGTTGTGTAATCTTCTGCACAAAATGAGTGACTGCTTACAATCAGAACAATTATAAACCTCTGCTGTTAGAGGAAATCAGAAAACACTGATTTCACACAAAGGTTATTTTTGGTATTTGAGAGTGATGGTCTAACCAAGAGCTTCATGAATAGTCATAAGTACTCACTGTAAAATGAGTTGTGTATAATCAAGCTCCAAAACCAAAACTCACCCAATGAAGAGAGGAAAAGAGAAAAATGCAAAGATTTAGGTAATTGGTTTTCTCTTCCTATTGTGTCTAATGGCAACTAATCTTTGAGAATTAATTCTATGCCCAGTGCTTGATCAAGTGCATCATTTTGTAGACTTCGCAATAATCTTCAGTGTACCATTTTCTCCATTTCAGATAGGAAAACTGAGGTTCATAAAAGTTAAGTAATTTAATCAAATGAGAAGCTGAAGCTAGGTTTTAAACTCTCCTCATTTAATTTAAACCCCATTTTCCTTCCACTAACCAAACAACTTTTTACAGTATATTTATTAATAGAGAATAAACTGTTTTGAGAAAATAGGAGAAATGGGTTCAAGAATTTTTTTTAAAGAATAATTTATTTATTTTAAAGACAGAATGTGTGTGAGCACATGCAGCAGGGGAGGGGCAGAGAAAGAGGGAGAGAGAGAGAAAGAAAGAATCTCAAGTGGACTCCCTGCTGAGCACAGAGGCTGACTCCCCTCCACTGGGGGCGGGGGTTGATCCCAGGACCCTGAGATCAAGACCTGAGCTGAAGTCAAGAGTTGGACACTTAACCAACTGAGTCACCTAGGTGTCCCAGCTCAAGAATTTTTTAAACAGTGTCCTTGATTTGCTGGATTTCTTACACTATCGTCATTAACCTTTAGTTCTAATACCGAAGAGAGAAGAATGCCATCACCAATCACTCCTTATGGTACAGCTACTCTTTCTGGGAGTTTTGATAATTTTAAACTGATTATATGGTAAATTAACAACAGGGTGTGTTTTGTCACTAACTAATATCTTAAAGCAATTCTAAAGTGTAACTGGAAATATTAAACAAAAGCCCATTCATTGACAACAGAGGCAGAAAGTGTCTATGTGAATATTTACATATGGTCAGTGGGTTGACATAAACTCCATGAAGCAATGTTTTCTTTCAAGTGTAGCACTTCCTTAAGTGTTCATTATGTCTGATTGGAAAATGAACTCCTTTCCAGTAAGATGGGTAGTCTTGCTGTCAGATAAAATAGTAGCCATAGCTACAGCATGTGTGACTCTGACTAAGGTGGGTTTAGCAGTCAGCAGCTGAAACATAAGTGATTTACAGCACTTACTTAACATCCAACCAATAAATATAACTGAATATTTTTTTAAGTTGTATAATGTAGTTGCAGAAAACTATAAAGAAGCAAGGTGTTCTTTCTTTCTACCTGACTTATAAGTTGTACATCAAGAAATGCATTTATAAATAAAGAAAACATAGATATCTGATATGGAGTCAAATTACAGAGATAAAAAAGTGAATAAAGCATAGTTTTTTGCCCTTCTAGAGCTTATAGTCAAATGGAGGAAGCTCCCTCAAACATTTACTCCTGTAGATTCTACAACATAGAGATGTTGGAACACAGAGAGATAAATTTAGCCCAAGCAGAGAGGGTGGTAGGGAGGTCAGGAAAGGTTTCCCAGGTGACATCTAAGTTGAAAATGACGGGATACAAAGGACTTAGTTGGGCAAATGTGAGAGAGAAGAAACATAGAGTGTCAGTCAGACTTTGGGGTGAAATCCAGCCAGAAAAACACAGGAATTATATGCAGCTCAGGAGGCCTGGTGGGGCAATAGCCATGTCAGGACCCAGGCAGTGTTCAACTTTAGAAAACTCTATAATGGCATAAATGTTGAAACTCAGTGCTAAACTAAGCTATTGTTAAATGTAGTTACAATGGGGATATTTTCTGATCCTAAAAGAGGGGGATAAATTATTTGACAAGGTTGACTATGTACAATAAGGTGAACTGCTGAGGTCTGATTCTCTCAAAAAAAAATTGAATTACCTAATCACTGACAAAAGAAAGTAAATTTAATCTGAATTATGTAATAAATTACTCATAATCTCTGTTTTTCATATAGTCTGGAGATACTAGTTTCTTATTGGTTTAACTTTAACTTTCTTCTTAAACTGCAAATAAAAAAAATTGGATTACTCATGATCCTTGATTCATACCAACCTATAACATGTCTTATTTTTGTCTATTTATTCATTTTTGGTAATGTAATAACACCTGGAAACCCATTACTCCAAAACAAAAGCTATGACCTACATAAGCTGCATCTAACTTTATAGTTCCCTTTATCACCAACCTATCACCTCAAACCAGGTAATAACCATCCTGAATCGTATTCACTATTTTTTTTTAAATTGATTTAATAAACTGAGGCACTACCACTAATTAATCTGGGTTGACAGTCATAAACAGAAACACATGGCAACTCTTCCTTTTTTAAAGATTTATTTATTTATTTTAGAGAGCGAGAGCTTATGCACTAGAAAGGAGAAGGAGAAAATCCCAAGAAGACTCCCCACTGAACAACACTATGATCATGACCTGAGCTGAAATCAACAGTGGATTGTCAACTGACTGAGCCACTGAGGAGCCCCAGCAACTCTTACAGATAATTCATTAGAATGGATTTTATTTTATTAATTTTGATCTTTGTCAACCATTACTTCAAGTTTATAGGCAATTAGAAATAAACTACTTCAACAGTTTACTCCACTGTACACAACTGGTCAGCTAAATTAATTAGATACACAATACTTTTTATCAATGCATTTTCTCCTCAGATCAATTAGAATTTGTTTCTGCCATTTGCATATAAGAACCATAGCTAGTGTAATTTCCAAAGCTGTAAAAAAATATGGAAAAATAAAACTTGAAAAATACAAAAGAAGGTAGAAAACAACAACAACAACAAAAAGGTGGGGAACAATAATTAGAAAACACAAAATTATATGTCAGAAATAAACACAAATAGATTAGTAAGCCCAATAAATGTGACTGGGTTAAATTTAACAATTAAAGGACTAAGACTCAAAAAAAAGTCAAAGACTCACAGATAGGATTTTCAAAAATTCAACTTTATGTCATTTCTATTTATAAGATTCCAACCAAAAACAAAATAACATATAAAGTTTAAAGGTAAAAAAAATTGGAAAGATATATTTCAGGAGAATATTTTGCACCATTTTTACTTGCTTTCTAAAAGCAATTACTAAACTTGTATTCCATTCCTTCTTACCTCTGCCCACACACTGAATTTAATTATCATAGGCATTACTTATACTAAAGAATAAGGCTCCTTGTTTTGTTATCTGGAATAGGAACATTTTCATTCCTAAATTTTCCCAACACTTCAATTAAGTTAAATTGCTAATCCCTATCTATAGAAAACAGGGAGAAGTGGAAATCCTTAAAAAGTGGTACAAAACTGAGCTCAGAATCCTCTTATCTTTGATCTTCCATTCTGATGTATGGGCCAAAATAGAAGTGAAATTATATAATTAAGAACTCAAGAAGAAGAACATAGACTCTGTAACCAAACAGATCTGGGTTTGAATCCAAAATCTGCCACTGACTGGGTATGTGCAATGAATAAAATCTTTGATTTTGCCAAGCCCAAGTTTCCTCTATTAAAAAAAAAAAGAAGAAGAAGAAAATAGAAATGAACACCTCTACTTTTAGGGTTTTCATAAAGATTTAATGAGATAATTAATCAAAGTAGTTGTTCTCAACCTAATTGGAATCACCTGGAGCGCTTTAGATAGCACTGGTGCCTGAGTCCCTCCCCCAGAGATTCTGATGTAATTGGTCTGGAATAGAACCTGCACATTTTTTTTAAAGCTACACATGTGATTCTAATGTGCAGTTAAGGTTGAGAAACACTAAATATACAACCTAGCCCATTGCATGGTATTGAGAAGGCATGCCAAAATTTTAACTAGGATGATGATGGTAATGATGACGATAAAGGTGATAAATTTCAGCTACAAAATTCAGGCAGTGAAACTGACCTAGTGTAATTATTCCTTTACAGAACTCAAGAGAGAAAGAAGCCACTTAGCATGGAGATACAGAAACTTATTACATTATTTCATAACTCTTAACTTCTAATCTTCTATATAGCCTATGAGATAAATATTACATTGATTTTAGAAGTGAAAACTACTCAGAAAGTTCAATTGCTTTGTAAAGGTGACAGATTTGGGAGTAACTAAAAACCAGAATGCAAATTTAAATCTCTTTATCCCAAGTTCAATACTGCTTATATTAATGCCATAGTTGTCTATAGGGGGCAAAGGTAGAGTTGTCCTTCATAGAATTACAGGAAATCTTCTAAGCTTGGAAAGTACTCCTGAAATCATGTGATGATTGGAGTAAAGGGTATAGTTATTGCAGTCACTAATGATCTCATTAGCTTGTGAGTAGTTTGAAGCCAAAGACTGTTTTGTCCATCATTACATATCTAATGATTTGCACAGTAACTGGCACTTAATTAGTGTTCAATAAATGTTTGTTGAATGAATATTAGAAAAATCACTTTCAACAATTTAAGGAAAATTAAAAACAAAACAATGTCAGTATCTGAGAATAAAAACTCTATATGCATTATTTTCAATTAAAATTAATGGTCATAAGAATTTATTACAAGTGTATCAAACAAGAATGCTTGAAGCAGAAAACAACTTATTGCTTCCTCCTTCTCTCTCTCTTTCATACATACACACACACATACACACACACACATGCAAAACTAATTCATAGAGTATTATTTAATATAGAAAGGCATTCCTTATGTAGAATGATTATAAAATTATTTAATAAAATTTATATTTTATTAGAACATATCCATGATGCCCACTTCATTTAAAATAAAGTTGATTGAAATCAGATATGTAAGTTTTTTTTTTAACTCAAAATATTACCTAAGGTTTGCCCACATACAGAAAATAAAAATCAATACAACTGCCTACATAGATGGGATAAAAATATTATTAGATGGCAGAGATTAGAAAAACTTTTAATGGAAATGAAAAGTAAGTAAGAAGCAAACTCATTATTCCAAAGAAATAATTTGCTACCTACAGTAAATGCTAAAAATGTACCACATATACCACAGTAATTACACATCGCTTAGCTGGCTTTATTGATGTGATACATTTACATGGTGGTCACTTACTGCCTCTCATGAGATACCCTGAGATAGATCATTTTCTAGTGAATGGTGATAAAATGATTCAGATATTTTAGAAACTGTATTTCAGAATATAGTAGTAGTGTTTTTTGAGGGCAAGGGGAGGGTGAATCATAATGTTCTATCTTCCACTTAGAGATAGGTATTTAGTAACCTGAATAGTTCACACAATGTCATATGACTTTTAAAGGCCACATCATCTCGAGGTGGTTGGGGGTGGTTGAGGATGGTTGGGGACAGGAGGAGAGCTGAGGGGCACTTCATGGAGAAGGAGGACTAAGTTTGGCTTGGAGGCAGCAAATAATTTGACCAGGAGAAGAAAATGGGTTGGGAATTCCAAAATGTAGAAAAATGATCAAAACTCTGGAATAAGTTATAGAGAGAAAAAAAACAAGGAGATCAGATTAGCCAGAGCTGAAGGTTTGTTGAAGAAAAGAGTGGGAGTCAGTCTTAAGAAGTTGAGTTAGGACCAGGTAGAGGAGCCTTTCAAAGGAGAGGCTCAAGAAATTTGATTTTATGCTGACTGCCAATTAGAAACTTGAATGACACAGGATAGACTAAATTATGCTGAGATTGAAAACAAAAATCTTAATTGCTTTAAAAAAAGTTGAACTCTGGTTCCTGCTACATATTCACCTCAAGTTGGTGAGGGGTTTTCTTTGTGTTTCCGCACCTAGGAAATAAGTGTTAACCATCTGAAAGGTCTCTGCCATCTAAAATGCCACATGGAAGGGGATCAAGAAAAAAGTTATGCACACACATAGGCTCTACATTTACCCCTTAGAAGTGACATCTATTCTACCATCATTTCATTGGCCATATAGTCATGTCTAATTCCATAAAAGTCAAGAAGGATAATCCTACTGTCTGGAGGAGTACCAGAAATACTGATGAAGAGCCCTAATAACCAGCCTGATGGCTTTGCTCAAGTATATTATGTTAGTCATTAAAAATTGGTTTAGGAACAGCACTTGGTTGTGGAGTGCAAACAGATGGAAAGGACAGAGCTGGAGTTAGGGAAGCTGGTTATCACAATTGTGTAGGTGTAGCAATGAAAATCTAAACTGAGGAAAAGAAAGGAAGCACAACCATGAAAGACCCTGTGAAGGAACATACAACAATGACCTGTTAACTGAGTGTGGAGGAAGGGCCAATCTTGAAGGTGATTAAAAGATTTCAAGTTTAAAATAAAATGATGCTTCTCTTAAAAAATCAAGGAAGAGGCAGTTTGGGGAACAAGAGGAATTCAGTTTTATATATAAGTATTTTTCAGGTGGAAGTTCAGGGAGGAAGCAAGACTGGGCAGATGGAGAGTTTGAGGTGCAAGATAGTCTCAACTGGAAGCTCCAGCTGACCCATGGGAAGTTCTGAAGAATGGATGCCACCCTCAGAACTGTCCTGAGTCAAGGTTAGAAAGCTGGGCCTTTAAATCTATAAGAGGTGTGACCACAGGGCAAGGTGGCTATCTTGGTTGAGATAATTCCTGGAAAGGACTGACTGCTGGCATACTCCTGGCAGCTGGGATGACAAGCCCCTCTTTTCTGAAGGGGCTTTGGAGCAGCACATCACAGTATTGTCACAATTACAGATGCCTAGATTTAGCATATGTGAAGATAAGAGACAAGATCTGAGAAAAAACGTTTAGAATACCCAAAGAGAATATAAATATTTCGTGAGGTAAACCATTTTCTTAGGGTTGGTATTCCCATAGGTTAACCTTTCACTGATCTGAGCTGACCCTATGTATAATTCACAAGCATGACATTCTTTGGGGAAAAATCATAGACCATGGCCTCCCCGTCAAGCAGCCTGAGAAGTATATGGGGATTCAAGCTATCAAAACTTCTTGTTATCTTAATAGCTCACTCAGGTTTTACCTCTGAGATTTTCATCTAGCACCTACATAATCTGAAGAATAACAGGCTGGTCATATTAAAATCTGAGGGACATGGTTTCATTTCTTGGGTGATTTAATTACTGTCTGGTGTTTAATTGAGAATTCAGGCAGTGAAGAATTGTTAAAATTGGTAAGGAATCTTCGTTATGACTGCTCAAATGTGAGGTGTGCCCATCAATTCCAGGAGGGGATCAAAAAATCTAGAGGCAGAATTTGCTTAAAGAACAAGGGAGAAGGATCTTTTAGGTTAATTGACAAGGTAAGGGACATACAACTAAACACAAAAAGAAACAAATGTTTCTATAAAATATATCAAGCCAGCTTGTATTATTTATTTTCATTTCTGTACAAATTTGTTTGTGTGTATCAAGACAGAAAAAAACTATAGATGGATATCTACTCATGTATATCAAGTGAATATATATATTCACTTAATGATATACCAAGTGAACAAAAGCAAAAACAAGTTAAAAGGAAATGCATAGATTATGCTACTACTCTGATAATAAAATAATCAACCAAAACTACATTTTTTGCATTTATGTACTTGTATTCCTTTGTGTGAACAAATAGAAAAGCAAAATTAGCGAGTTATGAGAATAGGAATGAAAAGAATGTGTGATAATTGGCATTCTTATCACATCTTTGTTGTATATTGTTTCACCATTTACAATAAGGAAGTATTTGTGTTGTAAGTTGAAGAATATATGAAGCGATTCACACAAACGAATAAAGATATAGCAACACTTGAATCCTATTCTTAAAGTCAGGATTTTAGTGTTGCTTTTTTAAAAGCAAATATGGGAGCCAATTAGCAGAACCAAAACACCTGTCAGGAGCTTGATGTGCAAAAGGAAGCATATATGTTACAGGAGTAAATACCGGCTCTTTTGCCTATAGCAAGCAATATAATCCTCATCTAAGTAGCAATCTGAGCTAATTAGCCTGTGTTTTTTTTTTTTTTAATCAGAAATTATACAATGACCAGAGAAAAATAATTAAAGAATGAGTTCATGAATTGCTAGGGTCAGTTTGGATGAAAGATATTTGTTTTAGATCTTTCCTCATAAAGTACCAGTTCAGTAAATGTTGCTCTATAGGAGACGTGTAAAGATTTTTAAAAGAATGTAGTGTTATTAGAAAAATATGAAAAAGAAGCTTTTCCAGATAGGAAATTCTAACGGAGAAAGAAAATTATATTTGCTAGTGGAAAAATCAAAGATACTGGATTAACTGATGATTTACAATGGATTAATTTAAAAGACGCTAGAGGATCACTGTTAAAATTCCTTTAAAAGATTCACAAGAGGGTTGTATTTTGTAAATGGGAAAACTGAACACCAGAAAGATTTCTCGATTATGAATTATAGCAAGATCTTTAAATATATTAAAATAGATTAAAATCAAATAAACCACATACAGAGAACTCCACCAAATTTCTTCCAGTGCCCAGAAAACTTCACAATATTTTTAAATTTCCCCCAAATGTCAGTTTTCATAGTTTGCAGCTTAATTCAATATGAAAGTTTTCTTTCAAAAGTGAATTGTGCATAATCACATTCCATAGAGCTTGCTATATCAAAAATATCTACAAAATTCAATTCTATCTTATTTACCTGGTTCCTACCTAGCCAGACCTCCAGTTTGGATGGATTTAGTGTACAAGTAAACCTATTTTCTTAAAAATGAGGCCAATACATAAGAAGAAAATTCTATTAGGGAAAAGTACCTATAATCTTAGCTGAATGATCTAAAAAAAAATTACATCCACTTTTCATGAAATGAAAACCACAGGACTTCATAAATTCTTCCTTTGTAGAGGACAACTTGGTGTATCTGAAAGCATGATCCATCTGTACAATATATAAAAACAACTCGGAACAGGCCGTGCAAGCCAGCCAAGGCAAGCAGAGATCCCACTGTGCAAACCCGAATCCCGTGCAGACAATTCCAAGATTATTTATTGCACCTTGGTGTTACAGGGAATGAAGGCGACTAATTGTGCATAATCATTTTTCAAATGGCTTCCACATCAAAAATATCCATTAAAGTCAGCACTACATGATTTTTCTGGCTCCCAGTCTCTCCAAGCCTTTAGTTTATGTTGATTTGTTTTTCATGCAACCAACTGAGTCTGCAATGTGCCACGCACTTTGCTAGGCGCACTCACATGCATTATATAATTCAGTCTCTAACACAGACCATCCACACAGGTTATGCCTTCTCCCATGTTATGGCTGAATAAACTGAGGGCAGGGAACATTCAGCAACTGGTCCAAGGTCACACAACTAATTAATGATGAAGTGGGGGTTAGTTAGAGGCTCAGGAAGTCTGACTTCAAAGGCTAATGTATTTCCACCATCATGCTGTCTCCAGGGAGTTTCTGTTCAAGACATCTTTCCTTTTATGTATTAAAAAAATCAGAATTATCAGGCTGAAGTCCTAGCTTCTCTTTATTCTTATTCGGGAGATGGATGGACTAATTATCCTAATATGAACAGTTAATTAAACCACTGTTGATTCAATGAAGACACTGAGATACTTTACAGAATGAAAAAACTCACTCTAGTCACTTTAAAAAAGAATTCTACAAATATGCGTGTATGTGTAATTTTACATATGAAATCCTCCTCTCACTGAGGCACTACAAATCACCTTTCTTCACCAGCAAACTCCATGTTCACCCTCCAGCACTTGGGAATAGGTGGTTGGCTTTTTGAAGTACACTATTTCTTTTGATATCCCTCACTCCCTCTTTTCCTTCTCCTCTTTTCCTCAGGGAACTATGTCCCATGTTAACAATCTGGTAAATATCCTTCTGCAATTTCATCCATGTTCATTTACTTACATGAAATTCACACATGCATGAATATTCATACCTACCATTATATAATACCTATAAATAGAAGAAGGTATGTCTTTCTTTTACAAAAGAAGGATCATATCAAGCCTACGTTTCTCCATCTTGCTTTTCTTACTCAACAATCCCTCAGGCAAACTCCTCCAAGTTAACTAGCTTACTCTTTGATTCATTATTTTTGTTGGTTTCATGATATTTACCAATGGAGTAACAACCATCTATACATGAGCATTTTTATTTGTTGGTATTTTTATTTCTATGAAAGCGATTCCAGGAATTGAATTGCTAAGATACAGTCTGTGTAGTAGTAATTTTAATAGACATTGTCAGATGGTTTTCAAAGAGGCCTTAGTCTTCACAAAACCAGCTACAATGTATGGAAGTACCCTTTCCTCTGCATTCCTGGCAGGAACAGTTCTTGAGTTTTGCCAGGTGGATGGGAATAAAGCGATATCTCACTATTACCTTAATTTGCATGTTCCCTGCTATCAGTGTATCTGGACATATTTTCACAAATTTTTGGCCACGTGGATTTAGCATTTGCTCATTTTTTTTTGTTAAGATTTTATTTATTTATTAGACAGAGAGAGACACAGCAAGAGAGGGAACACAAGCAGGGGGAGTGGGAGAGGGAGAAGCAGGCTTCCCGAAGGCAGATGCTTAACTGACCGAGTCACCCAGGCACCCAGTCTTTGCTCATTTTCTATGAAATTTTTTTTTCATCTTGTTCTATAAGGACCTTCATATATTCTGGAGATCAACACTTTGTTCAATAAAGATATGTGTCCTTGTTTTGTTTTGTTTATTGCAAAACATCAATTTTCTTTCAGGCTTTGCCATTTATCAAACATAAATTAAGTGTAACATGAAATAAGAAAGAACTATGAAAACACAAAAGAGTATGGTAACGTCTGTCTCATAGAGACTCAGCTATTAGAGGCTAATAGGACAATATTGTATGCATACATGGTGTTACTCAACATTGCCAAGTGTGATTTATGATGACAAGTCAAAAATGTGGGAGAAGCAGTTGGTGATACATGGTCTCATACTAGAAGGATTGAACACAGTGCAGAGCATAATGTGAAGAGTAAACTCTGGAGCAAGGGGGACTGGCATAGCCCTTGAAATAAGATTAGATGATTAACATCAGAATTTAGGAGCTTTGGGTATTTTAGCATCCAAACAGATTTCTCTCATTTTGTTGATATAGGAAAAATAAAATACTTTTCATAATAAGATCATAGTTAATAACTGATACCAACTATCAATAAATGCATAATTTTAAAATAATATTCAACAACAATGGCGTAATTATTTATATTTTGGTCCTAAATCTGTTTGTTCATGTTTTTCCTGGATTATGAGAATATTGCCTTAAAAATCTATTTTATAACATTAAAAAAATCAACCTAAGCCAGGCATCTCTCTGAATGGTTAGATACAACTAATTTCCACTCATTCCTTTTAAAATTCTATAATATATGGGACTAGGAGAGAACAAGACTCAAGTTTGGTTTTTGTTTTCATTCCTTTTCACTTGTGATGTGTGACGACTGATGCCAATTGGTAGTAGAGGTATTCCATCATCACGCCATTAATAGATCTCACCAGAACAAGGTTTCATTACTGTGGATATTGGATAAGGCCCTGCCAGAAGGCCTTCAATACCCTAAGGAAAAGATGTGCTAAGTCCCCACATTAGGTACAGAAGTCTTGGGGCAAAAATTTGAGGGTTTATACTGGGTTCGAGGAGCCTTGATCAAGATATTTCCCTAGGGTGACAAACCCATAATTGCACTTATCAGCTTTAGGCTGCCTTGATTAATGCAACCTTCTGTGATTTATCACCCAGACTATTTTAAAACAGGTGCTCTCCTCTTTGTAATAGACTGGAGATTTTCAGGAATGACAATGCAGGCTTGTTTCATTTGCTTGTTCTGGGAAATTTCCTGAGAACACATTACAAGCAAACATATCCAGTCATTTTGTAGAGACCTAGGATTAGATGATGTCCAACTGGAATGTCTTCTACCCAATCTTCTTCATGCTTTAAAAGAAAGTTTCTGCCCTGGTCTCATGATGCCCTCCTACCACCACACAACTATGCATACTACTTTGGATCCCAGATTTTTCAATCCTTGGGCAATTTCTCGGATCCAGGAAACTTACCTAGTGAGTAAGAATCAAAATGGTAGCCTGCTAAAAGCTTGATCAAAAAATCACACATACACACATACACATACGATTTTGGTGCTCCTTTATGAAACATTATAAGCTAGGGAAGAATATACTATGCATCTCAGCTAAATGTTATATACATGGTATACACCCATGCACACCAATTTTACCTTTTACATTGTCTGGACTCAACTCAGATATCAAATTCTAATGTACTACTTTATAGTTTTGTCAAGCATATTTCTATAGGTCAGCAGCACATCGCAGTGGGTGACTGAGGTCCCAGGTTGTAAACCTGGCCCCTATGCTCCTGGCTAGATGACCTTGAGAAAACTACTTAAGCTCACTGTGCCTAAATTATCTCATCTGTGAAATGGAATTAACAACCATCTATTTCACAAGATTAGTCAGAAGATTAAGTGTTAAAAAGATATGCAGAGAGCTTTCCCTATTTTATTTATTTATTTATTTTTAAACTGGATACTACATAACCTCTGGAGGGACAACAAACTGTCTTAAATATGAAGCACTTTATATTCACTAAGTGCCAATTAAAAAGCAACTAAATTGGGGGGCGCCTGGTGGTTCAGGCAGTAGAGCATGTAACTCTTGATTTCAGGGGTGTAAGTTCGAGGCCCACGTTGAGTGTAGAAATTACTAAAAAATAAATCTTTAAAAAAAAAAAAACAAACAGAGCAGCTAATGTTGGTTCTTATCTATTCATTAGAGCAGTCAGATGGATAATACTTACCAGTGCTATAGTATTGACTAATCCATAATCTAGGAAGTAAAAACATTTATTTCTTTCTTTAATTTGTAAAGAACTGCTTTGCTCAACCTAGGCTGCCATTAGATGTACTCATTTCTCATTAGGGAAGAGAGAAGCTTAGAATTAATTAGACTCACTACATCACTAGGTATCTTTACATTGTAACCTGTCTCCTTGGACAAAGAGAGGAAAGAAGAGAAATGGGGAGCATGGGGTGTGAGTTGGGGGAGAGACTGAAAGAGCCAACAAACCTGAAGCAAATCTGAGGGTCCTGGAAAGCGAGATGAGCTAAGCAAAGATGAAATTCTTTTCTGATTGTGAGGGAAGAATGTAAACATTTAATAGCTCAAGTTGGCCCAGTTCTGGGGTTTGTATGCAAGCTACAGTTTGGTTCTGTAGGCCAGTCATTCTCAAACTTGCAGCATACCAGAATCTGCCAGAGCTTAAAAATACAGCTTCTTTTTTGTTTTTTGGTTTTTTTTTTTTGTTTAAAGATTTTCTTTACTTCAAAGGGAGAGAGAGCACGTGTGAACAGGAATGGGAGGGGCAGAGAGAGAAATAGGCTCCCTGCTGAGCAGGGAGACCAACTAGGGGCCCAGGACACTGGGATCTTGACCTGAGCCAAAGGCAGTCGTTTAACCAACTGAGCCGTCCAGATGCCCCTAAAAATACAGCTTCTTGAACCCCACCCAGACCTACAGAATCCGTATCTCCGAGGATATGGCCCTGAAATACATATTTAGAAAAAGTAGTAGTTCTTATGTACAACTGTATTTGAGAATTGTGAACCAATGAACTTATTTTTTAATACGCTTTTAAAATTCTGGAATAACTTGGGATTGACCAAAAAGTCACAAAAATAGTAAAAAGTTCCTACACACCCTTCATTGTTTCCAGTAATGTTAAAATCTTATATAATAACCATGGTACATGTCTCAAAACCAAGAAATTAACATTGGTAAAGTACTATTCTATTAACTAATCTGCAGACTTTGTTCAGCTTTCACCACTTTTCCCGCTAATGTCCTTAAAAAAAAAATTCTAGAATCCCATTCAGATACCATAATGCTTTAATCATCATGTCTCCGCAGTTCTCAGTTTTTCCTTATTATTCATGACTTTGAGAACTATGAAGAGTGCTGGTCAGCTACTTTGTTAACTGTCCTTCTGTGATGTCTTTCTTTGATTTAAACTGGAGCTATGGGTTTTGAAGAAGGAACCCACAGAAGTGAAGTGCTCTTTTTATCCCATCATACAGAGGCACATAGTAACAACATGACTTATCCCTGGTGATGTGTAACTTCGATCACCTGGTAAAGGCAGTGTCTGCCAGATCACTTTACCATAAATTTAGTATTTTTTTCATTTCTATACCCTGTTCTTTAGAAGTGAGTCAGGAATTGGGTGGTTGTGTGCGCATGTGTGATAGGGAGGATGGATTAAGCTCTACCTTGGGCTGGAAGAGAATCAGTAAAGGTTTTTGAACAAAGCACTCCTTCCAGAAAATTGAAACGTCAAGATATACTGAAGGGGGAAGAGACTGTTGGCTGAAAGATGAGTTAGAAAATGTAAAGCCTGAAGAGATTAGAACCTGAGCAAAAGCAGAGACCCTGGTGGAATACACAAGCTATAACACACTGTGGAAGAGAAAGAACCCTGATTAGAAATGGGGGAAAAGTGAGAAAGGAAACCTGAGATATATTGATATTTTAAACTGAGTACCTAGGAAAAGTGGGATACAAGAAAAAACAGAAAAGGTAGACACGTTAGCTTTGGGACATACAGACTTTGAAGTCCCTGTGGGCATCTACATGGACATGTTGGACAAGCAGTTAGAAATGAAATCACAAAACAATTTACCTCCTCCGGGCATTTGATGCCTTCTAGGACCCATTCTATGGCATGTGGTTGCTCTTTCCTGCTCTCTAATCATACTTCTAAGAAAACTGTTCACTCCTAAAGGCAAGGCTCAGGTGACATGTTAGGAGCATTGGTGAAGGTCAGAGGAAAAATCCTCAGAGAATAGATTTGGATTATTCCTTCTATCCCATAAATGAGGCTTGGCATTTGCTCAGTAATCACCACCTCACTGTAAAAATAATGAATCTATCTTCATTGTGAAAATTTGGGGCCTGTAATTAATGAGTACAATTACCTTATGGATTGAACATTCAGTGTTTTTCATTACCTATTCCAAGAGATAATCTGAAGATATTTGAGATCTAGCATTTCTCAGCTTGGGGAATGGTGATAGACAAGGAAACTCTCATTAGCATTTCCATTTTGCATTTTAAATGGAAGGGGTGTGTGTTAAAAAACTGAGCCTGCTCAAGCTTTAAAGCATTCCTTAATTATATGTTTGGTAATGCCTGAAAGGCAGAGGAGTCCCTGAAAAAAAAAAATAAATAAAAAGAAGAAGAAGAAGAGTGTTGAGTAAATATCTATCCCTTTTGAGGGTGGATGGGAACAAGGAATCTTTAAATCTCAAGGTGGAAGAAAGCTACAAAGGTGATTTATTCGTTCCCATCTTTTTGGCTTGGTGAGGATGGGAGAGACGTGAGGGCAGGAAAGAGGTGGAAAGCTATGAAAACTGTCCCAGAGTGGGCTCCGGGCTTTGTCCTCTTTCAAATATCCTTCTTGGTAGAAGACCCACACCCTTCCTGGCAGGCTGTCCCAGTATCTACTGGCTGGCCTTCAGAATTTATTTCTCCCGTATCACCTAAATAGCTCAGAGCTATCCTTTTGTGCTATTAATCATAAGCCACTTGTAAAGACCAGTTTAATTTCTAAAGATATAGTGCAAAATATGAGTGGAAGTTATCAGATACACAGATTTTGAGAAATGTTTTCTTATTTTCATTCTTTTTGTTTTACGCTAACTTCATTTTTGCTTCTTTCTCCCTTTTCATTGATCACCTTGTTTCTCATTTACAGTATTACTTTCTGTTTGTGTCAATAGCTAAGATGATATCCATTTCAGAGTCTTTAGCATATGTTTTGGTGATTTTAGAAATTAAAGTAGGTGTCTGGTTGGCTTCTTACTAGAAATGTCTAATATTAGAGTTCTACTTGCCACTACAAAACTTTGCCTAGATGAAAAGCAAACTGACTTTATCTGGTTATCCTATATGGATCTTACTCCCACATTCTCTTGTTCTTATGGACTTAACTTTCCACGCACTCCATGCTCACTAGCCAACATAGGGAATTTCATATTTTGTGTTTTTCTCGTGCTTTTCATTTTAATTTTCACTTGTTATTACCTTTTATTCCCTCTCCTTGACCTTTTCTGGGGTGATTATTAAGCCATGATTCTGTCCTTACTCAGCTGCAGAACGTACGTAACCTGCTATCTTCTTCTCACAAATTCCGCAGTGATTAAAAAGGAAAAGGACAATTGAAAAAGAGATTGTCCGAAGGACTGTTCTTTCATTCTCCACCCGTGATTATTAATCCTTTTGCAGCCATGGACCCCTTTGAAAATCTGCTGAAAACTAGAAAGATTTCTTCAGAAAAATGCACACAATTGCCCACATTATCCAAATCCGAGTATGTGGATTCCCTGACACAAGGTTAGACCCTTCTTTTCCAGGTGAGCTACATTACATCTTGAATTAAGACAGCCAGTTTAGAAATCGTCGTCCCTGAACAACTCTAGAACTGATCTTACTGAGGCACCTCCTAACATGAAGCCTATTAAGCACAGTGGGAACATCTTTTTTTTTTTTTTTTTAATTAACATGTAACATATTATTTGTTTCAGGGGTGCAGGTCTGTGATTCAACAATGAGAACATCTTAAGAATGACGTTGGAGAAGAGATATGGTTGAGGGGTGTGTCCACTGAGTCACACCTCCCTCAGCTTCGGAAATTCCTTTTTGTTTTACTACCAGGACACCTATGCCAGGCTTATTCCCACTTAGAAACTCTGCTGCTTGCCTTTGTGTTCCTTCAGAGATCTGCCGGGTTAAAACCCTCAACTCCTTGAGGGCTCACTTCAACTGCCACTTTCTCAGTGAGGCCGTCCTATTTTAAAATTGCCACCCTCAGCACAACCCCCAGTCTTTCTTCCTTGCTTTACTTTCCCTCAAAACACTTGCCAAATCTAGAATACTATGTAGTTTACTTATATTGTCCATTGCCTGTCTCCTCCCATTGAATGTGAGCTTATGCTGTTTTGTTCATTGATCTCTCCCCAGCTCCTAGAATAGGCGCTTGGCACACAGGAGGTGCTCCAATATTTGCTGAATGAGTAAATGGACAAGAGATGAGTGTATCCTTCTTTGCACTGCCTCCCAGAAAGCTCAGGATAAAATTTTCAGTTGACTGATACGACAGGTACAGAACTTTGTGGTATGTGTTTTCTATATTCTCTTTACTTCTGACTTCATCTGACTTTTTCCCACCCTGTTATGCCCTTCCATGACCATGACCCCCTCTCTAATTCTCACAGTAGGAGGTAATTTCACCTTCTTCTGAAAAGCAAATGAATTAATATTCACTGAAATCATAAAATGTAAAGTAACTGATTGAGGAAATGAAGTAAGGGAACTAGCACTTATTAAATTCCTATAACACACCAGAATGTTTATAAATTACCTTATTGCTTACACCAATTCTATGAGATTTTTGTTGTTACTCTCAACTGAGAAGACATAAACAAATGTTGAATAACTGGCCCTGACTCACAAGAAAGTGGCAAAGAGAGTTAGAAATTTGAGTTTGTTTAGTTTCAAAATCCATATTCTTTATTACACCTAGCTTGGCACTTTGGCCTTAATAGCATTTGCCTCTCATAAAGGGAAAAAAACAAATATGCCTATTACCTTTAAAAATAGAAATGCTTATCAGTGTTAGTATTAATTTTGGATTTTAGCATGTTTTATCACTGAAGGAATCACTTTGCAAGCCAATTGTTACTTCTTTGCAACAATTTTTATCTACACTGTTTGCCATCTTTCAAGAAGTAGTGTAACTCTAAAGAATGAAAAAGGGTTGGGGTGCCTGGATGGCTCCGTTGGTTAAGCATCTGCCTTCCACTGGGGTCATGGTCCTGGGATCCTGGGATCGAGCCCTGCACTGGGCTCCCTGCTCAGCAGAGAGTCTGTTCTCTCTCTGTCCCTCATTCTTCCCCTGCCCCCCAAATAAATAGAATCTTTAAAATAAAAAGGAAAGTGTAATGGAAGAAACTATTGCTTCAGCATTTGGAGCTACAGATACAGATACACTGGGCAGACTGTATTGTTCTCAGATTCCTTAAATTTGTATGTGCATCGAAAATTATCAGCAAGTTGAGTAGCATGTCTCATGGAAACATAATTCAAATGGATGAAGTTACTATACCCAGTAATAAATACAAATTCAATTAAACGTTTTACTGAATTCAGAGTAGTTTTGGGACCTTGAGTATTGTTCCTTGTTCAATGGATATTTAAAGTATACTAATAACACAGACACAACCAAGAATTTTCTTTTCTTTTCTTTTACTTTACTTTACTTTATTTTATGCTATTTTATTTTAGAAGTGGTTTTAGTGTTGATAAAGGTTGGGGACTCCTCAAATAAAAATAAATAAGTAAAAGGAATTTTGCTCCATGCGGTTTTCTGAAATAAACTGAATTTCCTTTCGCACTGCATTGCATTTTATCTCTGGAAACATTTTGAAGTACATGGTGGATTTAATCCCATTAATCTTCGGAAATATGATGAGTGGTTCACCTTCTGATTTTCATAATCAGCTGTTGTAGCTGTAAGATACTATTGCCTTATAGGGACATCTGCTGGTGGATACATAAAGGTCTGGAACAATAAAACACTGTCTTCTCCGGGTTTGCCAGGGCATCACTCTCAGCCTGCAGCCTCTCTCCTATGCATCTGCTTCAGATAGTGCATGGTTGTTAAAATTCTAAATATTCTATCATTTCACGGTCCAATCATTCTCAGGACACATAAAACTTGCCTTTGTTACACATGTGTCTTGTTCCCACAACAGAGTCACACATGTATTTAATTTTTTTTCCAGACTGACCATATATTATCCTGAAAACTTCAGGCTTTCTGGAGGCTGGGGCGCTTCAGGCAGATGGCCTGGAAGTTGCAGCACTTGGAGTGAGCGCTCCCCCCAACAGGTCGCCACCTGCTCTGTTACCTGCCTGCTTCCAGAGCAGCCTGCAGCATGTGAAGCCTGCAAAGGGGAGGGGGAGGGGAAGCCACTCTGTTTCAGCTCCCAAGTTGCAAAAAAACAAAAGTAAAATAAATTTGATGTTGTTATAAACATCTTAAAATTCAGGCCTCTATTTTTTTTTTTCACAAGAGGGGAGAAAGCATCTTAATCTGTTCGTTAAGCTGAAACGCTTCTCTTCCACTCAGCTACCAGGTTTCTCTGTAATAATTAGCTGCAGCTAATTAATTATCCCCTTTCACTTTAAGAATGATTACCTGATGAAAGCAAAGCAACCAGTAGTGCTATTTCTACTAACCTTAACCATGACCAGAGAAGGATGAAATAGTTTATTTTCTTTTGGTGTTGCACTGAACAAGGATTGCCTTCATACTCCGTCTATGGAAAGGCAGAACTGCTTTAAATCATATACCGTAGACTTAAAATTAAATTGCCCATAAAAGTCAATATTACCAACAGTACAGTGTAGCAGCTTATTCATGCCACTTCTTTAAACTCACCGCACATTAATGTGCTAATGTGATGGAAAATAAAGAATCGTCACGTGACTTCCCAGGGCTTCTTTTGCTCTATTGTTTATATATGTATATTTTTAAAGTGAGTAGAAGATTGTTTCATCAGTTAAGGCATTCTCTGCCGAAAGAAACGACATAATCATTAACTAATTACAACTAAATAATAGCATTGCACATTTTGACAGGTTAACGCACATTCTGTTAAGAGTTGAAAGCTCAAGAAAGAGGATAATAAAACTACTCCTCTCACAAAATCCTTAAATGCCAGTATGGGAAATAAACTCTTCCAGGGCTTTCACCAACCATGTGTCTTTCTTTTTCCCTCTTGCTTCTCATTGTATAAAAAGCATTTGAATTTGTATTAACATTCCAGACTAATTCACTAAGCAATCAACTCATTTTTATCAATTTTATCCGATCATAAATCATAGAATCTACTGACACTCACAGTTTCAACATGCTGAAATCATCATTTTGGCTGTTCCCCCTGCTACCAATGAAGCAGCAAGATAGACATGGTGACTCTCAAATGTGAAAAGAATAAGGAAAACCAAGTCAAGAGAGGAAAACCAGTGTTTGCCAATGTAATCTAGTCCTTTCAAAAAGCCAAAACAAATGCAAAGACATGTCTGAAATGGCATGTTACCAACATTTTTTCTGAAGAGCTTCATAGCTAAATGGAAAAATAATTTTGGAAGGATTAATGCAAAATTAAATTGTCTAGTTTATGATTTCTTACACCATGATTCAAATATTTTGACTACAGCAGAGTATTTCATTGTTCTCAATCCCCTCACATATATCCCACCAAAATTCTGCAAAGAATAGGAAAAGAAAACAACAACAGCAGCAGAGAATGTCTTTCTAAACCTTGTCCTTTAGCAAGCACATAAGAGGGCACTTAAAGACTATGTTCCCAGGTATCATGGGTACTATAGACTGTTAAAGCCCATAGTGTGACTACAGAAGGAATTGATACATGTTGAAGAGCATGAATGTAAATATAGACTGTCTAGTGGGTTTTTAAAAAATCACTTATTGTAGCTTGAGAAATTTCCCCCTTAATTCTATAATCATTGAAACTTAATAGTAGACTTATGAAGTTGACCAGTTTGCTGCTAGAGAAATGATGGAAGAAAGGGCACCTATCAAAGACTAGTAAGAGGTTTTGCACTACATTTTAGAAGCCAATTATAATGTAATAGAAGTAGCAAGTCATTTACTATATTTCCTTTTCATAGCTTGGGTATGGAACAATAAAATCTGCTCAAAAAATGACAGTACATTTTTTTTGTAAGAGACAAATGAATCACTACTTAGCCTACATCAAAAGGGAGCTCAAAAGTAAAACATGTTAACATCAGAAGGTGGACTGAGATCCATGCATAAAAGGTTGGTATTAGTATTGCAAACGACAAAAAATGTAAAAAAAAAAATTAAAATTATTTACCTTTCTAGTTCAGCACAAATGTCCTACAGCTAATTATCATGAGATATTGCCTGGAAATTAACCAGTCATGTTGTGTTTCTATCTCCAGATTTACAATTAGTAATGCTATTAATGTGGTTCCTGTACTTAGCGTTACTAATTATATTGCTATGAACTAATGGTGTTAAAAATAGCAATAGCCATCAACTACCAATTAATGCTTAATGAGAGCATATAAACCCTGGCATTGTAATGAATTTCAAAATTATTGTTGCTTGTGTTCCTCTTGTAATCGTGCAAAAATGGGTGTAACCAGTAACCACTGAAGTAGGGCATTGATTGAAAACAGTTACCACATCATTGCAGAAAAAAAATCAAGAAATAAACGACTCCTTGAAGGAATATATATTCTACCTTAACATGAGAATACAACACACAGGTTTTAGAGAGGAACATTTTCTAGTTACACAATATAAAAAACAGCTAAAACATAATTTGCAATGATGTTTCAAATCCAAGAATAAAAAAAGAAATGGTAAAAGTAAATTGGGAGAGGAGTTTTTATAGAAGAATCATTCAACAAATAATCTCTCCTAGAATTTACTTAAGGCAGAATATCCCAGAAGTTCAGCATGTACCAAAAGGCAGATGTAAGAGAGGAATACCTCTCCTCTTTGTGCTGGTAAGGTCATGATGTAGTAACAAACACTCGTCAGCAGCTTAACACATGAAAGTTTATTTCCTGCTTACATTTCATACCCAGCACAATCACTTAAGGACTACTGTTTACTACAATGACTCAGGAGCTCAGGCCTAAAGATTCCATCTAGTCATATGTTTGTATTATCTCCAGAGGGAACTTGGAAAATTATGTCCTGCCTATTATTTATGCATAAGTGACATAGCATTTAAGACAATATTTCATGGGAGGAAACAAATCACCTAAGTTCAAAGTGATGAGGAATGGTACTTGGAGAGAAAATAACCAAAATATCTGTGTTAGTACTTTGGCACTGGTTTAATGACCAGAGCCATCAGGCTTTATTTATGGAGAACTTCACTGGAGAACTGCCTGGTAAGGACTGGGCGTGGGGGGGTGGGTGGGGGGGATGCTGGTAGAACACCAAATATTTTCTTTGACCTTGTCACTACAAAAGCCATTTCTCAAAATGGGCTAGTGATGTTACCCTATTAGTACACAGAGTTGCAGCATATGAAATGCAAATTTATATTTATTTGGAATTTATCTTCCCAACTTCCCAACTTCAGAAATCTTGGTAGCAGCCTTCTTAGCCCTTAGTCCTAGTCAAAATTATAGTGTATTTCAAGACAATGAAAGACCAGAAGCCACCATACAATGGAGCAAGAAAAGAAGTAACCTAACTAAAAGAGAGGCTAATGCTGTGCACGTGTATGTGAAGTGCATTCACAGACCAGCACAAAGATCTGTTCAAGGTATCCACAGTAACAGTGGCAAGCAGACACCAAACAAAACTAAAGAAGACACGAAGAAGACTCACAGGACTCAACCACAATGTTTACACATCTCCACTTTGATGCAAGAGAAACATAAAAATGTAATATCACTATTTATGCATCAGAGACAAGGGCTGCCTCATAGCAAGCTGTCCAGAGAGGTCCAGGGTGGACTCCATTGGTCTTCCCTCAGCAAGGCCATCCTGGATGTGCTTGCTCTCTTGGATCAAGAACCTCCAACAGTGCAGGGAACACCTTGAGATCAGGAGCGCAAAATGGAATCTTAGCTGGGTCTTATACCCACTTCACGGGTCAGGTAGGCACCGTATCGATGTGGCCAGCCCATAGGAGAGCCCACAGGCATTGCACCCAAACCAGGTGCAAACCACCAATATTGTTTTATCAATAAATTAACTCACAAGCTGGTACAAACTGCCCTGAAACTTGTCTCGGAAGCAGGCCTATTTCATGCTTTGGACAAGATCAGTGGCATGAAAGGATATCTCTTATAAAACAGCTAGGACAATATCAGGCCTGCTAGAAGTAACCCCTAACAGGACCATATGCAAACAGATTTCACAAAAACCTAAATATAATGAACTCAGAAGAACAACTATATTATTAACAGATTAATTTGCAATGTTGGGGCCTAAGTACAAATACACTTCTGGGTCAGATGGCATATCTAAATTCCTGAAGTTATTTTCCAACTGTATGCCACTCTAGTGCAGCCCCTATGGAAACATAATGACCGTCATTAAGTCCTTAAGAGACATAGATACTAAAGAGGCTATGCTTTGGGCACACTTGTTCCAGTTACTATCCCTGTGTGCTAATATGGCACCACAACTTATAAGCTTAAAACAACCACTCATAGACTTACTGAAGTTGTACTTCAGGAATCTGGAAGTGCACCATGGCGGTGTAGATACACAGATACTCCATTATGTCTGGGGCCTCAGTTGGAAGGACTTGAAGGAACTGGAATCACCTCAAATTCTCCTTTGTTCGTGGGACTGGTGGTTGATGCTGGGGGTTGGCTGAGACACCCACACTTCTCTTTGTAGTCACTTTTTCCCATCAGGCAGCTTTGGTTTCCATACAGTGTGCTTCAGGGTTCCAAAGCTGAAGGCCCAAAGAGACAGGCAGGAGAATTACCAGTCTCCCGGAAACTGGCCCAGCATGACTTCTGCTAAGCTCCATCACTAAACAGTCTCAGGACCCAGATACAAAGGGATGGACTGGACCCAGACCTCATTTTTATGGAAGGTTACTCAGTATCTTGAATGGATTAAGAATTTTCTGAGGGTGACATTTGTCTTCTTGTTGGCTTCCAGTATTTATTCCAATGAACTGATTGGCTAGATGTTGCTCCTTCTTCTCTTCCTTATCTTTTGTGTGTCATCTACTTTTTAGGCCAGGGTGTGTGTGTGTGTGTGTGTGTGTGTGTGTGTGTATATATAATACATACATACTTGATCAAAAGAGTTTCTTTGTTTTTTTATTTTTTTCTCAAATTTAAGCTTGAATCATTCAACACTTTTCAAGACAGAAGAAAATGATATACTCATATAAAATATTAATAATTCTATGATGATATAGTAATGAGATTAAGTACCTCCAACTTAAAATAAAATCATCAAATCTTGGAAATGGGAAAAAATCTATACAAGCAAACAAAAATATCAAAAACTTCAAGGAAATTTCTTTAAAACAAGGTAGAGGACCTATGAGAAAAGAGCTGTAAAATTTATTTTAAAAATGTTAAGCATGTGAAGAATGTAAGATATATATGTTACTACATATATAACAATTGGTATATTATGATTACAATAAAATTATATTGAAGTTGACAGAATTACACTAAAATCCAGACAGAAAAATAAAAATATAGACAATTTTTTCTCTTTTTTTAAGAATCTGGGGGCTCCTGGCTGGGTCAGTTGTTGGAGAGTGTGACTTTTGATTTCAGGGTCACGAGTTTGAGCTACATACTAGTATATAAATCACTTAAAAATAAATAAATAGGGGCACCTGAGTGGCTCAGTGGGTTAAAGCCTTTGCCTTTGGCTCAGGTCATGATCCCAGATTCCCACATCCCCACATCAGGCTCTCTGCTCAGCAGGGAGCCTGCTTCCCCGCCCCCCCCACCCATCTGCCTGCCTTTCTGCCTACTTGTGATCTCTGTCTGTCAAATAAATAAATAAAATCTTTAAATAAATAAATAAATATAAAAATCTTTTAAAAATTGAATCTGGGAGGGGATTGGAAGCATCTTAACAGATACCAAAGCATACTATAAAGCTATCATAATAAAATTTTAGTTGTGAGCACTTAAATAGCTAAATAAGTTCCTACAGCTGAATAAAGAATCCCCAAACACAAAATGACACCTTGGAAAACAGTAAATACTATAGATGGTATTTTATTTCAGAAGTGTTATACTTGTTTATCCATATAGGATAAAAAAAAATTCAGAGTCCCTACCTCAAACCATTTAAAAAAATCCTCCAAATAGAATGAAGTTCAAACTACAGTTAAAACATTAGAAAAATATTAAGAAAATTTTTTTTCTTAGAATAAATAAAAGCTTAAAGCAAATAATGAGACTAAAAAATAATAATAGGGAAGAATATGTACGACTACATAAGAATTAAAAAGTACAGATCACAAAGCCATAGACAAAAATATTTGATATGCGTATAATAAAAGTTTAATAGCTATAAAGTCAAACAAGTGTTTATAGATTGATAAGGAAAGATTCACAGAAGAACAAATGAACATGGGCAATAAGTATAAAATAAGATTCTCAATCTTCCTAGTAATCAGAAAAATGCAGATTTAAATAATACAAAATACCATTTTTCTCTGACTGATTAATGAAAATTAAAGAACTATAATATCTAGAATGAGTGAGTATTACTGGAAAGAGTAGAAGTTCATAAAACATCTTTATAAAATAATACAGCATTATAAACAAAAATAAGACATATACACACATTAATTGACCCAGCAGCTGCAATTATGGGATTCTATGCTAGAAACAGCAGTGCTGCCGTGCCCAAGGATATACAGAGGCAGGTGTTTACTGCAGTTTTGCTTGAGTGTCATAAATACTGGAAAATAACAACAAAAGCCATTATGTCCACTTATAGGAGAAGGTTGAATTGCTTCCAGAACATTCACACCATGGAATATTATATAGTTATTTGAAATAAAGTCAGAGCTCTGTATAATGACTTGTAAGGGTATCCACATTATATTAAATAAAAAGGTAGTTTCACAGTAATTTTTCTAGTAGGACTTCATATCTGCTTAACAAAAGAAGAGGAGAAAGAACATATGTAGATATATATAAGTAAGGTTTGTTATTAACTTAGACAATGAGGTGGAAGGATCACATTAAGGTTAGTAACATTTGAGGGGTGGGATGTGGGGGCTAACTGGACAGACCGGGAGGATTAGTGTTGTTTTCCCTTTATCTCTTATTTCTCTAAGCATGCATTGCTTTGTAATTAAACACAAAAAAATCAAAACCAAAAAGAGATAGAGTACTTTGATCTCCATTTTAAAGGCAAGTTTACTTAACATGCTGTATTTATTCTAGTTTTGGCACAGATTCTTCTCATCCCAGGTTAATATTTAGGGGGGAAAAAAACAAGTATTTCTGTCTTGCAACTATAAATCTTTTCCTCCATGTGCCCGGTAAAAATGAATTCAGCTGAAAACAACCAGTCTGACTTCTAACTCTATGTACAAACAAGATTTGTGCTCTTAAGAGTGAAGGGAAAGCAGATATTTTGGTATATTGGGTTAATAATGTATGTTCTTTAATTGGATTACTGAATACCCTATGTATAATGTACCCATTTTATATATAGCCTGGGCTTATTTTGCCTTTGTTTTGTGTTAGTACTCTGAAAAAAGTTGCCGATGCTTTCCTATCTCTTCCGAACTTCATGATAAGCAAAAGGCAGACAGAAGTTAATGGCCATCTATGGGGTATTCTGTTCTAAAGAAAATAAACGATCAGTAAAGGAGAAGTCCTCACAACTAGAAGGTAATTTCTAGGAAGCTATTATACTTAGAGATATGTGAGTGAGTGAGCAAGTGAGCAAGTGAGTGAGTGAGTTTATCCTGGTGTGTTTCTCCTAGGTTGGGTAACGTGGTTAAGTCTTCCATCCTGTAAGGCTCCAGAATAGACAATGTGATCTACACAGCTTTTGAGGCAATGAGAATCTGTCTTCACCACAGTTCATATCACAAATAAAAATAGTTCATCTCATCCTCAATGAATAGCTATACAAAACTGAACTAAAGAGTGTGTTATACACAAATAAAGTTGTCTTCTATATGTAGAGAGTGGAGCTATTGGCCCAGGGAGAGTAAATATCTGTCTTTGTCTTGGGTGCAGAGCAAGGAATCAAGGAGGATTTGGTAGCTCCCCATTGTCAGAAGCTGAGAAAAGCAGATAACTGAGTAGTAGGTGAATTACTTATTCCGCTACTGATATCATCAAAATATAAAATTCAGGCTGACTAGTAAAAATGATACTAATCCAGGAGGAGTCACACAGGCCTAGAGTTTGGGCCAGCAGAGGGCTGCTCCTGGAGAAATGACCTCATTTTACATTTGGTCCTAGGAATGACTGAGGTAGGTGCTAAAGTTGTTTTGCTCTTCCATTGTGTGACAGGCAGGCATTTTGCCAGAGTCCCTTGCAGTCTGGAGGAGTTCTCGGGAGGATGTAAAATCTCTGAAACAGTGAGGCAGGGAGAGCTTCCAGCACCTGCCCACTGCCTCACCCCACACAGGTAGTTTCCGGAAGCTGACTCCCTGTGGGGTCTCTGAGGGTCTGCAAAGCAGCTCTTCTCCCTGGAAGCATGCTGCGTTAATGCCTGCTCTACTTAATCTCTGCAAGAGTACCTTCATCTTGCATTAGTAAAGAATTGTATGTCTTTGGAATGCATCTGTTGGTGTCCTTCTGTCAATCACAGTGCTCCCTGTGACAATACTGCATTTATGGTGGAAGCTTCAAAGAAAATATAGACAACATGGCTTATTTTCTAAGTAACCTGCACATATAGTGATTAATTTTTTTAAGGAATAGTTTGTTTTCTTCTTCTTTATTTTAAAGATTTGCTTATTTATTTTAGAGAGAGAGGGGACATGTGCAGAGCATAAGCAGGAGGGAGGGACAGAGGGGCAGGGAGAGGGACAAACAGACTCTGTGCTGAGTGGAGCCAAAGTGGGGATGATCCCACAACTCTGAGATCATGACCTGAGCCAAAAATCAAGAGTTGGACGCTCGATTGACTGAGCCACCCAGCTGCCCCAAAATTGTTCGTTTTCTAAGGTTAGTGATTAGCTAACAAAATTCCTGTATTCGTTCATACAAGCCAATAAAGTCATAGTGACAAATAGGATGATATTCAAAATACCTAACAATTAGTATGACTTTGGCATGGACCTTTCAGAACAGATGCCATCCATAAACAACTAGTACTGATCGGCAGAATTCAAATACAGTCCTATTTACAACTATCTGTGAATAATTAGTACAAAAATAAAAAATAGAAACGTGCATGAATCAGTGACTAATATATGCACGCTTCTCTGGTAGGTTATTAAATAGCCAAAAGACATAGCAAAAAATAAATAAATAATGTATTGTGCTGAATTACTTGTTTCTTCCTCTCAGAATTTCTAATACAAATAGAACTTATGATGATAATGCACTGGCAGCACCAGAAAGAAATACAGCAGTACTGATGCACTTAAAATTTGGAATTAGAGTATTGTTAAACTTACTTATTTGTATATATATTTATTTATATCTCACCTTGTTTTATATAAACTTTGGAGACTACAAAATCTGATTAATAAGATCTTCACGGACAGCACTTAATAATTCTTGAAAACATTATGAGTAAAACATGGTAATGCTTGATACAAGTATATCTGCATTATACTGGGAAATATATTCTATTAATTAATACATTGATAAATGATCTAATTTAACTTATTAGTGTCCATTTAAAATTAATTCAAATTAAGTTTCTGGCAAAGTCAATAAAACATTTTTACAAATAGTCCCTAATTTTCTTCAATCACGCTATACCCTTTGTTTTCATCCACATTATTTTGCTTTACATCTAGCAAATATCTAACAAAATTTTAAGACTAAACCCATTTTGAATTTGATTTTGAATTTTGTAAATTTTGAATTTTTGAATTTACAAATTTTGAAAATTTATAAATTTTGAATTTACTTCCATCTGTGTTTCCCCCATAGATAAAAGTGAAAGATTAAGGTTTAATCTCTAACTATTTATTCCTTAACCTCTTTATTCACCACACAAACACAAACACTTATGCCAATTAAAATAATGGATTTTTTTATGTGACAAATTCCCACTAACTCCAGAATCACAGAACAATAATTTTTACTGTATGAAGAAGAGATTTCATCAAATAATTTGGTAGATCTATATAGTTGAATATTTTTATTGCATTTCTTTAGAAAATGCAACTATTAGGTGTATTTTAAGTCCATGAGTCCTGCAGCAAATTATCTATGTTACTAATATTATTGTCCTTCATTTCAATTTTATCTTAATGAATTTGAATTATGGTTATAATTTATTTTTATGTTGTTTCCTCATGTCTAATACTATAATATCTAATTCTCCTACTGATATTTCTAATTCCACATTATTTTGTAATTCATTATAATTCATCACAGAACCTGGTGTTTTCATCACCGGGGTATATGGTATATGGATTTGTGGTCAAAGTAAGTCATTAAAATATATGCAGCTCTTAAAATATGTGTGGCTCTTCTTAATTAAAACAAAAAAGTTTACGAAGTTACATAAGTTGTTTAAATCCTTGAACATGAAGAAACATAAAAGATATACACTAGCACACTGAATAACTTTGGCATGCAACTGTCTTGAATTTAACCTTAGGAATTAGAGATCCATTTCCATTTATAATCCATATGTATGGATGTGGCAACAAATGTTCATGATCGGAGAGGCCATTATGTATATTATACTCATATTACACATTTACCTTTCAAAATAAGTCAGTTATAAAGTAGTAATAATAACATGAGTAAATAAAACCTATACAAAATAATATAAAATATTTATTCATGTTTGCCAATAGTTCTAATCTCTATCTCACCATATCCTTCCTAAAATTGTTAATAAGCAGCAAAATGGACAGACTCAAAGGTCACACCTTTGCCTTGCCCAAGCTCTAGAGGAAGTGCTAATGAGCACAAAATTAGCCAAAAGTTGGCAGCAGTTAGAAGGAAGAGAAGCAGGGGGCCTGTGGACGATTCGCAAACTAATCAGCTTCTGAGTAATTGGAATTAGGCCACCATCATTTTAAACTTAGTTACACTCCAATATGCGATTCTCCCATGAGCAACTTTGCTAAAGACTGCATAATATATAGTTCCAGTCCTCCCATGCAAATATGTCCACCCGTTAAGTCTGAAAGATATTATAATGATTTAAACAAAAGCCAGTGATGTAACAATTCAAAAGCATACTTCTAGAGCACCTATTATGTGTCCCGATATAACCAAAGTTCTAGGAATACTGAAGATGAACAAGATAAATTTTCTTTGTTCATGGCCCTTGTATACTGATGGAGAAGACTTAAAATAAACAAGTAAACAGGTGTTCCCTTGCCAATTATTCTACTGCTGAGCAAAATAACTGGAAATGGTGGTTATGAAAGCTGCATTGAGTTGACTGAGAAGAAAACAGGGATACATAAATAAAGATGAGGAATATATACTCCTCGTTTTAGGAGCTTAAAGTTTAGAAGCTTAAAAAGGAGTTTCTTGTTCTAACCATGTATCTAGTGCAATATTTTCTTTACAACTTCTAGACAAGTTGCCCTTCTGATTGCAACTATTTTTCCCCACTCTCATCCATCCTCACTTACTAAAGAAATCTTCCTAAAATGTCCTTTGAATGTGCAATTGCCCTGCTCTGCAATCTATCACAAAAGAATCAGCTCCTTAGTGTGCACGGGTTCCAAGACCTTCTGTTTCTGTCTCAAAGTCCTACTCATTTTACTATACAACACAAACCTCTGGCTCATCAGGCAAACCTTCACATCTGCCATGTTCATTCCCATCCCAGGCTTCTATTGCTGACCTCCTGCTCTCTGTTTATTTCAGCTTAGCACATTTTTGGAGACTCAGCTTGAGTGCCATCTCTGGCTTTCCCTAACGTGGTGACACAGCAGAAAGAACAGAAGCTCTGGAGTCAAATTCCCAAAAGCCACTTTGATTCCCTGATACATTCTTCATGTGTAAAATGGAGTGAAATAATTCCTACCTCACAAGGATATTAAGAAAAGAATACTGAGCCCACACTAATCTTTCATTTCTTCTAATTCCTCTAGCATTTATTGACAATGTTATTTTTATCTTTATTTTTGTCTGACAATATCGATGTTATTTGTTAAGTCTGGCACCCAACAAGCTTGGAAATCCTGAGACATAAGCAATGTTTCCCACCTCTTTGTGTTTCTTGCTGCAGCGTTGGACAGACTGTAAGTGCTCAAAATGTATAAACTTGTAAATTGATTAAGCACAGAGATGACTACAAATAAATAAAGATAGCTGAAGAACTAATTTAGATGTTTTAGATATAGTATAGAACTGATTCTTCATAAGCATAACTGACTAGCCATGAAATGCAGAAACGACAGAACATAAACGCTAAGAGAAATAAAGTAATTTAAACAAAATAGAATATTTTACCAGAAATTTAAACAAAAACAAAGTCGCAGCAACAGAAAATGGATTGGTGATTGCCAGAGACAAGGGATGGGAGAGGAAGGGCACAAAATGAATAGTCAAAAGTAGTCAAAAGGTACAAATTTACAGTTAAAAAAAAAAGAAACTGGCGATATAATGTACAGCATGATGACTATAGTTAATAACAAAATAGTATATATTTGAAAGTTCCTAAGAGAGTGGGTCTTCAAAATTCTCATCATAAGAAAAAAAATCAGACCTGCATGCCTGATGGATATGAAGCAGACTTACTGTGGTAATCATTCCATAATATATCCATATATCAAATCATTATGTTTTATACCCTAAACTAATACAATGCTATATGTAAAATATATTTCAAAACAAACAACAGGAAGATGACTGCTTAATTCACTAGGAGGCCAGTGTGATTTTGCTTTATAACATTCAAAGTACAGGACATTATATAATTTTTTAATTTGGAGAAGTAGATAGAATATGACTCCGTTATAAGCTGCTGTGGAAGGATGGAAATCAGTTTCAGTCATTTGCTGAGGTGTGGGAGGGAGGAGCCTTCTTGAGATGTAAAAAAGGACTCTCGAGGAGTTAGTAATGTCCCCAAAGAAACCTGTTAAAGGCTGCAGCTTGGATGTTTTTCCCAGAACATTCATTCTCTTCACACTAACTTGATCATGGGATGGTCATTGAGATACCCAGGTTGAGTCCACATAATGACCTCCCTCCAAAAATGAAATGTTAATATTCCCTAATATTTAATACCCAGACATTCAGGAAGAAGGGAAGTATTCATAGAAAAAGGATAAGAAGAAATAGGTTCAGTGAACATTAACTTAATAAACATTAACCATTTGACAGGACGCTATACTAATCCGATACTGAGTTCTCACACTTAACCACAGATATACAGATTACAGTTGCTTGAAAATAATACAGTTTTCCTACAAAGGGCGGTTATCACTTCTACAAACGCAAATCAAAAACTAGATAGCAAGTATCTTTATTTACACATTTAGAAAATAAACTAAACAAAGACAAAAGTGTACTTAAAAAAATGTTTCTAGAAGAGAAGGAATATGTGTTTCGTGTTAAAGTGTAACAACAGCCACTTTCCTTCCGGCATAAAAGTCCGTGTGAGATGACCCACTCCCCATTCTCCTGGAATAAACCATATGTGTCTCACATTTCATGTTTAGCAATTGAACACTAAAGACTAGTGGTGTTTTGAGATATTTTATTCAAATAGTGATCCAGAGAAGCCTGTATATAAATTGAAAAGGCATGATCTGGGATTCCTGCACAGCATCAAATACTAGTTTATATAATCAGGGGATCTGTTTTGTCTCTAGCTCAAATTAGATATTGCTTGACAAATATTTATCTGATTATGAGGTAAAATTCTACTTCATTTATGCTCGAATCCACCTCTCTATATATCAAAGAAATATATATTCAATAGACTTGAATTCATGAGAAATGTTCTACTTTTAGTGCCTCACTTGAACTCTCATAGCATTTTCCCCAAAACTTTTAGGGCACTTATAATGTTATATTTAAAATAACTATTTATGAAAAATTCAATATAACATAGCTTCTATCAGTTTCTGGCTTGCAAGTAAGAGGATATGAGTTCAAATTCCGACTTTTTCATTTGCCAATTAAATTGCTTTAAAGGAGTTACTTAACATCTTTAAACCTTATCTTTATCCTTTGTTAATATTCATAGAACTGTTGAAAGAATTACTCAGTATATATTTTGAACTGTTAAATTTAGCTACTTTCTGGCCCTAAAACTATAAACCTTAAGGCTATTAATAGAGTTGATTTTTATATCTGCCCAAGTATCTGGTAGAGTGCCTGACATATAATATAGATTCAATAAATACTATTTTTTAATAAATGCAAGTAAAATGGGAATTGAATGATGGAATACAGAATGTTAAGGTATGCCTATACACTTGTAGGGTTTAACCCAAAAAAGCTTTTCAGGATGCCCTATTATTTTACATAGTTGGTGAGGAGGGAGGGAGAAAAAGAACTAATGAGATATCGGGTTCTACTATAAATTTATTTTGGAAATCTAGAAAAGATTGTACTGAATTTGAAGTCTACTCACATAATTTCAAATCTACTTATGTAGGTGTCAAAAACCCTCCTATGTTGTTCTAGTGAAACAAATAATTAAATTTACTGCTTTCAGAATTCATCCAGGATGAAGAGAATAAAATGCTTTTTTTAAACCATATGAGAACGAAGGGCATAAAGTCAGTATCTGAAGGAAATAAAACTATCCCAATAGTTTAGATCATAAAAAATTCTCACAGGGATTGAGTTGAGCTCTCAAGAAAAGACATAAAATGTTAAGATGAGAATTTTAATTAGTTCCTACTCTAAAAAAGTAGAAATCACTTAACACATCATGTTCGAATAACTTGTCATTTATTCACTCAACAGCTATTTTTTGTTAAGGCATTTCTGTAGACCCACCCTGTTCATAGAGTAGCTGCTAGCCACATGGGACTATTTAAATTTAAGTTTATACTGAATACAATTAAATACAATTTAAAATTTTAGTTTCTTAGTTACACTAGCCACATTTCAATTGCTTAAGAGCCACATGTGGCTGGTGGATATTTTACTGAATAGTGCAGAAAACATTTCTATCACAGCAGAAAGTCCTAGAGAAAAGAACATCCTTCTAGACAGTTGGGGGACATTGAAAGGAGTAGAGACCAGAAGGCTTTAGCCAAAGAACAGAAAACATGCTGAACGAGATGAGACATGAGCAAAAGCCCTTTAATACTAAACAGGTTTAATTTTACAAAACCAAGTACCCTAGCAATACTGAGTATGGGACGACCACACAGGAATTTTTGTTAAGATTTGAGTTTAATTTTGAGGAATGAGCAAAATTACATTTGCATCAGTTGCAGATCTTAAAATTTCTCACTTTACATAAAAAATTAAATCTTTAGGGGTGTCTGGGTGGCTCAGAGGGTTAAGCCTCTGCCTTCAGCTCAGGTCATGGTCCCAGGGTCCTGGGATCGAGTCCTACATTGGGCTCTCTGCTCAACGGGAGCCTGCTTCTTTCTCTCCCTCTGCCTGTCATTTCCTCTCTTTGTGCTTTCTCTCTCTGGCAAATAAATAAAATCTTTAAAAAAAAAAATTAAATCCTTAGAGCAATGATTCTAGGAAAGTGAAGGTGTGTAATGCTATTTGACTAATGTTTTTTTCTTACGTGGTAAATCTTCCTATGGTTTTACTAGAAATTGGGTGAATTTATTTTCAACTTAAAGCAGTTAATATTTGATGATCTCTAAAGAACTCTTATATGTTGAATACTTGGGAAATAATGCACTTCTGAGTCATTTCAAACTCAAAAAATTGTTTTAATGAGATTTGATATCAAACCTAGCTCAAGTTTAAAAAATGAGTATAATGTGTCAAATGCAAAATCAACTTAGGATCAGGATCAGGGCTGTGAATTTAGCTTACAGAATTCTTTCCTGAAATAAAACATTTATATTAAAAGGTACAAAATTACCTTTTGTTTTTGTACTAGCCATTTCTTTGTTTTCTTTATCTTTCTTAGAACATAAACACAGCTAAATACATGAGGTTAAGAGTTTAAAATGACTGAGAAACTGTTATATATGCCTATTTCACTCAACAGCCTTCATAACTGACTGGCTCTCATTTACTGTGATGGCAGGGGCCTCCCATAGGTGTCCCAGGAAGGTGTAATAACTTACCAACACAAGGTGGTGCTCTGTTCTTATGAAACAGCCTGTCTTTGATTTGGTTCTAAGGAAGCAGAGGTCAAACATCCTTATTGCTTGACCAGTGTTTTGGAAGATTTAAAAAACTGTCAATGTATAATTCTTACTTGAAAACTTCATTGTAGTCATTCAAAAGATCATTCTTAGAAAGTTTTCCTAATCATAACTTCAACCACTCCAGGAGGATCCAATTTATCTCATTGTACTCAAGAGTATTCATTTTGATGGCAGGCGACTGATTGCTTCTTTTCATTTTTTCTCTGTTTGTGATTCCTTTTGATCAGATAGTTCTTACACTTTTCTTTGGGTTGTCTCAAGCCTACTGTTTCTGTGAGTTGATCAGACTTTTTCTAGATGAGGTCTTCCAGGTTGACCTCCAAATGGTTAGAATGACTCTGACTCTCCTTCAAGCAATCAATAAATTAACTAATCATTTCTTTGTTTTATTCTGCTTCCATATGTAAGTCACATGATCCTATATTTTTATACTTATGGAATGACAAATCTCTAATCTCCACCTTCCTCTGAGGAAAAGCTAACAGCATTATTTGAAAATGACTTAGGCAGAGTTCCACATTTAAATAGTCCTCCTTACTGCTGGAGTGAAAGTAAGCCATATTCCATTTAACAATGCCATACTCCATTTAACATTTTTTTTCTACTGGAGAATAATTAGATATTGTTTCAAATCTTGGTATTTTACTTTCCTACTTTCATAGCCCCTGGACTATTATTAGGATGTCTGTAATATAGATGCATAGCCTTAGAAAGAATTAAAGTAATGATTATCACACTAAATAATTTCATGTATGCCAAACCTGTTCATGGAATGGAACCTGTTATGCTACCCCACCAGGTAGCCATGTATTTTAAACAATATTTCTCAAGGAAACCTTCCATAGATGCTTTAAATTTCTGGGATTTGATCTCAAAATAATCTCAACCCATATTCTTCCATTCTGAATCTTACAAAAACATGTATCTTATTTAGAAATTGGTTAAAAATTTTCTCAAGAAATCAGATGGGGAGAAGTTGCATATTTCTTAACTGTTTTAAAATTGCAAAACAAATAAATTCAAGAAAAAAGATGAGGAAAAAGTTTCACTTGTTTGGAATGGTGTTCTAATTAACATTTGTTGATGCCATGGCAATATCATGGGTTTAGCTCTTCGAAGAACATACTGTCTGGTTACTATAGCATTTCTATATTTGGATTAAATAGAAACGGAAATGTGGATAGCATTAGCTTTGAAATTAAATGAGCCCCCTAATGGAGAAGCTAATTACTGAATTCATTTTGACGTTGTTTTACTAGTGAAAATTTAGGTTATTGAATTGAACAATATGTACTCAGGGCTAGAAATGAAAATCAGGGCATCCATGGACACAGCAGAGTGGAACCAGTGGCTCTTACTGAGTCAGACCTCATATTAGTCTTTTGTTAGAGAGGATTATTATTGTTAATATTGTCACCTGTATGACAAAAGTTCTAATATGAAGAGTACTTGGAATTCTTAAAAAGCTTCCATTAGTCTATTCAGTGCCATACTTCTGGCTTCCATTAACGTATCTTTCCCACTGTGTGATTAGGTGGCTCCACCGAAAGCCATACTCTGGATGTGCTGGGAAGATTTAGGGAGGAAACGTTTACAAGCTTGAAAGACAAAATGGTAATTTATCTGGGTTTCAGTATAAAAATGTTTCTTCTTGAGATTTCAATTTCTGAACAGAAATTTGTAGTGAGCAAAACTACATTCATGGTATTTTGCTTTTTATCCAACACACACACACACACACACCCCACATATAAGCACCACAATAATAAAGATAACAAGGAGCAGGTGATGGTTTCAGGAAATTCAACTGTCTTTGTTATGCTATTTAAATAATGGCACAAATAGCACTAATATCCATGGCCATTTTTAAATAATTTTTTATATTTTTTTACTAACTTATAATGTATTATTAGCCCCACGGTGCAGGCCTGTGAATCATCCATGGCCATTTTAAATCAAGTAATAGTAACTGTGCTATTTCATTACAGCACTTGGGTTCAGAGATAAGTTTTTCAGCATTACATCAGCTATGAGGCTAATATTTAATTAAGGCTGATTTGATTATGCAGATCTTTTGATCACTTTTGGGATGAATTTCCAAGTCGTGTTCCTAAATCTTGATTCAAACAAAAAAGTGTGTGCAAAATGCCGGCCTAAAAGGGCCTTCATGCTAGAAAGCTAATATTTGATGTTCTTAACACAGCCTTGTGCTAAAAACATGGGACTTTCATATCTACTCCAGGATGATCCTGATTACCTTCTCTCCATCCACATACCATGGCCCAAATTGGGATAATCTCTACAATTCTCCCTAAAGAAGATAAAACATCTGCTTAGTGTATTTCCTATCAATTTTTATTTTCTGTTTCTCTTTCTGGGTTCCCCAATATTTAAAGAGCTTCCAGCCATACTGTTGCTGTGTGGGCAGAGGATGGCATGCATTCCTTCTAAGATACTCAAGGCATAATGAACTAATAAGGTCTTCAATATGACATATGTCTCCCAGTTTAGGAGAATTAAATTATTTGTAAACTATGTGTCAGACACACTAATAAAAACTTCACATTTTTCTGTTTTACTCCAAAAATACTAGCATTCTATAACTGGGAAATTAAAAGTCAGCTATGTGCTGGGCCATTTGGGTGGCTCAGGCGGTTAAGTATCTGACTCTTGATTGCAGCTCAGGTCATGATCTCAGCGTCATGAGATTGAGCCCCACGTTGCTCTCCTTGGTCAGCGTGGAGCATGCCTGAGAGTCTCTCTCTCCCTCTCCTTCTGGCCCTCCCTGCACCCCACATGTGCACGTTCTCATTCTCTCTCTTCAAAAAAAAAAATGTTGGTTATGTGCTGATGTACTATTTATCACAAACTTGTGAAGTATTAACATATAAAATATGACTCCTTTATTTTATCTATAAGAAATAGGTCTGAAGAGAGTGATTTTTTTTTTTTTTTTTAAATCCCACAACTGAGAATTCCAGAGGTTTCAGACCCGGGAAACAGGAAAAGAGGAACCTTATAAAATATGGATTCTGGCATGGGCTAGGCAAAATAAAAGGAACAGAGAAGAGGTGCAGTCATGGGAATGAGGTAAGAACTGTTCCACAGCGTCGTGAGAGAAAACCAATGCGGAGTTGCAGAATCATTCACCTGTGCTTCCTTGTCTGCTTTCTATGTGAACAGTCAGAACGTTCGGACCAGTATGTAGTAAATGACATTGCAACTGTGTATATGTAATAGTATATTATGCAGCGACTTAAAATATGTTGGAAATGTCATGCCACTGGAAACTGCTAATGCTAAAGGGGAAATATCAAAAAGGCTTAATGCGAAAAATTAAAATACGGAGTATAATCTCAACTATGTAAGATAATTTGCATAGAAAACACAACTAGAAGAAAATATGCCAAAAAGTTAAAGGTGGCTAAGATTTTAGGTGGTAAATTAGGCCCATATATCTGGTTACTTGTACCTCACTGAGGTCATCTTTTGTTGTCACCCTTCCATAACTCTGACAGAACTACACTACCGTCCTCCATGTCCCTTGAACATGTTCGGCACACAACTCCCTCCATATAAAATTAGAACCACACCCCATTCCTCTTTTATCTTTTATGTTAACCTTACCTCACATAATATAGTTTATTTATTTTCTTTGTTTTTTGCTAGTCTTCTCAACAAGAGGATGAGTTCCAAGAGAGGATGACTGGAACAAACTGAAGATATGTCTGATATGTAGATATGTAATTAAATGGAGTTTAGGCTGATATGGAAGGAAGTCAGAGTATTTGGAGGAGGTGGAAGTGTCAGGCAGTAACAAGGAGAACAATAATTGTACTATACATCAAAAAGAATTTTTAAGATCAGGGAACTAGCATGAATGACCCTGGAAAAGTAAGAAATATAAGTTTGTTGGAAACTCGGATTATGGAGGATGCAACTACTGAAAATGACAAAGTCTGTGGCAGCCCCTCCCCCTCATGAAGATCCAGCCCAATGGCTTTGGGACTGAATTATTCAGAAAGAGAAGAGAAGGGAAGGGATAAAGGATGAAGCACTGTTACCATTTTTGATACATATAATTAGCAGGCTTTTGTCCATGCAGGTATCACCTGTAGAGATGTCCCTTCCTTTTTGAAAAAATAAAACTAAACATTAAATCAAATAAGATATCATTTTGCAAACTGCTTTTCTTGCATTCATTAATGGGTCATGAACATTCTTTTTTTCTTTCAAAGATTTATTCATTTGAGAGAAAGAGAGAGAGCAGGGCGGTGGGAGGGGGAGCATAGGGAAGGGGCAGAGGGAGAGAAAAGGAGAAAGAGTGTAAGCAGATTCCACACCGAGCACTGAGTAGGGCACCAGGATCATCTCACAACCCTAAGATTACTTCCTGAGCCCAAACCAAGACTTTGATGTTTAAGTGACTATGCCACTCAGGTGCCCCAGTCATGAACCTTCTTTCTTATTAATACATACACATCTGTATTTTTTAAAACTATGTAATATTCCACTGATGTAAAGACCATAGAATATTTAACCAAAAACTGATTGTTGAACATGCAGATCTTTACATCCTTAGGGTAAATATTTAGAGGTGAAATTATATAACAAAAAACAAACAAACAAACAAACAAAAACAAAACAAAACAAAAAAAAACCCAACAATGTAAGAGTTAAATGTTGCCATTAATCTATTGAGCAGCTTTTATAGAACTAATTTATAGGAATGACAACGTACCAAGTACTGTTCTAGGATTTGTGAACATAGCAATAAGCAAAACAGAAGAGAATGGCATCACTCACAGAGCTTATATTCTGGTGGAAATATAGTTGAGAATATTCTATAGAAAGTTACATTAAGGGGCACCTGGGTGGCTCAGCTGGTTAAGCGTCTGCCTTCGGCTCAAGTCATAATCCCAGGATTCTGTAATACGGTCCTGCATCAGGCTCCCTGCTCAGTGAGGAGTCTGCTTCTCCCTCTCTCCCCCAATCATGCGTACACTCTCTCGCTCTCTCTCTCTCTCTCTCTCTCTAGCAAAAACCAATAAAATCTTTTTTAAAAAGTTACATTAATTTATATTCCCAGTAACACTGCATCAAAGTGTCCATTATCTTACATTCTCACCAGCACTGGATATATCCAAACTTTTATAATTTTGGTTGATAATTTCTTTGCATATTTTGTTTTAATAACTTGCATTATTTGAGAAGTAGAAATGCATTTTAATGTCATGTGTTCATTTATGTTACTCCAACAGTAACATAAAGTATTTGGTCTTTAATGTAAAGGGTTGCATGTTTTAGTAGAAAATAATTGGGCTGCCCAGCAAATTCCCTTTCTAATTTGGGGGAATTCCTTCCTGCTTTAAACTCTGGAAGCTAAATGGGAAATAATATTTTCTCTCTCCATACATGGCAAGTAGAACAGAGTCCCATGAACTAATTGCCAATCAGATACTTCTGCTGGGAATGTTGAATCTAAAAGTTTTGTGAAGACAGAGTCTATTAGAGATAATATAGTGGGAGAATACAAGGTCTAGAAGTTTCACAATGACTACCTGGTGGTTAAGATGCTATTCCTATATAGACCTTGGATGTACCTTCTCTGTCTTGCTCACTGATTTAAACCTACCTCCCGAGCCTTCCTGTTGGTTTTATGAGTAACTCCCAAATTTACTTTTCTGTTTATCTTAATCAGTCATTTACTGTTGTTGTAACTAAGACATTAAAGTATTGTTGTTTTACAAATATATATCTCCAACCATGTTCTTCTCATTTTTCATAGTGTATTTGTAAAATACTATGTTTTAATTTTTATTTAATTGAATATGTGACTATATACTCTACATAGTTGACCATTGATATCTGCTTAGAGGCTTTGTAATGTCAAATTTGTTAAAATATTTATCTAAGATTTCTTCTATTACTTATATTACATCTTCAATATATTCAAAATTCATATTGATCTGAGGAATGACTTAGAGCTCTATTGTATTTTGGTTCTGAAATAGATATTGGAAATTGCTTGTTTCTTTTTCTTTTTCTTTTTTTTTCTAATAACCAAAACCTTGCTCACTGATTCAAAAAGCTACTTTTGTCAGATATTAATTTTGCTGTCAATTTATGGAGACTTTGTTCTGTTTCATTGATTAGTCTATTCTTGGAGTCTCACCACACTTTCAACCAATGTAGCTTAAATTACGATTTCATATTTGACAGAGTTAGTGCCTTCATTATCTTTTTCAGAATTTTACTGGATATTTTTATCCACTTCCTTTCTAAATATATTTTACAAATTTTTCAAGAAAAATCTTTGTAATTTTGATTTCTGTTGCATGAAATACACAACTTAATTTGGAGAAAATATTCCAAGACCTTGTAATACTTTGCTATTTATTTGTTTTCTTTTTATATCCCTCAGTAGAATTTTCTTTTCATGTATGTTCTGCACATTTCTTGGTAAATGAATGTGTTTTGAACTAAACTTTATTTAATTGTATTCTAAAACATTATTGTTAGTTTTCAAGGGCATTATTGGAGGGTTTAGTACATTTATTTTGTATCAGTTTATTTACTGAGCTCACATTTTAATTCTAGTAGTTTGGTTTTCTTGGTATGTAACCATATATATAAATAGATATAATTTAATATTTTTTCAAGTCATGTCTTATTTTGTAATTACATAGCTCTTGTCATTTTAAAATTATAATAGAAAAATATCTTCTGTCTTACTCTACCTACCTAAATAGATTATGTCTAAGGTCTTTTGTTCATTTGTTTGCTTGCTTTTCTTTTGTTTCTTTTTAGCATTAAATTTTATGCTTTTTGGGGGGGCTACCAATTTTAAGCATGATACAGATTCATATTACTAATAACACTAATTAAGAAATTTGTAGGTCATTGTGATTGTGGGAGTTGAGGAGTTTTTGTCTCTGTTTGCCTTTTCTCTATATTTATTGAAACTTTTACAGTAGGAGCCCACGCAGCCTAAATAGAGAAAGGAGAATTTCATGACTCTTGGAAAGTACATTCCAATTTTTAGATTGCTCTCCTGTATTGCCATTTTGGCAATACATTTGATAGACTATAATATTTCCAGTCTAAGACTTTCCATAGTGATTCTCCACCCGTCTGTTTTAGTCCACTCCTATTAAAAGTGGCTCCAAACAGATTGTTTTCATATCTTCTACATTATTCCCCAATCATAGCAAATTTTGTGGGATCTTGGAATATCTCCTTTCTGAAAACTATACTCAACATCCACATAAAGCCACATATATACTGACCATCATCTTTTGCAAGGTTTGCATGATACAAACAAGACAAAATATGGAATTTTTCCTCAAATCCTGTCTTGAAAATCTGAGCCAGACTATAAACAATTTTATCAAAGGTGACACAACAAGACTGATAACTGCTGATTTCTGAACAATATCTTGCTGAACATCATTTTACAATTACAGACAGAGGTTGTTATATCTTTGAACTGCTCACCAAAATATGTAGGTTCCTAGAAGAATCCCTAAAAGAGCTTTAATTTGTCATTCACTTTTGGGAATAGGAAAAGGTATATGGTTTACAGAAAAAAATATTATGTATATACATCATATATAGTGTGTGTGTATATGTGTGTGCATGTGAGTGTGGGTCAAGTGGGCACATATGTTCCCTCTACTAAGTAAACTTGTTTAAACACTTAGTACCTCTGTAAGAATTACCCAAATCCAATCTTCTCTGCTATTAAATATGACTGACTATAAGTACAAAAAGATAACTCAAGAGATTATAGCTAGAAGCCTAACAGACAGTTAGGGAGTTCAACTGTTGGTCTCCGTTCACTCTCTCCACTCTTCCAAAGTGATTCAGCCACTCTAGGAGTAACTCTGGTGGGAAGATAGTGAACCAAATGGCCAATGATTGTTGTACACCATTTTCTACAAAGCTAATTAAATTTGAGAGCTCTACGGATATTGTGGAAGTCAAAGATACACAGCTGTGACTTTATTTTCCCTTTTTATTTTTTAATCTATGTTTAAAAAAACACAATAAATTTAAGGAACTTGATACATAGCAATCTGAACAAAGGCAGTGTCTGGCAAAAAGCTTTATTTTATTTGTTTGCCTTCCACAAGGTCAGGGGAACAAAAAGTAACAATAACTTCCAGGAAACAATGAGACATGGTGAAATCTATGGTGAAGTCCGTCCTACCAGATAAGGAATGTTATTGATCTGCAGTGGAAGAGTTTCCATTTTTCCTACAAGATCTGATCAGAGCATATAGTAATATTCGATGGAATTTTATCTACTTATTTCTCATAATAATGTGCAGATATCTTGAAAAGAAGTTATCCGTTTCCAAAGTCATCTTTATATTTGATATAAATATCTGAAAAAAAATGCTTTGAAGTTTAGTAGGAAATAGTAGCAACCAGCAGAATTGTTGCTACTATTCCTTATTTCATTGCTGATATTTTACTTTCCCAATTCCTTCTTTTCTAATAATTTGGGCAGATTCTAAAAGTTGGTAAAGGAAGTTTTAAGGCAATATCTTTGGCTCCATCTTTTCTAAAAGTTTTGTTTAATTTTTCATATCTGTTTTGGTCACCATTTTGGTTATCTAAGAGTCAGTTTCTAGGAATTACACTGTGGTCAGGAAAGCAAGTGTGAGATGAGCTTTCTTTTCTCTTGGAGAAGAGGAAACATATCAGGTATTTCATGGTAAATAATTGCAACTAAAAATAATGAGGTAATTAGAACCTATATTATCATAAGCTAAAGATTTTTTAGAGATAATGGACATTGTACAAGGATGTAATCTCCTTCTTTTATTGAAAATCAATTCTGCCTCTCTACTTCTAAAGATTGTGTGGTAGGAGCTCTGGTAAATTGAGAATTGTATTCAATGAGGAAACCTGGTGAGGAAATTGTTCTGCTGTGAATGGTAACAAATTAAAACTACAAATTAACATGAATCCACAGGAAATATTGAATATCACTTTAACTTCGTCAGTTAGCTAGAGATACTCCAAATTACACTGGTTTGGGAACAGTAGAAATAGAACTATAACCACTGCCACATTTCTTGTTGTGTTTTTAATAGCAAAAATAAAAAATAGAGAATTTGGCTTTTGTAATATTTCCTCATAAGAAGAGTTAATTTGGCCTTTACCTGTTTATTTTTTAAAAGGTATTTTCATCTATTTTAACAAAACCTCCCCTTTTAAAGACATGGTCCTTCAAGGAACATCAAATTTACTAGAATATTACACGGTGTTATTTTAAAAATTAACCTTTTTTTTTTCAGTTTCCGTATTCTATTCATCTTATACACACACCATTATTTTACTACTTGAATGACTCTCTATTTTTCAATGACACACATTGAAGTTTGTGGCACACATTGAATTTTTCCTGATATATCTACAATTATAAACAAAAAATACTTTGGCAAAAAATTGTAATGGGTTTGATAGCCATATGTGCCACTTTATAACATACATTTTCTCTGAAATTAAGGTTTTTTGCTTTGCTTTCCAACCTAAAAGCAAATGAGCACCAACATATTTAAAATAAACCTTCATTCATAGCTATATGTCTTTTAAAATAGCAGGACTCAAGAATACATAACAAGTAATTTATTTCTCCAAAGTTGAACTTGCTGTATTTCCATGCTTCTAAATGTATCTATATTCATATTGCTTTCCTACTTGGTAAACATTCTTGTCTCTCTCTTTTTTTAAGTTTTTATTTCAATTCCATTAGCTAACACACAGTATTTTATTAGTTTCAGGTGTACAATATAGTGAGTGATTCAATAATTCCATACATCTTCCCATCCCAAATGCCCTCTTAATCCCATCACCTATTTAACCCTTTTCCCCACTTGCCTCCCTACTCTTCTCTTTTCTTAATGTTTTCCGTTTTTTAGGCTTTTATTTATTTATTTGAGAGAGCACGCACAGGCACAGGAACAGGGGAGGTGTGGAGATAGACAGAGAAGCAAGTTCCCTGCTGAGTGCAAAGCCCCATGTGGGAGGAGGGGGGTGGGCCTCAATCCCAGTACTAGAAATCATGGCCTGAGCCAAAGTGAGGCACTTAATTGACTGAGCCACCCAAGCACCCCTTGATTAATGTTTTCTGAACAGTCCATCAGTTAGTTGAAATCTTACCAGTCTGGAAGTTCTTAACTTTAGTCACTAATTATTCTAGTGTTTCTGTGTACTCAGCCATTGCTCTGCCTATCTGCCATTTTACTTAATATAGGTACATACATACAAGGTCCCTCTATAATTAGAGCTAATAAATTGTTTTAAATTGTATTTGTCTTGACTATGCACGTGATTAAAGACTGTTATCATTACTAATGTCCACCGCATTTGTTTTTACACTTACATTATCAAAGTTAATTGTTTAAGTAAGAAGTCCTCTGCTAAATGCAGGACTTGGGTCCTTGCAAGTGGTTAGTACTTCACAAGTCTTGCATTTCACACCAGGAAGCCATGTTAACACCTTTGATCTAGGTAGAAGGCCTTAATTTAAATAAATGTATTACAATAGAGGTGTTCACAAAGCACAATTAATGATTCTGTTAATTGTTTTTTTTTCTTTGTTGTGGATATAAGCAGCATTAGTTCTTTATCTGTAAAACAGAGTTCTTAAAGTCCGGAACCCCTTCTTGCTCTTTAAAAAAATCCATAATTTCTAGCACAGTTCCTAACATATAGTGGGCACTCCTCAAAAGTTATTAAATGAAATTTTAATGGATTTGTAATATAAATATAAAGATTCATCTTGTTTTCCTTATTAGAATATGAGCTTCTTAAGAACAATGGCCATGTTTTCCATTGTATCTGTATTACATGCTCATCTCCAATAAATAAATTATTTCAAAGAAAATAAATTCTAATTATATTTAAATAGATTTTAAATTGGCATCTTTAAAAGAAAAAAATGTCAAATAGAAAAACAAAGGTATACATAATCAAAAACTAATATTTTGATATAATAAAATTTAAATGGTTCAGAAAGTTCTGTAGACATTTCCAGAGTTTTGCACTAATTTGTTCATTAAGAAAAATTACTTGTTAAATGGGCAGAAGACATGAACAGACATTTCTGCAAAAAAGACATCCAGATGGCCAACAGACGCATGAAAAAGTATTCCACATCACTGAGCATCAGGGAAATACAAATCAAAACCACAATGAGATATCAGCTCACACCAGTCAGAATGGCTAAAATTAACAAGTCAGGAAATGACAGATGCTGGTGAGGATGCGGAGAAAGGGGAACCCTCCTACACTGTTGGTGGGAATGCAAGCTGGTGCAACCACTCTGGAAAAAAGCATGGAGGTTCCTCAAAAAGTTGAAAATTGAGCTACCCTATGACCCAGCAATTGCACTACTGGGTATTTACCCTAAAGATACAAATATAGTCATCCGAAGGGGCACGTGCACCCAAACATTTATAGCAGCAATGTCCACAATAGCCAAACTATGGAAAGAACCTAGATATCCGTCAACAGATGAATGGATAAAGAAGAGGTGGTATATAAATACAGCGTAATACTATGCAGCCATCACAAGAAATGAAATCCTGCCATTTGCGACGACGTGGATGGAACTAGAGGGTATTATGATTAGCAAAATAAGTCAATCAGATAAAGACAACTATCATATGATCTCCCTGATATGAGGAAGTGGAGATGCAACGTGGGGGGTTTGCGGGGTAGGAAAAGAATAAATGAAACAACATGGGATCGGGAGGGAGACAAACCATAAGAGGCTCTTGATCTCACAAAACAAACTGAGGATTTCCAGGGGGAGGTGGGTAGGGAGAGGGTGGTGGGGTTATGGACATTGAGGAGGGTATGTGCTATGGTGAGTGCTGTGAAGTGTGTAAACCTGGCAATTCACAGACCTGTACCCCTGGGGCTAATAATACATTAATGTTTATTAAAAAATAAACATTTAATATATTAAAATATTAAAAAAAAGAAAAAAATTATTTGTTGAGTTGTTCCTATAAATCAGGAATTGAGCGATGAAAGACAGAGTCCCTGAACCTAAGTGGCCCACAATCTAATGCAGAGATATTATGCAATTATAATAGAATAATATAATTTCTACAAAGATGCTGAGGGCGTATACATTGAGAGCATGATGACAATAGCCTAAGTGTGCCCTGTTAGGGAGGCAGAGGACCGAAAAACTTTCAGAGAATAAATGAGTAATGCACAAGTTAAGATTTACCTGCAAGATGGAGCTTTTGAGACCAGGAATCCTACTTATTCATTTACCTCTATTAACAATATCTAGCATGTTGTCAGACACATAGTAGGCACCAAATAAGCATTTATTAAGTAAAATGCTAATGAATATATAAGACAAATTTAGACAGAATACATAATAAGCAGATAGATTAGAGAGATTGATTGACAGATCAATAGATAGACCTAAGCTTAGAGCAACTTGAAAAAGAAGTTAAGTTGCTCCATTTCAGGAGTTAGCTAGGTAGGTCATAGAGAGTAGGCACTGGAAATAGAACAGGAAGGGAAAAAAAAGAGCTTGTGCCAATGCAAAGGTGGTTGAGAGAGCATGACCCCTTTGGAACAGTACATGAAACTTAATATTTTGAGAGTTCAAAGTAGAAATAGGAAGGAGTTGATGTCAAACAGAGGTGAGGACCGGATGAAGAAGATCTTTAAAGAAAGCCCAGGGAAAAGGGGAGAGACTAGAGTGAGAAAGAAAGAGAAGGTATTGTAATGGTCTAGACAATTGGGGATGCATTTCTAAATGAAGATGGTGACAGAGGGCTGACAGGGGAGCAGTTATCTGCAAGAAAATATGGGTAGGTTCAATAGGACCTAGTGAATGATTGGATATAATCAGTTGGGAAGAATGAGTCTACTATGATTTCCAGTTTCTCATTTAAGAAACTGGGAGGGGTTATTAACTGATATGGCAAGTAAGGGAAGACTGTTAGGTTTGGGAAAGAATGGTGCTAAATTTATTTTAGATTCATTGAACTTGAAACACATTCCGGTAAGTGAATTCCAATTAACAATTTGGCAAATACATGTAGAGTTAAATATAGAAATGTAAGATAGAGATAAAAACTAGGAGTCATAGGGGCACTTGGGTAACTCAGTTGATTAAGCTTCCATCCGACTCTTGATTTCAGCTCAGGACATGGATTTCAGGGTCATGAGATTGAGCCCCTAGTCCGGCTCTGTAGTCAGTGTGGAGCCTGTCTAAGATTCTCTCTCCCTCTCTCTCTGCCCCTCCCCCACTTTCTTCCTCCCCCTCTTAAAAAAGATTGGGAGTCGCGGTAATGTATGTGGTTCACTGACACCCTAGAAGAAGTTGAGCTTAACTAAGGTGAAAAAAGACATCCCCCAAAAAATCAGGCTGAAGAAAATTTCTATGTAAAATGAGTGTTCAGTGGGCTGCAAAGGAAGACACTTCAATGGATCAAATTGGGAAGCAACAGGATAGGATGAAAAACAGGAGGATGTGGTGTCACAGACTCCAAAATAAGAGTTTCAGACAAGAAAGAGGAATCCGTAACAGCAATTACTGGCAGGACGTAGGGAAGGGTGAAGACTACGAACTGGGGCAAAAGGACATCACAGGCGATCACAGTAAGAGCAGATGTGGTGGAAAAGGGAAGTGGCCACATTTCAAGAGGTTAAGGACTAAACAGAAGCTAAAGAAGGAAAGAAAAATCTAAATACTCAACAATTTATTCAATACAATATTGGTGCAATGCTGATAACTGCCTCAGTACACAGGCAAAATAACTATTTTCCTGATAAAAGCATGGCAAAAATTTTAGTAAGTATGTTGTAGACCAGTGTTTGTGATGAATTCATAAAAATTACATGAACCATAGGAGAGAGCGCCTGGTGGCTCATTTGGTTAAGTGGCTGCCTTTGGCTCAGGTCATGATCTCAGGGTCCTAGGGCAGAGTATGGCATCGGGCTTCCTGCTCAGCAGAGAATCTGCTTCTTCTTCTCCCTCTGCCTGCTGCTCCCCATTCTTGTACTTACTCTCTCTCTGTCAAATAAATAAATAAACTCTTCTTTAAAAATTAAAAAAAGAAACACAGGTAAATCAAACCAATGAAAGTTTATATTTTAAAGCTATAAAATACAGTACATAAAATGCGAAGTTTGAGAATGTATAAAACTGTACCTCATAATCTAAAACTTTCACACAACATATTTATTTCTAATTCATTTCATGTCTTAGAGTGACAGAGTAAAAACTAGTTGCTAAAACTATTAAGGAAAAATAGAAATAAAGATATATCACCAGAGAATTTAGTAAAGTCTATATAAGCAATATGGAGAATTTAAGACAAACCTGGATTTTTCCTTTTTTTTCTTAGTGTAAACTTTCCAAACAGATCACTGAAATGACACCATGCTTAGCATTTTTATAGTGGGGTTAATGTTGTACAATTAAAACTAGGTCTTTAAATTGTGTGGTACAATATCACTAATTTGGATACTCATAGGCTAAGCGATTTAGAAAGAAAGAAAGAGAAAAGAAAAGAAAAAGAAAGAAAGAAAGAAAGAAAGAAAAGAAAGAGAGAGAGAAAGAAAAAAGAAAGGAAGGAAGGAAGGAAGGAAGAGAGGAAAAGGCAACCCTTTCATTTGTTAAACTGCATCTGGAAAATGTGATTTTGCCAATATTAGAACCCATTTGACCTTCCTGAACCGGCTTTAAGTCTTTGGGGAATTGTACTTGTTTATCTTTATAAAAATATGACTTCCTGCTTAAGAGGAAAACTAAAAAGCCAAAGGACATCTTGAACATCAGGTAGTTAGTACCATAGTAGCTTTTCCAGGAGTCATGCATTAATTAATTATAAACATATATATTTTATTTCCTCTAAAAGGATAAATTGTCTCTCTTTTTTAAAGATTTTATTTATTTATTTGACAGACACAGATCACAAATAGGCAGAGAGGCAGGCAGAGAGAGAGAGGAAGGGAAGCAGGCTCCCGGCTGAGCAGAGAGCCCGATGTGGGGCTCAATCCCAGGACCCTGAGATCATGACCTGAGCCGAAGGCAGAGGCTTTAACCCACTGAGCCACCCAGGTGCCCTAAATTGTCATTTTTAATAAGGGAAAATATTGGCAAAATGCCTTTCAAGTTCTGTTACACATAACACTCTGAAAGCGAGTTTTAGAAATAGATCATATTTATCATCTACACTTAAAAATAGAATGTTAATTTACTTTGAATAATAGTGTTGTGCTAAAACTACAATCATATAGTAGGATTACCCATTATTTTTATAGCACTAAACTTAGAGGGAATTCTCTATATTCATGGCATTTGAAGATTTAATACTCTCTAATGTCTATTTTTTTCCACTAATCCGAAAAATCATGTCTTGCTGTATTAGCTTGTTAAGGCATAAATGTCAGGAAACAAATCCCTGGTATCCCCGTCATAATGTAATTTTGTGGTTAACTACTTGTCTTGTGACATTAGCACTCATGGAGTAAAATATTTTGTCCTTTGAGAAAAGTGTCCATGACGAAAGATAGATGTGTCAGTTAAAAAGAAATGAAAAAGTAATTAAATTGTTATATGAGAAGATGCACGGGAAACACATGACTTTTGACAAAAGGATTTGAAAAAGCTGGAACCTCTACAAACATTTTCACATTTGCAAATTTGGAAACAGATGTTTTCAGGAAGAACTGTTCTTGAAAGTCCATGGACTTTTTCCATTCCACAGCTTCACTGCAAGCAGCTAAATGACCTTGGAATTTCAAAAAGAGTAGATGAATTAAAAAAGATTGCCATTTAAAAAATGGATCCATTTAGTATTAGGTAATAGCACTAAAAACAACAGGTACTTACTATTTACTGGGCATTTCTTCTGTGCCCACTGTTAGTATTTTGTGTAATTCACAAAATGACCCAACAAGATAGGACTATGACTTCTCTCATTACACACTCAAGAAAAGAGGTTCAAAGGTTATAGAGCCTACTCAGAAAGGTTAAGGTCATCCCACCTCATCAGCCAAGTCTATTGAACTTTAGCCTGATGTTTGTGAGCTTTTGAATAAAATAACATATCTCAGACATGAAATATATTGATTGCCTCTGGCTGAGCTCATCTACTAGGTTCTATGTAAAATATATTTAAGGTAAATGGGAGGCTTGAAATTATTACTGAGTAGACAGCACGTTAAGTGAGTGGGCTCTGGAAACCCAAATGACAGTTCAAAGTCTAGGGCAGCCTCATACTGGCTAGGTCACTTTGAACATGTTACTTACAATCTATGGCCTCTGTTTTCTCACCTGTAGGATGGGGGGTAATGATGGTGCATACCTCAGAGTGCAGGTATGTGTAAAGCATTTAAAATAGTGCATAGCACATAGTGGTCCATTATGATAGCTACTATTGTGGACAACATGTCTCCAAGACTTAAGTAAGCTTCTGTTATCTAATTCTTTATTATTGTTCTCCTCAATTTCCCTAGAATTTAGTCATTATGGTCAGATATAATAAATAAATTAATAGTTATTTTGGGGGGGTAAGGACTTTTATAGAAAAAGATATACTTTTAAAGTTTTTAAATGTAATTCTGATTTTATGTGCTACAAATATTTTCACTGTTTATGGTACACGTATTTTGTAAATTCCTCATGAGATTATACATGAAAATAAGCTTCAAGTAAACCTCCTTAATAAGAAGTTGGTATAACATAGCAACATTACATTACATTACATTACATTTCAGTCAGAACTGGAAACAAATTTTCAAGTGCCACAAAGGAAGAGCCACCTGATTTGATATAACCTGAATTAACTGATTTGAATTCTTTTTAAAATGGCATTTAATTAGCAGACACAAAGACAAGAAAGCTGAGTTAACTTAGAAACTTCCTGTATTTTGCAGCAATGGTGTTGTGATCCTTCAAGTAGAGGGAGATCAGTTTGATGCCATTTTGAGCTCACTGTGCATTGGAGCATAAAAGGAAGAGGTGGGTGGAAGCAAAGCTGAGCTAGGAGCCGACTGGCATGAGACACGGCAGGAGGCGAATGGAACAGTTAGACAGATGGGTGGATGAAAAGACTGGGGCACACAGAAAGATGTTCAGTGATGACGCAGCTAAGAAGGGGGAAAAGGTTATGATATGACCCAATTACCACAAATAACCAAAGAAATAATAACTGTGAGAAGAAAATGCAAAAGGAGAGATTATAGGCTCATTGGGATCTTTGCTGTAATTCCTTTTGCAGTTCTCCTCAGACTAAGTCACCCAACTATAATTATCTCAATTGATCTGACAATTCCTCACTTGTGTTCATGTATTTAAGTACAAATATATATGAATATATTTTTGTTTCTTTTTCATTGGATTACAGTTTATAAAGGGCTAAAATTTTAACTTCTACTTCAGTATATCTCCATGCTGATGTGAATTTAAAATGTTGTTGCTTGTCATTAAGAGACAATACTTCAAATGTTGATCAGAATTTTTTCATCAATGTGTGTTATCTAAGTTGGATTCGAAGATAAAGAGAAGTTATTTGGAATTTGGATATTGATAAAAAAAATCTCTGCATATTTGAGAGACTGCCTTTCATAGTTCATAACAATAATTATATATACAATATCAACTTAAGATTTCAGAAAATTTCAGTCACTTTATAAAATTGTTGGACTCTTAATCAAACATTTCCTACCTAAATATTTAAAATTTTATATTTATTTATTTGCAAAGTAATTAGCTGAAAGGCAATTCTTGAGTGTCCTGCATATATGAGCTCTGCCAACATACTTACGACTCCATGTTTAAGATTCAACTTTTGTTTTCTGGGTTTAAAGATTTTGCACTACAAAAAGAATAACAATGGATGAGGATGTAATTCCCAAAGACCCAATTCAATAAGTGTATAAGTAAACCTCCCTATCTAGTTCATATATTTACTGTTGAGCTTATAATACCATACAATTTATTTCTTGTGTGTGTGTATCTAAATGTGATTCCTTGAGGGAAAACTTGACTTTGTTATTTGCAATATTTATTGCAGGCTCTGGCACATAATAGCATTAAAATATAATTGTAGAAAGGAAAAATAGAAGGAAGGAGGAGAAGGAAAGGAGGGAAGGGCAGGGGAATGGAGGGGAGTAAGGAGAAAAGAAGGAAGTCACATATGCATGAACAAGAGAAAAGAAATGGTGTCATACAACCTGCTTTCATATTGTATTGAAGCATATGTAGGACAGGATTCCACTGGACTTAGTGTCCCATGAAGGGCCAAAGGGAAAAAAAAAATAGTGTCTTACATGTATACAGCATTTTGTAACTTACACAATACTTTCATAGTCATTATTTGTTTGATCGTCACAGTAACCCTAGGAATCAAGAATCATTCCTGCCCTCTTTTGTAAAAGAAGAAACTGAGGCTCATATAGTTTAAATGATTATTCCAAGTGTACCCAGATAAAAGAGCAGAGTTAGAAGCAAACCGAAATCTTCTAAGTCCCTAAACTTCTCAGGAACATGTTCAATTTTATTAAATTAATTCTATACAACAGTATGAATTCCTTGAGAAGAATCCTAAAATTTGTATATACCAAGAAATAAAAATAATAATAGCAGTAACAACAACAACATAGCTAGCATACATTGACTGCCTGCGAGACACTGTTGCGAGACACTGTTCTAAAGATTTACATGTATTTGCTTGCCTGTCTAGTCTTCACAACAATGCTATGAAAAAAGTACCACCGCTATGCTTATTTTAAATGTGAGAAAAATTAGGTGCTGAAAAGTGAAATAATTTGTCAAAGGTCACATAGCAACAGTAAAGCTGAGATCAAGCCATTATTATCGTCTATTAAAACATCTCTGTCCTTGAAGTAATATAAACATGCACTAAAAATAAGAGAAATCACAGCTAACTCAGAATGTCAATCTGGAAACTTTAGACCAGTCTCTGAAGCCAGTTAGCTGTATTTTTTGGCAAAGCACTTAAGCCTGTTCCATATCTGCTTCTTTCCCATGAAATGAGGCTAAATGGGATGATGCCCGAGCTAGCAGATTTCTAAAAATCTAGGATAAATGTCTGCACACAATCTTCATGGCACTGCAGTAGCAGACCATGAAAGAAGAAATCAGATTGGAAATGTCAGCATATCAAGCAAGAAAATGATGAATCAAGAGGAGGAGTAAGCACTAAAGATAAAATGTCTATATAGTCTACATGTATTTCAATGTTTAATATTTATCCTAGTATAACTGTCTACAGCCATTCAGGGTAAATCACTTTTAAGGACATATTTGTAATCTTTTATTTCAACCCTGGATAAGTCCAGAACTTTGAAGGCAGGGTTCAGACCAGAGAGCAGGTTACATTTATTGTCACAGGGAAGTGGGAGAGAAAGACATTGTGGAGGTCCGGCTGACATTCAGATATCCTGGATGAACTGTATCCACTGCAACCTACCCATCACCAGGATTTCAGGCCTTTCCATGACTGATTTTCAGGATAAATTACCTTGATTTCCACCTTCCCTTTCAATTCTTCTGCTTCTTGTTTGACTTCTTTTTTTTTTTTTTTCTGATTTCTCAGTTTTTAAATCTCATTTTAAAACATGAGAATCCACTGTCTAGTTTTTGACCCTTTGTCCTTCTTCTGCTTAACTGTCCCTTGGGAAACTTGCACATCTAAATGACTCACTTGAATTTATGAAATGAGCCAGAATGCTCCATTGCTCATTAGTCCATTTCAATTAGATGTCTCAGCATCACAGCAAGTTAAATAGGTATAAAATCTGAAACATTAAATTTTCCCCCAAACAGTTTTGTATCTGGAACATCCTATATGGTTCTGCAATTCACCTGTAGCTTCTTCCTCTTCTTTCCACAAATTAGTCCCTTTGTTTTCTCAAAATGAACACCAGTGCATGAAAAAGGAATACATTATTTTTTGTGTTGTGCTTTATTCTAAATAGTTATTTCCAAATCTTTTGAATGAAGAATGTTGAGGACAGAACTGATCTAATCTTGGCCAAAAATCCTTAAAATATAAGGGTTTTAAAAATATTAAATAGGTTTGTATTTTCTTTTCTATATCTACATTAAAAATCAACTATAAGGGAAAATACATATTAGTCAAAAAAATATCATTATCTTTCTCTCTTTCTGACTAGATTATCTCACCTATTGCCTTGTGTGTTTTCAAAGCAGCCATGACTACTGAACAACATTGAAGCTTAAGTGATAGACATAAATTTATAAAATAAAATTGGAGTAGTGTCCCCTGTCTCAATTCTTGTCCAAGTGCTGACATCAGTTTGAGTTCTAAACACCAAAACTCCTGGGAGCATTTCAGACTTAAAAGCACACTACTCAATGGGAATCAGGTATTAGTTCTTGGTAGGTCACAGCTAATTTGATGACTTTTTTGAACAAGTACTACATTCCATCAGTTTTATTGTTGCTATCTGCACATTAGAGTACTAAGCAAAATACCACCTCACGTACTTAGTACTAAGCAAAATACCACCTCTAGGATGATATGATTGTCAATCTTGTTCTTGTTCCAGCCTCATTCAAATAGAGCACTGAATGAATATGAATAAAATTAAAAATTGGTTTGAAAAGCAAATATTTAGTTTAAAACATGAATTATAAATATAGAGGTATTTGGTGCCCCTCCAGAAGAGATCTCAGAATGATCAGGTAAAATACATTGTTATCTGTAGATTTGTGAGATTGGTCTCAGCTACTTTTAGAACTGTTCTTGAGTACTCAGTAGGGGGAAAGTACTTTTGTATATTTTAAAATTTGTCATCAACTTGAGGATATATTCAATTAAGGTGTCATGTCTCATCTCAAGTGGAAAAACAAAGGTAAAAAGCCTAGTGGTACAATAGCATTTAACAGCTGATAATAGTGTTTCTGCCTGATTTGGTGTAATTACCCAGATTGAACATGCTCAGCTTCAGAATTATAGGCAACCATTAATTATCTGTTCCCTATCCCAAAGTGTATATATTTTTCATGAGCTTTTAGGGTTAGGAATCAAAAGGAAGTACAGCAGTTTGTTTTATTTAAACTTTAGTTTGTGGTATATTTTATAAGACTTTTGGGAGACAAGTAATTTGTAACACACCACCATTAACTTTAGCTGGTAGTGAATTAAAAAAAAAAAAAGCTATTCTGGCTTAGCTAGCCAACTCTATCGAATTTAATGATGTTTGCAAATGATTTTTTTTCTTAATCATCACACTTATTACAACATTTCTCATCTTTATTCTACCTGTAAATAAGACCAATTCCTATAAAAATCTGATGACTTTTAAATCAGTGGGACAGGAAGAAACGTATTTCCTCCAATCCCACCCACCCATGGGTATGAGATATTAGAAGAGAAAGACAAAAGAGAAAAAAAAAGTAAGTTCTGTTTTGTGAATGCAATCCCTTTTGGCATTTTCTCTAAGCACCATAGTAAAAATTTAAATTGCTGTTCAATTATTGTAAATGCCAGATTCATATTTCATCTAATGCAACAATGAACTAAGACACAGTAACTTGGCTTTTTATATATAATGCAAAATTCTGAGGCTCCCTAGTGTCACTGGATCTTTTGTGATAGCATATCCAAAAGTGAATATAATCTTCACTTCAGGGTATCCAAGTACAGTTGTGCAGGCTGTGTTCTGCGTGAAGATTCCTTGCTAAGAAACATGATTGGGGGCTGAAATCAGCTCGAGTTTATCTCTCCAAGTCCTGGGTCTGTGGCAAGAAGCTTGCACTCCCCTGCATCCCCCCTATAAGGAACAGCTTTTTCTTACTTTTCCACCCAGAGAAGACACATTTTCCTAATGTGTGTATAAGCATGTGAAAGCAAAGGCCCTTGCTACCTTTTTTTCTCTAGTGTAATTCTCCATCTAAAATTTTTATTAAGTTTTATACTCTATTAAAAAGGAACAGTGCCCTATTTGTCTTTGTCATCTAGCACACTGCCACCCTCCCACTAGACACTGGTTATATGTTTGCTGAGTTAGTGGAATCCAGAGACCATGGAGTACTTAAGTTCAAAGTAAAGATTCTGTACAACTGCAAGGCATGCCACTTACCTGCAGTTCTCTGGAAATGGCGCCCCCTGAAACTGTGTAACACTTTTACACAATCTTAAATGGACTCCTAGTTTAATAATGGTGTAAGATGGCATTTTTTAAAGAGTAACTACATCAATTAACTGGTGATAATGTACTTTTCATACATAGTATCTTACATTGTCTCATTTATTCTTCATGGTTAGCAAGACTGTTATCACTAATTTTTAAATGAATTAACTAAGCATCTGAAAATTAAAATTACTTCTTTTCTAAGATCATAGAGCCAGTATTTTTCAGAACCCAAACACAGTTCGGTTTGAGATTTTAAATTATGTAATTATAAATCATCTTCTTTTATGTAAATATTTGAAAGACTTGTAGAACTATAGATTCTATATATATAATTGAGTCCTAAGGGAATAGATTTGTCATGACAATTACAAATAGTACCAGTAAGGCATTAAGTAATCTTCAGCTAGTAAAATACTGTGTTATGCTAAATTGTAACAGTTAAAAGCACACACCAACATATTTTGACTCTTACTTTTGGTAAAATAATAAAGTTCTGGAGTAGTTATTAAAGCTAGCTTCTAACACAGAGACAAAACCCAAACAAAACAAATGACCACCTAAGATCCATCTGATTATAGCTTGGTAGATATTCTTCTAGGTGAGCATATGAGAGATGAAAAACACAAGAGATTGTGTTATTACACTAATTTCTAGAGTTAAAAAACTTCATTCACTTATTCCATTTGATCTCATTTTATAGAAGGTAAAAAGATACAGAGAAGACTAGTTACTTTTAAAAGGTGATGGTGTTAAAAGGTGATGGTGTTAGTAAGAGGAAACTGATTCCAAGACTTGAACATTGGTCTTCTAATTCTAAATTAAGGATAATATCTATCTTATCAAGAATATTTTTGGCTGGAAAAGATTTGGGATCATTCCCTGCATATTTTTGGACCATAATGCTTTGAAACTAGAACTCAGTCACAAGGGGAAATTTGGAAAGAACTCAAAGACTTGGAGGCTAAAGAGCATCCTATTAAAGAATGAATGGGTCAACCAGGTAATTAAAGAAGAATTTTTAAAATTCATGGAAACAAATGAAAATGAAAGCACAACTGTTCAAAACCTTTGGAATGCAGCAAAGTGGTCCTAAGAGGGAAGTATATATAGCAATTCAAGCCTTTTTCAAGAAACAAGAAAGGTCTCAAATATGCAAACTAATCCTACACCTAAAAGAGTTGGAGAAAGAACAGCAAATAAAGCCTAAACCCAGTAGGAGAAGAGAAATAACAAAGATTAGAGCAGAAATCAATGAAATAGGGGTGCCTGGGTGGCTCAGAGGGTTAAGCCTCTGCCCTCAGCTCAGGTCATGATCTCAGGGTCTTGGGATCAAGCCCTGCATCAGGCTCTCTGTTCAGCAGGGAGCCTGTTTTCTCTCCTCTCTCTCTCTCTCTCTGCCTGACTCTCTGCCTACTTGTGATCTCTGTCTGTCAAATAAATAAATAAAATCTTAGAAAAAAAGATCATTTCTTTAAAAAAAAAAAAAAAATCAATGAAATATAAACCATAAGATCAGTAGAATAGATTAATGAAACTAGGAGCTGGTTCTTTGAAAGAATTAATAAGATTGATAAAACCCTGGTCAGCCTTATCAAAAAGAAAAAGAGAAAGGACCCAAATTAATAACATCATGAATAAAAGAGTAGAGATCACAACCAGTACTGAAGAAATAGAAACAATTTATAAGAACATATTATGAGCAACTATATGCCAACAAATTAGGCAATTCAGAAGAAATGGATGCATTCCTAAAAGTTATAAACTACCAAACCTGAAACAGGAAGAAATAGAAAACCTAAACAGATCCAATTTCTGAACAGAAATTGAAGTAGAAATCAAAAATCTCCCAAAAAACAAGAGTTCAGGGCTGGATGGCTTACCAGGGGAATTCTACTAAACATTTAAAGAAGAATTAATACCTATTCTTCTGAAGCTGTTTCAATATAAATAAATAAATAAATGGAAATGGAAGGAAAACTTCCAAACTCTTTCTATGAAGCCAGCATTACCCTGACCCCACCAAAAGGGAAAATTACAGACCAATGTCCCTGATGAATAAGGATGCAAAAATTCTCACCAAAATACTAGCCAGTAGAATCCAACAGTATATTAAAAGGATTATTCACCACAACCAAGTGGGATTTATTCCTGGACTGCAAGGACGGTTTAACATCTGCAAATGAATCAATGTGACACGCTACATAAATAAAAGACAGGACAAGAACCATATGATCCTCTCAGTAGATGCAGAAAAAGCATTTTACAAAGTACAGCATTGTTTCTTGATTAAAATTCTTCACAGTGTAGGGTAGAGGAACATACCTCAATATCACAAAAGCCACCTATTAAAGCCCACAGCAAAATCATTCTCAATGGGAAAAAATTGAGAGCTTTCCCCTAAGGTCAGGAACACGGAAGGAATATCCACTATCATCACGACTATTCAACATAGTACTAGAAGTCCGAGTCTCAGCAATCAGACAACAAAAAGAAATAAAAGCCATCTGAATTGTCAAAGAAGAAGTCAAACTCTCATTCTTTGCAGATGACATGATACTCTATGTGGAAAACCCAAAAACCACACCCCAAAATTGCTATAACTAAAACATGTATTCAGCAAAGTGGCAGGATATAAAATCAATGTACAGAAATCAGTTGCATTTCTATACACTAGTAATGAAACAGAATAAAAAGGAATTGAGGAGTCAATTCCATTTACAAATGCATCCAAAATCATAAGATACCCAGGAATAAATCTAACCAAAGATGCAAAGGATTTATGCTCTGAAAACTATAGAACACTCATGAAAGAAATTGAGGAAGATACAAAGAAATGGAAAAATGTTCCATGCTCATGGACTGGAAGAACAAATATTGTTAAAGTGTCCATGCTACTCAAAGCAATTTATACACTCATTGCAATCTCTATCAAAATACCATCAAATTTTTTCACAGAGCTGAACAAATAATCCTAAAATTTGTATGGAACCAGAAAAGACCCTGAATAACCAAAGGAATGTTGAAAAAGAAAACCAAAGCTGGTGGCATCACAATCCTGGGCTTCAAGCTTTCTTACAAAGCTATGATCATCAAGACAGTATGGTACTGGCACAAAAACAGATAAAAGTCTGATCAATGGAACAAAATAGAGAAATCAGGAATGGACTCTCAACTCTATGATCGGCAATCATCAACAAAGCAGGAAAGAACATCTAATGGAAAAAAAGACAGTCTCTTTAACAAAGAGTGTTGGGAAAACTGGGCAGCCACATGCAGAAGAATGAAACTGGACCACTTTCTTACACCATACACAGAAATAGATTAAAAATGGATTAAAGACCTAAATGTGAGACATCATGCAGAAAGCATGAACAGACATTTCTGTAAAGAAGACATACAAATGACTGACACATGAAAAAATGCTCAACATCACTTTATTATCAGAGAAATATAAACCAAAGCCACAATGAGATACTACATCACAGCAGTCAGAAGGGCTAAAATTAAAAACTCAGGAATCAACAGATGTTGGAGAAGATGCAAAGAAAGGGGGAACCCTCATATACTGTTGATAAGAATGTAAACTGGTGCAGGCATTCTGGAAAATTGTATGGTGGTTCCTCAAAACGTTAAAAATAGAAATACCTTATGGGGTGCCTGGGTGGCTCAGTTGGTTGGGCGACTGCCTTTGGCTCAGGTCATGATCCTGGAGTCCTGGGATTGAGCCCCACATGGGCTCCCTGCTCAGTGGAGAGCCTGCTTCCCCCTCTCTCTCTGCCTGCTGCTCTGCCTACTTGAGCTCTCTATCTATGTCTCTGTCAATAAAAATAAATTCAAAAAAAAAAAAAAGGAAAAGAAAGAAATACCCTATGTCCCAGCAATTACACTACTTAAGGTATTTATCCAAAGGATACAAAAATAGTGACTCAAAGGGGCACATGCACTGCAATGTTTATAGCAACAATGTCCATAATAGCTACACTATGGAAAGAGCCCAGATGTCCATTGACAGGTGAATGGATAAGGAAGGTGTAATATATATATATATTCAGCCAACAAAAAATGAAATCTTGGCATTTGTAATGACTTGGATGGAACTAAAAGGTGTTATGCTAAGTGAAATAAGTCAATCAGATAAAGACAATTATATGATCTCACTGATATCTGGAATTTAAGAAACAAAACAGGGGCACCTGTGTGGCTCAGTCTGTTAAGTGGCTGCCTTCAGTTCAGGTCATAATCCCTGGGTCCTGGGATTGAGCCCTACATCTGGCTCCCTGCTTGATGAAGAGCTCACTTCTCCTTCTCCCTCTGCCTGCCGCTTCCCCTTCTGTGCTCTCTCTCTCTCTCTCTGTCAGATAAATAAATAAAATCTTAAAAAAAAAAAAAAAGAAAAGAAACAAAACAGAGGATCATAGGGTAAGAGGAAAAAATAAAACAAGATGAATTTAGAGAGGGAAACAAAGTATAAGAGACTCTTAAGCATAGGAAACTGAGGGTTGTTGAGGAGAGGGGGTCAGGGGATGGGTAATTGGGTGATGGACATTAAGGAGGGCATGTGAAGTAATGAGCACTGGGTATCATAAAAGACTGATGAATCACTGACCTCTACCTTTGAAACTAATAATACATTATATGCTAATTGAATTTAAATAAAAATAAATTAATTTTAAAAAGAGCTTCTGAGAAAAACAAGGATTTGAACTGTATATCTAAAAAACAAATATCAAAATCCTTCCTGTTATCACTTTTGTTAATAACTTCATTATGGGATGTGGGTTTCTATGTGAATAAAGATGAAATAAGATTAAAAAAAAAAAAGAATATTTTTGTTTGCTACTGACCACTGACCAGACTGAGCAAATTAAATACGTCTTCTAATATAGGTTTTTTTTCTTAGCAAATATGCCTACCAAGAGATGGGGAATTTCACCTGTTTAGATTTGACTAGAACTCACATTGATCAAAGCAAAGCAATTTCTATTAAGTTATCTTGCTGATTTTTCATGTCCGAAGATGAGTGGAAATCATAAAGATTACTGCTGCTCTAGACTTAACTATTACCAAAAAGAGCTAATTGATGAAATGAAAATGGCAGCTTCGAAGTTTAGAATAAAAAGATCATGTCATAATAGTTAAGGAAGGGAACCCTAGGCCTGGACTCACATGCATCCCATCTTATAGGAGGGGATGTTGATGTGGGGGGAGGGGTTCAAGCTTCGTGCAGCCCCATGACTTGTAGGGTTAAACTCAGGCTGATTATAGCTCCCAATCACATTTCCTTAGCAGGGCACCTTTCTGCAGAGCATAACCTGCATCATTGTGCTTGTAAATACTGAATTGTTATAAAAGAGGATGCACTTTGCTTTTGGAGACGCTATTACAGAAAAAGATTTAATAAAATTTGATTTCTAGAAATATGGGGGATGGAAAGGATTACTGCTATATCAAATATACTCAGAGGCAAGATATTTCAATTAAAGAGAAAATGTAATAGCTGTGTATGATCCTAAGAAGAATAAACCATGGGGGAAGATGGCCCTTGTTTTTAAATTAATTTTTAAATAAAAATTGTATATATTTGAGGTGTGCAAATGATGTTTTGATATACATACACATAGTAAAATGATTACCATAGTCAAGCTATTTAACATATCATCTCCTCACATAGTTACCTTTCTTTTGTGTGTGATAAGAATACCTGAAATCTACTTTCTTAGCAAATTTCAGTATTCAATACAGGATTATTAACTATAGCACTTATATTGTATGTTAGATATCTAGACTTATTCATCCTACATAACTACATCTTTGTACCCTTTGGCCAACATTTCTCCATTTCCTCCACTTCCCTATCCCTGGTAACCACCACTCTATTCTCTCTCTCTATTGACTTTTTTATATTTCACAAGTTAGTGAGATCATGAAGTTTTCTTTTTTTCTATTTTTTTCCTTTCTGTGTCTGGCTTATATCAATAGTATAATGTCATTTAAAATACAGCTCCAGGGATGTCTTTGATGATTCCAGGTAAAGGACATATGGATAAGTGAAAGAAGGAACACATAAAAAAAGAAAGAGAAAAAACCCATGATAGAGATGTTGAAATGTATAGAAAGGACAGGTGTCGACAAGTTTTAGGACAAACAATGCAAAGGGTATTAACAAGTATGGTCAAGGCTAGACAAAGGAGGAAGAAAAGGTCAATCTCCTGTATTGTAGTATTAGGTTTGCACAGTCATCTATGCCCACTGATGGAATTAGGAAATATCTGTGGGATAGAGAAAATAAGCATTACCCTGAATCCTATTGTGTTTCAGCCCTCTCCATTAAGAAGAACAGCTTTAAAGCCAAACCTACCACAGCCAAATGGATTAATGAGAGACAGAATTTTAAGTTGAGTAGTGCCAGAGTTGTAACTTGATATGTATATAAACTTTAGGTTTAAATACTGATACTTCTAGAATTGTAAGTTCTTCAATAACTCATTGGAACCCTTTGTTCAGCAGCTTCCTCTTCTATAAAATGAATGGCATCAGTCCCATGATACTGTGAAGAAAAAAATGAGCATTATAAAGCAAATATCTGATATGTAGTCCTTTTACATAGGCAACACTCAATCCCTTTAACTCTAATTATGATGATACTTTAAATCTTAGAAAGCAAAATCTGTTTCTAGTTAGTATAGCTCATCCCCAATTCCTAATCCAAACAAGTTGGGCTTAAATAAATACTTGGTGAACAAACAAACAAAAATCAAAATAATACAAGACCATGGAGCTATCTTAATGACTTCCAGATCCTGGGTTCTGACTAATTATATCCCAGGAAACAAAATCTACAGATATGATCACGGAACCAACTATTAGTGATTATTGAAGAATTGTGACAAATACAACACATCCCAGAAATATGGAATAAAGAAATATTCTAATTTTTAACATCAGAAAGAAAGGATAGATTCCAGACATTACTGAAGAGCAATTTGGAGGTTGATACACAGCATAATCCTAGAGTGAAGCATGGAATACAAAGCTGTGAACTCTTCAGGAAACTGTGTTCTCTAAAGGAACCTAAACACTTGACGCAAACAGGAGAAATATATAACTAAATTTTAGTTAAAAAAAAAACAACAGTACCTCAAGATATCTTTATAAACATAAGAAATACCAAGCAGAGTAATATATGTAATAGTGATTCTTGGGTGCCTGAATGACAAAAAACAGACAAGAATTATCATTGTTCTTACCAGGAGGGAGTTCTCACGTGTTTGCACGCTACTGATGCTGCTTCTGATTCTCTGCCTTTTTAAAAAGATTTATCAATGATTAAAGACACAGCAAGATAGAAACCATGTATATGAGAGACATCAATTACCTTCTTATCAGGTCCAGCCCTGTTGGGATGGAATCCTTCATGTCATATGTATAATTTCACTGTTTCTGGCCACGATGTTATGAAACTCATAGATGAAGAGGCACCTATGAGACATTTAGGGTATTCCCCTGTTCCTGGCTTTCTTATTTTCAAAGTTTCGTTTTTCAGTTTTTCAACTACAAGGCATAGTTGAGCTGCCAATAAGAAAAAAAACTGTCCAGAGGGGAGGGGGTTTATTCTTAAGCTATGTCAGTCAGTCTTACATAGTGGTCACATTCTGCAGAACCTAAGGCCAGATATAACATCCAGATATGCTGTGGTTTAGCTATTATTGTTAATTTTCTTTTCTTTTAATTGAAACCCATTTCTCCAGTTAAGGGTAAGTGAACCTATGGGCAGGGTAAAAGAGTAACTTCCTGGATTATACAGTTTGGAGCTAAATAAAAATTGCCTTCTTTAGAGATGATATGTGCCATTCAGTTTGCCAGACAAGTTCTCTTACTAGCACCGTATTCTTCATCTCCAAACTCAGGTAAGAGCCAAAAGACAGACATTATGAGACAACAAATCTCAATTTGTTACAAAGAAGTATTAACAACAGAGATTCAAAATTTAAAGGAATTTAAGATTCACTGGGATTTCATCCCCCATGTTTATCTTGACCCTTTCAAAGTGCCACTGAAATAACCATATCCATGTAAAACTAAATATCAGTGAATTCTGTTATGAGGTATTAAGTTCCCTATTAAGCAGTTTTTTAAATAAAGAATAGCAAATCCTTGTCAGGATGAAACAAAATTGCCCCAGAATTAGATAAAAGATTGAAACAGATGATCTCTGTTTCTTCAAAAATAAAAATTACATCATATTTTCAATGAAAAAATGATTTTATATTTCAGTCAGTCTATAAATACTTATTGTTTATGTTACATCCTTAGCAAGAGGCATTAGTGTGGAATGCTATATCATTTTTCAGAAAAATTGTCTACCTTTTACCATATGGATATTACCTATGGCCAAGTGAATTAAGTTAGCCAGTAAACTTTGAGCATAATTAATGTGTGGCACTTTTGAGCAGAAGGTTTAAGAGCCAGCACATGGCTTACTATGTCTTTTTACCTCTCCCATAAGATGGCAATGTCTCAATTAGAAGCCAGCATGTATAGTAGAGTGAAGATGACACAGGATAGACTTGTAACATGAGCAAGAAATAAACATTTGTTACTGTAAACTATTGAGATTTGGGAGTTGTTTTATACTGCCACATAACATTCTATCCTAACTGATACAAATGGGAAAAGTCAAAGAAATTGAGAAAGAAAAACCTAAGATGCCAGTGTGGTGACAGTGTTTTCTACACAGGGATAGTGAAGTCACTCTGCCAGAACATGGGGGTGGAAACTATCCTTGAGAGTAGCTGCTGGGGTCTTCGATGGATGAGGGAGTGAGTAAGGTCAAGAGAGGGCAGTGGTAGAAGATGGTTTAGGCAAATGGCATGAATCTCAAAGGATAACTGGCTTTAACAATAGAGTAGAATCAACACTGAACAGGAGTATCCTCTGTTATGATTATGTTTGGTGGTAAGTGGGGGGGGAAAAGATTGATTATTTATTATTTCTCTCATAAATAGGAATAAGCAGTCCAATGTAGTTAGAATACTTAAAGTATCAGAAACCAAGTCTTATTCCTGTGGCTCTACCATTTGTGGCCAACATCCCATAAGCCACAGCTGTTCCAGCTCCACCATCACAAACACCTCCAGCTAATAGGAGGGAGGAACCAGAAGAAAGGTTCATCCCTCACCCTTTAAAGACATTTGAGGAAGTTTATATGCTACTCTAGCTGATATTCCATTAACCAGAACTTAGTCACATACCACCCAATTGTAAGGGATTCTGGGAAATATCTGTATTCGAGTCAACTACAGCTTAGCTAAAAACTGGAACTTCCATTACAATAGAAAGGAGAATGAATAACCAGCGACAACCAGCAGCCTCTGGCCAAGGATTCAAACCCAGACCAAAATACAAACAGGGTTTTGGAGAATGACAGCCTTCCTTCCACTGCAAGCTGAGGAGAGCTACAAGGAAGATAATTTCCTCAAGGAAGAGCCAGTGCTTACTTAAGGACAGACATTATGAGGAAGGGTCAGTGAGATGATTAAGGATGAATGAGAGTCTAATAATCTAAGAACAGAAGTTTCTCAGCACATTTGGTATTTTGGGAGTTGCCCAGAGAAAACAGTAGTGGGCTGAGAAAATGAAAGAGAAAATGGATGATCTAAGGGGCTTAACATCTTTAATGATGGTTGGAGAAAGTAGGGCCATGGTTGGATCAGCTTGCTGCAAGTGTGTGAAGATAAGAACTGACGTATACCCTCAGCTCATCAGGACTCGGCTGTATCTTGGAAAGACCTTAGAATGTGAGATGTGAGAGTGTGTGCATATTTGACTGCAGCTCTGCATGGAAAATTAACTAGCAGTACAGGAATGAGGAAGTTTTGCAGCTGAGACAGCCCAGTTTATGGCACAAAGCTAGAAAGTAATGTTTCAAGAAAAGTTGACATGATTGAGAACCTCCAACAGAATCTGCAAAATCTAGGCCCTAACACTCAAACTGACTTTTCCTCCTTCTTGTTAGCAGAAATATCCTCTAACAGGAAAGCAAACAAGTAACATTCGACATGAATTCAACAGCACCTCTGATGGTGAGAAATATAAGCAGACCCACATGCAATTATGTGGTTGCTCCAAGACTAACAACTTGCTGTCTCTTTTCACAATTGTTGTGTAAATAATTCAAAATATTTATTTAAAAGGACACTGAGTATCCCATGTCAGAAAGACCAAAGGACAACTACTGGAAGCAGAGCTCAAACTCCTCTCTCATCTTGCTTCATGCTATTCTGTCACTCTGCTCTTTGACGAGCTTGTACTTTCCACTGGAGAACTCTAAAGCTCTACAATTTAAAAACAAAACAAAACAACAACAACAACAAAAACATGCTCCTTAGAAGGCAATTTACAATTCATCCGTTATTGCTTGAACGTACTCATTAAGGTCTAACTTGCCAAATGCAAGGACATATCAAAGAATCCCTTCTAACAGAATGCAATGGTCTTCCTAAGAGGAAGCCAGGAAAATACTCCCCCACCCCCTCCATTTCCAGTGATATCTGAGCATCCCTATAGATTGCTATGTAGACAGATTTTTGGTTGATATCTGTATTTAGAGTTCAACTCAGGTCGTAGAAACACAAAGAATAATACCCAGCCCTTGTTCTTAGAAAATTTTCTGGGATTCCAAAATAGACTTTGTTAACTATTTTCCTTATAGAAACAAAAAGCAATACACAAATTTACTTCTTTTGTTTGTTTCATAAATAATCTAAATTTGCCTGCTTTTGAAAAATGTTAATCTTAATGTTAATGTTTTAAAATGTTTACTTACAGACATCATGCTAAATTCTATGTGGACAGTTTTACTATTCAAGCCTACTACTTCTATTGGCTCATCTGTCTTCAGGTGGGGCATATTCTTCCTTCTCTAAATTTCAATCCAACAGTGTTAAGCTGCTTTTGTCCTCCAGGAGAAAGGATTCTATTTATCTCTTCAGAATATCATTTTCAGATATTTTGCATCAGCTATTGTAATGTTTTACCTTCCCCTTAGGTCCTGATGGCATTTTGTCATCTGGAAGGTCACTTATGAACCTCTGTAGACTACAGAGAGAAATTTTCCTATTTGGAAGATAGAGCTTTTCAATGAGTAAAAATGATAACTCGCAACAATCTTCCAGAAAATACTGTATCTCTGAAAGGTAGCACTTGCAGAATTCAGATCCAGCAAAATCTTGTTAAATACTTAAAGGCAACTTTCCTAGAATGAATTAATTTATTTCTAAAAGTGTGTGTGAAACGAAAATAATGCCATCTTTAGTCTACTTGGTGAGAGAGAGAAAAAGAGTCTTGTTTACAGTTATAATGAGTTGGAACTAATTCTGTTTCTTTGTTTCCAGTTTGCCATACCCAGTCTAATTGTTAGGTTATGTGTACCCTTCTAAATACACTGCTTTGAATAAGATCTGAGTGGGAAAGAGTCTCAGTTCACAGCCTATGGAATCTATTTGCATCTCCAAGGAAATAGTTGTTTACTACTCTGTTGTCATTTGTTCAGAGCACAACACAGAAGTGAATTGCCATCAATATTCATAGTCCTTGTAGCCTCCAGAGGCTCCCTGTGTGATTGTGCTCCATTTAGCTCTAAATCTGTATTCCCATATAGATTTAAATAAGAGAGCTAGGGAAATTTTGAAGTCTTTTGTTCTCAGTCACAGTAATATTTAAATAGTCCACTGGGTATGCAAGTATTGCCTATTCCTTTATTGCTTTGTTATAGTCTACCACAAAAAGATCCACCTTAGGGAAACATAACCATTTTTGTTTTGTTTTTTTTTCATTACAGATTCTGAAAAATCTTTACCTCCACCCTTACTAGCTTAGTTATAAATCAGTTTTGTTTCTTAAATTCACACAAGTTCAGGCACATAGAAATCTTTTCAATGCTAAGGTCATGTCTTGCACTTCCTTTCCCACTCCAGTGCTCTTCTTACTCAACAGCTTAAACATGGACTTACTTAGATTCTTCTTATGAAATATCACCAAATATTTAGTGTGGAGGCCGAGAAAAATTAAGGCCATCCCACCTCAGGTTTAGCCTTAGCATAAGTACAGCAATCTTAGCTTCAGCAGCCATCTCAGACCCCTGCTTTAGTAAGCCCCACCCTGCTGTAGTTCCAGAGACCCCCACCCTGCTTTGGTTCCAGAGACCCCCACCCTGCTTTGGTTCCAGGAATCCCCACCCTGCTTTAGTAACAGGAACCCATAAATACCCCTGCTTTAACTATGCTTGGGGTCCAAGTCCCTACTCCCCTGTGTCGGGTATACTTAGGCCCAAGCTTAAGCTTGTCAAATAAACCCTCATGTGATTGCATCGGTTCTTGGCTCCTTGGTGGTCTCTTGGGCACAAAAACTTGGGTACAACATTTAGTACATGTGTAATTATTCAGTAAAAAATATACAGTGAGCTCTGATGACCATAAGATTAGAGAGAAAATCTTATGGTTATATGCTAATTCAACAAAAAGAATTTGCCTAAAAATAGCATTCTACTTCTGTATCTTATTTTGAAGCATATATTCAGCAAGCTCTCTGAATTGTGTATGTATATCTGACAGGTGAGACTTACTCTGTTCCGGCAATGGGAGAAATACTTACTGAAATTTCTCTTTCTTTCCTTTCTCTGTTCTTAAATATGCATACATACCTTTAAGAACTTTAATTTAAATAGATAAACTTAATTAAAATTCCAAATTCCTTTATTTATCTAACAACTTCTTACATAGAAAATGATATGATGTGCCACAGGCACAACTACAGAAAATGAACTTAAAACTAGTGGAATAATATAAAGAAGTAATTCTTGGTAATAAGGTAATGAAAACACAACTCTAAATACCAGTGAAAGGTCTGGAATATTGTTCTGTATTTTCTCCCCAAAAGAATTTGTGCCATTTGCTTAGAGTGTTTTAGAAAATACAAACCTAAAGGGAAAACAAATACATGAGATAGACAGAAATAAGGAATAATCTATTTTAATATAATCTTTTCAATATGCATTTAAGGTTCTGGTGCCAGTTCAGATAAAAGCGAACATACTTCATCCTGTCTCTCCTACTGAATACAACTAAAAACCTAGACATATGCATTGAGCAGCTGCCTAAAGACTCTGAAAAGTTAACTGGTAGCAGACAGAATGATAAAGCAAACCAGAACTCAAAATCAGACTAATATAAGGGTGAATTTCTTATATTTTTCCCTCCAGTATCTCCCAGACTCGATGGAAAAGCAGTTGCCAAAGGCCAAAATTACACTCTGGTTGAAGACTAAAAGAGTTCCAAGAGAAGACCTTTATTTTTGGTCTGTACAACAAAGAAGAGATCCCCAGGGTCAGAGAGTAGGAAAAAAACACTTTTTCCTCCCATTTTCTCCATTCTAGTCCCAGGTAAACCCATGGCAGTGGTGGCAGGGCTGAGCAGTGGCAGCTGGGTAGGCACTCGAACTCTGAGGAAAAAGAACACTTTTCTCTAACATGATAAACTGTGGTCCTGAGAATGTGAAATAGGATCCCAATTCTTTTTTTCTTTCTCAATTGTCCCGCTGTCTGAACACAAAGCAGACACATTTGTGGGAAGCACACATCCAGATGGGGAAATGAAAGTCCTATCTTTCTAGAAAGAAGAATGGAAGCCTCTGGGAGCCAGAGAATCAAGAAGATGGCAAAGATGAAGAAATTCAAGAAAGTGTTGGCACAAAATTGTGTATAACCTGAGCTACATATGCATGAATGTGACCCTAAACAGCACACCAAAGTCTCTGAGAACTGAACTGTCATCGGTAGACCACCCTGAAGGCCTCACACTGGCCTCTGGATGGCATATAGATGGACAGAGCCAGTTAACACCACGAATTCCTTTAAAAAGGAACCAACTTAGAACCATAACTCACAAAAGGTAGTTTGGAACTTTCAGCCTAAACCTAGCCATGTCTATTAACTGATAGAACAGGTTTATTAACTGATAAAACACACCACACCCACACACACATGAGCACATGCACACATGCAAAATTGACCTTCTCTAAGAATTAAATAGGACTCAGAATTTCATGACACAATGTACCAAATGTCCAGGATACAATCCAAAATTAGTCAGCATATGAAAAAACAGGAAAAAAAATCAATATCCTAAAAAGAAGAGAAAAGTACCAGAGGTCAATGCTGAGATGATGCAGATATTGAATAACATGACAAAAACTTTAAAGCAGCTATTATAATCAAGCTTCAAAAAGTACAAGTGAACATTTTTTAAAAGAATGGAAATAGACAAAAAAAAAAAATGATAGAAAGGGAATAAAATAAAATTTTAAAATGAAAATGTACAATAACTAAAACAAACAAACAAAAATTCCCTGGAAGGATTCAACAGCGAAATAGAGAAGACAGAGCAGAGTCAGTAAATTGAAGAGAGTTCAATAGTACTTATCCAATCAGAACAAGAAGAAAAGACTGACAAAATTAAACACAACTTACAGATCTGTTAGACAGCTACAACAGGTCTAATATTTGTGTAGTCAGGGCTCCAGAGCAAAGGATAAAACAGAGTACCAGAAAAAAATTTTGAAGAGATAATGGCTCGAAACTTAACAAATTGGTTAAATACACAAGCATCCAGATTAAGGAAGCTCAGTTCATCCCAATTAGAATAAACACAAAGAAATCCATACGTTGAATTATCATAGTTGAATTTCTGAAAATATACAGATGAAAAAAATTTAAAAGCAAACAGAGAGAAATGAATGATATATTATCTACAGAAGATCATGGTCTAAATGATAATGGATTTCTCATCAGAAACTATTGGTATTGGAACAACATTTTTAAAGTGCTAAGAGGGAAGAACTGTCAAACCAGAATTCAATACGTAGAAAAAATATCATTCAGGAATAAAGTTAGATAAGCTCATTATCAGGTGAAGGAAACCTAAGAGAATTTATTACCAGCAAATCTGTTCCAAAGGAAATGCTATAGGAAATTCTTCAGACACAAGAGACATGATAATAGAGGGAAAGTGGTAATTTAGAAATGAAGGAAGAACAAGAGAAATAGTAAATATCTTTGTAATAAAATAAACCATTTTTCTTCCCTTAAGTTGTTTAAAATATGTGATTGTTGAAAGCAAATATTATAACATTACCAGAAATAGAAGGGAAGTTACTCAACATGATACAGAGCTTGTATGAAAAACCCACAGCTAACAATGGGGAAAAGATTGAAAACTTCCACATTAAGATCAAGAACAAGATAAGGGGTCCTGGGATGGAACCCCACATCAAGAGTCTGCTTATCCCTCTGTCTCTCCCCCACTCATATGCATGCTCTCTCTATGTCTCTCTCTCAAATAAATAAAATCCTTAATTTTTTTTTTAATAATGCCTACTTTTACCACAGTTATCCAACATTATACTGGAAGTTCTAGTCAGAGCAATTAGACAACAAGTAAAATTATTCCTATTCACAGATTAAATGATCCTTTGTGTGGAAAATCCCAAAGGCTCTGTAAGAAAACTACAAGAAGTAATAAATGAATTCTTCAAGGTCTCAGGACATAGAGTCAACACATAAAAATCTGTTGTATTCCTATAAACAAACACTAAACAATTAGAAAAGGAAATTAAGAAAGCAATTCTATTTACAAAAATTTCTAAAAGAATAAAATACTTAGGAGGAGGTAAAAGTCTTATGCACCAAAAGCCACAAAATATTGCTGAAAGAAATTAAGTATATGGAAATATATCCAAGTTCATAGAGAAGAACATTTAATATTGGTAAGATTTCAATATGACACAAAACAATCTACAGACTCAATGAAATTCCTATTAAAATTCCAAGAGAATTTTTTGCAAACATAGAAAAAATGATCTTAAAATTCACACGAAATGCAAGTGGTCCAAACTATAAAAGATACAGTATTCAAAAGAAGTTAGTACTGGCATACAGATAAACATATAGATCAATGTTATAGATCAATGGAATAAAATTAAGAGTCTAGAAATAAACCTAAACATCTATGGCTAACTGATTTTTGACAAGAGCACTAATGCATTTAATAGGAAAAGAATGATCTCTTCTACAGGTAGTCCTGAAACAACTGGATTTCTCCATGTAAAAGAATGATGTTAAACCCCTTCCCTATACCACATAAAAAATTTAACTCAAAATGGACCAATGACCCAAATATAAAAACTAAAACATAAAACACTCAGGACAAATCATATGGATAAATCTTCATAAACTTGGATTTGACAGGGATTCGTAGCCAAATAACACTAAAAGCACACGCAACAAAAGACAAAATAGATAAGTTGATTTAATTAAAATTAAAACCCCTTTTTAAAATTATTTCTGCTCAGCTTTATTCCAACGATTTGAAGGAGGCTTAAAAAAACTTATAAAAATTACATATATATATTTATAATACTAGAAATTTATTTGTTTTTTATTAACATATAACATATTATCTGTTTCAGGAGTACCGGTCTAAGATTCATCAGTCTTACACAATTCACACCATTCACCATAGCACACATTCTCTCCAATGTCCATCACCCAGCCACCCCATCCCTCCCAAACCCTCCCCTCCAGTAACCCTAAGTTTGTTTCCTGAGATTAAGAGTCTCATATGGAACCTTCTCCAGAATAGACCACACACTGGGTCACAAATCAGGACTCAACCGATACCAAGAGATTGAGATTATTCCCGCATATTCTCAGACCACAGTGCTTTGAAACTGGAGCTCAACCACAGGAAAAAGTTCGGAAGGAATTCATACACCTGGAAGCTAAAGACCACCTTGCTTAAGAATGCTTGGATCAACCAGGAAATCAAAAAAAAGCTTAAACAATTCATGGAAACCAATGGGAATGAAGACACTTCGGTCCAAAACGTATGGGGATACAGCAAAGGCGGTCCTAAGGGGGAAATACATAGCGATCCAAGCCTCCCTCAAAATAATTGAAAAATCCAGAATACACCAGCTGTCTTTACACCTTAAAGAACTGGAGAATCAACAACAAATTAAGCCAACTCCACACACAAGAAGAGAAATAATCAAGATTAGAACAGAGATCAATGAGATAAAAACTAAACTAGAGAGACAGTAGAATGCATCAAACTAAAAACTCTTTTTCATCAAAGAGCATTATTAAGTAAGTGAAAAATATAGTGACAAACTTAAACTTTTGTAAGTCATATATCTTACAGTGATTTAATAGGTAGAATATATAAAAGACTCCTAAAACTCAACAATAAAAAAAAAAACAACCAATCCAAAAATTGGCAAAAGACTTGAATAGACATTTCTCTTAAAGAAGGTATACTAACAGCCAATGAGCATATGAAAAGATGCTCAATATCATCCGTCACTAGGGAAATGCTAATTAAAGCCACAAAGAGTTATCACATCATACCCACTGAATGTCTACAATGAAAAATATAATAACAAATATTGGTGAGCTTGTGGAGAAATTCAAATCTTCATGCACTGTTAGTGGGAATATAAAATTGTGCAGCATTTCTGAAAAACACGTTGACTCTTCCTCAAAATGTTTGGGTTAACATATAATATAGTGATTATACTATATAATAATAAATAAAAATAAAAACACATGTCCCTACAAAAGCTGCAAACAAATGTTCCTAGCAGCATTTCCTAACAGTTAAAAAAAAAATAGCAACCAAAATGTTATTCAACTGATGAACATGTAAATAAAAGGTGATATATCCAAATAATGTATATTTGGAAATAAAAGAAATGAAGTACTGGTACATGCTACACATTGGAGACTCTTGAAAGTATTTTGCTAAGAAAAAGAATCAAATAACAAAATACACATATTATGTGATCCGATTTTCTTGAAATATTCAAAATAATTAAATTCATAGAGGTGGAAAGTAAATTAATGGTTGCTTAGAAGTGGAGGTAGGAAGGGTGAGGGGAGATGAGGATTGATTGCTTAGGATTGATGATATGGGGTTTCTTTTAGGAGGGATAAAAATGTTCTAAAATCAGATTATAGTGACTGCTGCACAGCCATGTGAATATATTTAAAAATACTGAATTTTACATTTTAAATGGGTAAATTTTCTATATTGATTTTATCTCAATGAAACTGTTTAAGTACATGTCAGTTTTTAATATATAAATAGACTAAAATATATAAACAGAAGTAGACTAAATAATATATGATAAAATATAGATACAGATATATGACATTATACACACACACACACACACATACACACACTAAGGAATTTCTGTGTTACCTGCAAACTTTTAAAAACTATAAGCCTGTAAGTTATGTCTTTTACTTGGAACTTCTAATACTAACAGAGCCTGTTTACTGTCAGAATCACCTCAAATTCTAAATTATAGAAGCCAAATTTGATGTGTTAGTAGAAGGTATCCTTGTTAATATAAAAATTCACATAAATTATTTAATATTCAAGTCACAAAGAGAGAATGGGAACTGTATTTAACACAAAAATATTCTAAGTGATATGTTCATAGAATCACTTTATGAAACCCAGGCAACAAATATTTTGCACTAAAACTGCTCATGTGAGAATTACTTATGATGCAAACTTTCAAGAAAATGAAAAATATAAAGGAAATCAAGAGTAGAGAATGAAAGCCTAACATCATGATTCTTCAGTCTTGTACAATACCATAGTATAGACACCCAATACATGTTAATGACTTTGGCTTTAGGGATGAATTTAATCTCAAAAATGACATAGGCTTTCTTTGATTCTGCAAACACTAGTATCATCCTCACAAAATGTTAGTGAATGAAAGAAATATTGGCCATCCAGAGACAATATTCATCATAAGAAAATGGCCACTAACCCACTAAAGATTAAGAAATCTACCAAATTCATAAGAGCTAGATCTTGAAAAAGTTAGAGGAGAATCAAGGATTCCTGATTACTTGTCTGATTTTCTTTCAACCAGTCTCATGCTGCCTAATTTGTAAAGTCCACTGGGTGAAAAAGGAATGTAACTAAACCTTAGTATAACTTCAGAATTGACCCTGTCAGCTATTTTTTCATAGTGTGCAGCTGCTTAAATGTATCGTCTTCAGCAAAAAGCAATGTAAGTAATTGCATAGCATAAAAGTAAATGTTAAATTATAATTAAATTATTCTGCAAGCCTATCACACTAAGTTTATGGCCATTTCATCATATCGCAGCAGCACACAGAACAACAATTAGAGAGAAAGAAATGTTCTAAATTGAGATCTCAACTTTCTGAGAACTTGTCTCCTTGAAGGCATCTCCTAACATTGTTTATGTCGTTACTTTTCATTTTAGTTTCTCAACTGTCAGCTCTTCTTTTATATATACATTTCTTGTGATCCTTTTTTCCTTCAGCAGATAGCCAAACGCTGGAAGAGTCCAAATTAAATGCCTCCTAGTCTGACTTCATACGTAAAGGTCCTGATTTATTATTCAAGATTTACCCAGTGCTTTTCCTTCTCTCAGATTTTTGCAATCATTTATTAGCTTTTACAGAGGACTATCCTGTGAAGGTCATTTTTAGCACATTTCTTTGAGAGATGAGAACACAGACTTTAATTGAAAAAATTATTTTGACTGAGGTGGCAGAATAAGATTAGCTCAGAGTCCAGAACAATGTCCAAGGTCATGTTAGCACACTTAGCTCCACTTTCTTTTTTCATCATTCCTACTTTTAACAGAGAAGCACAACCTATTCATTTTGAAAACCCCTTTTCTCCTGATTGTTCTTCTCAGAGCCCCAACTTTCTACGCAGGCCAGCACTACTCATACAGTATCTTTTACTTAGCCCAAATAAGTCTCTGCAGGCTACAAATACCCTTCAAGTACACATCTTAACACGATTGTGACAGCCATATCAATTATTTAGCAAATATTTGTGTGTGTGTGAGTGTGGGTATACATGTGTCAAGTCAAGGGGGTTGATTTATTTAAAACATATTCACTCAACAAGAATTTGGAGGAGCTTATCATGTGGCAGATAGCAGGTTCTGGGGCTTTTAAGGCAAGTTAAGAACTAGTTCCTGCTTTTAAGAAGTTAAAACCTCACTGCAACAAGAGAAGAATACTACAATAAGAAGGCAATTTCATAAAACACACACACCACCACCACACAAACACCACCAACAATGTGAAGTCTCAGTGACATTAAATATGCGGGATGTTTATTGGAGTTAGAAAAAGAGGATGGCCAAGAAATTAGTGACGTATTTGAGAAGGAACATATCTGTAGAGCTTTAGAGAGGCATACTTTGCAGGCAGAAACTGCAGGAGAGGAGCAACTCAGAGTCAACTTCTCATGTACCCCCTCTCTTCCTACTGGGCACTACTGTTATGAAAAGGTGAGAGAATACAAAAGTAGCATTAGGCATGCACTGTGTCCACCTGAAATACCAAGATAACTGAGGAGATTCTATCTTGTCTTTCACTGTCACCACAGACTACAGGAAGAGCAAGTGAATTCCTCCTCCATAACACTGAATGTCATGAATAAAATGATAAAAATAAGGGCTAGGGCTATGGTACATATAAACTAGGTAGCATAATGTCAGACACAGAGTAATTGCTTAACAAATGTTATTTTCAGCTGCTATTGATATCTCAACTACTGTATAAAGAGGTCCTGTTGTCATCTTGATAGAATGAGTAGAAGGGAAAGAAAAGGAGGGAAACAATTAGAAAATGCTGGCATTGGTGTTTTAAGTAGAAAAAATAGCATGAGATAGAATCTGTCCTTGTTACTCTATTTTTGTCCTATTCATTGTGCTAATTAAACATTGTTTTACTTACTTCTTACAACAAAGAGGCAGGTAGGTAGACTTAACTCCATTTTACAATTAAGAAAAATAATGATCAGGGGTGCCTGGGTGGCTCAGTGGTTTAAAGCCTCTGCCTTCAGCTTGGGTCATGATTTCAGGGTCCTGGGATCGAGTCCCACATCGGGCTCTCTGCTCAGCGGGGAGCCTGCTTCCCCCTCTCTCTCTGCCTGCCTCTCTGCCTACTTGTGATCTCTGTCTGTAAATAAATAAATGTATAAATAATAAATAAATAAATAAATAAAATCTTTAAAAAAACAAGAAAAAGAATGATCAAATAAGTTTAAAGAATTTTACAAGGTCATTTATCTAGTCAAAGGTGGCACAAGCAACTGAATCATATCTCCAAACTCCAGTCTTGCTAGTTTTATACGTTCTCTTCTAAAAATCATAAAATAGCAAAACCATGGTTTAATTTAACAAATATTTTCTGAGTTCCTCCTATGCATCAGCAACTATATACAAAGTAGTGTAAAAAGGGAAGTGTCCCTTCACATATGGTATCTGACCTTATTGGGCTAAAAATACAGAGGTAGATGAACAGATAACAAGGCAATTGTATAGCAGCACAGAGGACCACAGGGTGGGAGTATTTAACCTATGGAAGATTAAGGAAGATTCTCAGAAGGAGTATTATCTACACTGAGACATGAAACCTGAATATAAATTAGCATGATGAAGTATAAGGAGGTGCGTGATGCAGATACAGAGAACAGCCTGTGTGAAGGCTCAGAAACAAAACAAGAATGTCGATTTTGAGAATAAGACTCTCCACCATAGGATAGGGCTGTGGAGTGGACAAGTGATGACGCTGAGGGGTCCATGTCATGGAGTCACACTTGAGAGCCACAGTAGAAAATAACAGTCTTACCCTAACTTAGGGTATGGGGCCTTATGACACATTTTAAGCAAAGGAATGAAGTAATTAGGCTCATGTTTTAGAACGAAACTTTTTAGGAAAGCAATAAATTAGAAAAAAAAAAAAAAGAAGAAGAAGAAGAAAGGGAAATGACAGTCACATCTTTTCCTGAACTTAGCTTTTATAAAAACTATGAAGCTTGTGTAAATAATTAGTAGGTGAACAGCCCTGAAGTGAAATATAGTCAGGCCAGTGAAAACTTATGCCATCTTCAAAGCTAAACAGGCTTGGCCTGACAAGATGTTCCGGTGAAGTTAACTGTGGAAGGCCATCTGTTTAGTGATCGTTGAGGAGGTTTTAAAGAAAAACATGCATTTAGCACTCAGTTGGAACTCTGTGACAGGTTGCTTGCCATGGCTTTCTACTTGTAAGAAAAGATTTACAACAGAGAAGGCAGTTCAGGTAGTTGAGATGCGGCCATTTACTAAGCATCCTGGAGCTGGTTCCAGTCTAATAAAGAGGAAATGCCAATTTTTTTTTTCAATTTCAGACTTTTATTTCTGTCAGCTCCTCATCTGATACCTTACCTTCAGTAGATAATTCTGCCTTTGGATTCACATAGAAATAAAGGCAATTCTACTCTATGAATTCTCTCAATTTCCATCCCTACCACACACAAATATTCCATTCCTCTCCCTCTCCCAATTTATCCTCTTTATTACACTTGAAGTTGATGATAATCAACTGTTCTTGGCAGGCCTAATCTTTTATCTTAATTCTCCCACCATTCCCTCACTAGAGCCTCACTAAACCAGTTTCCTCCTTCTTTCTCCTGTCTTCTGCCTCTTCTTTTTCGCTGTATCTCTCCTTAAAACCTACTAATACAGTCAAGTCTTTCTCATATGAAAAACTTTTTTTAGAAGTTTTCTTACATAAAGATGGAAATGTTGGCCAGATTTCAACTTTACAGAATTCACGATTATACCGGAATTAGGGTAAGAAAAAGAAAATGATGAAGAGGAAGGGAGAAATTTGGTTTCTTGATATCATACTTCCCTACTGCTACTCTCTCTTTTGCCTTCTTTCTTAAACATCTTGGCTGTGGTCTTAATTTGCTATTGATATTTCCCCATCTTCCACCATTTAATTCATCCTACTGAAATCCAGACTCCACCTCTGTCATAGTTGCTTCTTTTGCAAAGATTGTGGCAGATTGCCCATCCAATGGGCCTTTTTGAATCTTAGATGGAAGAGAATGTCTAAGTAGGCTGGAATTGGGTATTTCTCTTTCCCTAAGTCAGTTAGGCTCTAATAATACTCCAACAGGTTAGGCCCTAGTTAACTACTTTCCCTTGAAGCTTTATGCTCTGGTGTATTTCAGTATAGTTCTTTTTCTCTTCCTCCTTCCAGTAGCTCAAGGGTGTTTTTCCCCAGTATTTACTGTGAGAGTCTACTTGAGCTCCTGGAGGTAAATCTCACAAAATTGGGCAGGCTCCTCTATGATTGGGTCCCCCTGGATTTTTTTTTTTTTTTTTTTTTTTCATTCTCTAAGGTGTCCTAACTGAACCTTCACCAATTCGTCCATTAATTAGTTCATGTTTTCCTACACTGGTGTGAGTTTCCATGGTTTCTGCTTGTCAGTCTCTGCCCTGGTAAGCCATGACTCTATTCAGCTAGTTGTCTGTTTCTCCAATCATGAAGGAGTGGTTTGCCCTTTTCCTTACTTCTCTTATCAACCCAAGAAGACTTGTTAGTTTTTCAGTCTGTTCAGCTTTTTACTTGTTAAAACAGAGTGACAATTTCCAAAGTCCTCATATGCAAGCTGAAAACCAGAAATCTTTAAGTTGATTTTTTAATCCACTACTTTCCTAGATTCTTATTAGTCCTAGCAGTTTTTCACAATGGATTTTTTATTTAGAGGATTATCACCCACCAATAATGATACTTCCATTTCATTTATTTAATCCTTAACAGTAGTTATGCTTTTCTTTCACCCTTATAACACTGTCCAGGAATTCTAGTAATAGTAAATAAGCAGGATTAAAAATTGGCTTCCTGTCTTAGTCTTTGTCTTGATGGGAATATGAATAGGTTTCTCCATTAAAGGTTGTGCTTTTAATAATTTTTTTCACAAATATCTTCAGGTTAATGAGTTAACTTCAAAACCATTTTCTGCTTTTTTTTTTAATATTTTATTTATTTATTTGTCAGAAGAGAGAGAGACTGAAAACAAGCAGGCAGAGCAGCAGGCAGAGGGAGAAGCAGGCTCCTTATTGAGCAAGGAGCCCATGTGAACTCCATTCCAGGACCCTGGGATCATGACCTGAACCAAAGGCCAACACTTAACTGACTGAGCCACCCAGGCATAAGAATTATTTAACATTATTATGTAATGCTAATAATGATTTTTTAAATTTAATCCATTAATGTGATAAGTTACATTGCCAGAATTTTCCAATTTTGAACCATTCTTGACTCCATATCAAACCCTATTTGATTGTCATGTATACATATGTACATGATATATACTTTTTTAAACTTTTTTAAAAATTAACTTTTGTTTTAGAGGGATAGAGTTGGGTACTTGTTGGGTAGCTCTCCCACATTTTTTACTTTCTGGGACAACTTAAAAGCTGGAATATCTATTCCTTTAAAGTTTGATAAAATGTACATATGAAGCCCAAATGTGTCAGGACATTTTGAAGGGGAAAGGTCTTTGAATATTGTTTCAATTTTTTTATTTAGGTTTTCAGTTATTTTTCTTACCCTGAATTTGGCCTTTTACATTTTTGTCTATTTCCATAGATAAATAAATCATCTTCAAATTATTAAGTTAATGAATATGTAGTTTTTGATGATAATTATTATCTCACTTGTGTCAATATGCCTTCTGCATTTCGCTTAGTTGCAAATTCTCTTTTAATTGATCATCTTAGCTAGAAGGTTTTCTAGCCTATTAATATTTTCAAAGAAAAATTTGGTTTTGCTAATTATTGTTATATCTTTTTTTATTTTACTGATATCTACATAGCTTTAGCTTTTTTTTAAGAGTTAAGTATGTTTCATTACTAATTTACTATCAGATATAGAGTAAAATATAAGCATACAGATAGAAAATAAGCTACTATGTGGTATTTTAAAAATTAAAAAATGAAATAAAAAGCAATCTAAATATTCACCAACATAAATGAGTGAATAACTTGAGATATAATCTAGATAGTAGTGAAATGAGTTAATTTAAACTAGACACATAAATAGGAATTAATCTCATAGAGCTGAACAGAAACCTCAATTTAAAAAAAAATTATGAAGTATGATCTCATTTTCATAAGTTTAAAAGCATGCAAAAATCACTGAATGAGAACTTCCAGGCTGTAGGTAATCACTTCCCTATCTCCTCTATGTTTCCCACCTCCACATCAGGTTCATACATTTACAATAAAAAGTGAATGAACAGCTCTGGTTCTGGAATGAGATACAGACTCACTTTTCCCTTTTCACCTTCTCATTTCTAAGTATAGCTAAAATGTCCTGAAAAATACCCATCGGACAATGATGAAAGGACTCTGAAAGCTGGAAAGAAGAAAGACTCACCATACATCCTCCAGGAAAGTCTAAGCTCTCTGACCAAAAGATCAGTGGAGAGTCCAGGGCAGATGTGCAGTGAAGCCAGACCCCTGCTTTACAATGCAGGTCCCATTTACAACCTTCTCCACCAGCAGCAGTGGCAGCAGTGAAGTCTCAGGCACTCCTGGTCTTGGATGCACCACTGAGCCACCCACAAGGCCCATGTAAACAGCTCCTGAATCTCCCAGTGATATAAAGAGAGCCAGGCCCAGGTCTGTCCCCTGCACAACAAAAGGTGGCCAAGTGACACCCAGCACCATTCACTCCAGAGATGCCACCGACAAGGACTAAAGGGGATCTACAGAAGTACCTGAAGAATGAAGCACACTGAAATAGCATTTGCAAGGGCCCTGGAAACAAAACTCTCATGGAAACTAAAGCCACCAAAGGAGACTAGAACCTAGATATTAAACCTAAACTAAGCAGCCACCCACTAAATAGAAGGATTAGATAAGATCAAGGACCCCCAAAAATCATAACAATAATGTCTACAGTACAGTTGAAAACCACTTGCCATGCCAAAACAAAACAAAACCAGAAAAATCACAACTAGAATGAGAAAAGACAACCGAGCCAATGCTGAGATGAGTTATATGTTAGAAATATTTGACAAGGATTTTAGGAATCATAAAAATGCCTCAACAATCAATTGCCATTTTAAGAACAAAAACTAAAATAGCTCAGCAAATAAGTAAAAGTAATTAAAAATTAAAATTAAATAACTGAAAAATACAGTAAACAAAATGAAAAACCTAAAGGTTTCAGTAGTAAGGTGGGAGATAATAGAGGATAAAATCACTCAACTTGAAGAAAAGATCAACAGATCAACAGAATTTACTCAATCTGAAAAACAGAAAAAATAGAACAAAAAAAATGAGAAGAAACTCAGGAATCAGTGGAACACAACAGCAGAAGATTTAATATTCATATCATCAGAGTCCCAGAAACAGAGGAGAAGGAAAGACTGCAAGAATATTTTTAAAAATACAAAAGTGGTTGAAAACTTACTAAATTTGGTGAAAAAATGCTGGTGGGAGTATAAATAATACAACTATTCTGAAAAATACTTTGGCAGTTCTTTTGAAAACTAAAATGGACATACTATACTACCTAGTTACTATACTCTTTGGCAATAAGTTAACCTGAGGGAAATGAAAATTATGTCTACACAAAAGCCTGTCCACAAATGTGCAGAACAACTTTATTTGTAATAGCTTTGACAACAACTAGAAACAACTCATGTTCTTCAACGGGTAAATGGTAAAACCAACTATGGTACATTCATAGCATGGACTACTACTCAGCAATAAAAAGGGAAAAATAATGTTACACACAACAACTTGGATGAACTTCAAGAAAATTATGCTGAGTGAAAAGAGAAAATTTTCAAAGGATACATACTGCATGATTCCATTTATGTAATATTCATAAAAATAACACAAAAATGGAGAACAGACTAGTGGTTGCCAGCAGGTGGGGCTGGGGAAAGAACATGGGTATGGCTATAAAAAGCAAGCCTGAGGGGCACCTGGGTGGCTCAGTGGGTTAAGCCTCTGCCTTCGGCTCAGGTCATGATCTCAGGGTCCTGGGATCGAGCCCTGCATCGGGCTCTCTGCTTAGCAGGGAGCCTGCTCCTCCCCCCATCCCCCACCGCCTGCCTCTCTGCCTACTTGTGATCTCTCTTTCTCTGTCAAATAAATAAATAAAATCTTAAAAAAAAAAAAAAGCGAGCCTGAGTGAATTTTGTGGTGATAGTACAGTTGAGTATCTTGACTATCCTTTTGGTTATGCAAAATGTACACATGTGATAAAACTGCACAGAGCTATACACACACACACACACACACACACACACACACACACACACACGATTACATGTAAACATTATGAGGTTTAAATAAACTCTCTGAGTTGTACCAATGTCAATTTCTTAGTTTGGATATTGTAGCATAGGGTAAGCCTGGGGGAAGGGTGCATGGGACTTTCTGCACATTTGTTTATGATAGCCTGCTAATCTCTAAATATTTCAAAAAATTTTAAAAATATTTAAAATGAAAAGCTTAGAAAAATTGCAGCCAAACATTGAGAATCAATCTTGGACAGCTTTGTAGGATGACATTTACTCTGGGCTTCTAGAAGTAGGGACAAAATTGATAATTTCATGCTTTGGAAAGTGAGAAAGCTTTTGGTGAACTCTTTTCTATCCTGAAAAGTAGCAGAAGTTAACCTCTTGTTGAACATATAGGACCTGTCAGCACATTATGTTATGAACCAATTAGTTAAGCAAGATGACTGCATAAAGGAAATATATCAAAACCATATAAGGAATGAAAATGGAATCCCCAACTATATCATTATAAAACAACTGAGTCTCAGCACTAAATGTCTTAGGCTAGTGATGAAGAGAAGGTATGAAATAGAAAATTTTAGCAATATCCAATGCCAAATAGATACTATTTTTGCTAATATGTTGTTAGAAGAAAAATTCCATGAACTTATCGAATAAATATAATTCATACTTTTTTCACAACCCACTGGTGATTTTCAAACTAGATTCTAGCTAAAAATGTGCGGAGTTTCTCATAGTATCTGATAAAAAGTAGTTCTAAGAAATATGTTTTAAGGCCATTATTCTCTGTAAAAAGACCCTGAATGATGTAACTAGTCTACATATCTATCACTGAGTTCCTGTCAGTATATTAAGGAAGTGCCTCTGGAAATAACTAAAGTGAAAATAAAAATTGTTTAGCTGCATGCATCGGAAGATATTCAATATTATCTTAATTTTTCTGTATATCTCTTTGGCTCATTGCTGCACCAAGATAAATGACTGTTTAATAATGATAGTAAAACATTTGGCTTCCTTATTAAAATAAAAAGTACAAAACAAAGTAACATACTGTCTACAAATGTGTCCATAAGTACTAAAAACATGAAGACATGCATGTAATGACGCCCACCAAATTCAACATAGCAGGGAGGAATTTGATTTGGTGTGGCCAAGCAAAATACTTACATGAGAAATGTATGAATTTATTACTCCTTAACCTGGATAATAGATATATGGTGTCTATTTTATTATTTCTTTTTTAATGTGTCACAAATATTTAATAAATAAAATAAAATAAAATTCCATATTTAAATTCTTTTCCTTCGATATTGTGACCTCATTCTTGCTCCAAGTGTCCCTACAGAGAATTCTGAGGTTCATCTCAGTATTTTTTCCCTTGTGAAAACTTTTGAAATTTTCTTGCTATTGTTCTTAAATGTCACCATAATGTATCCATGTGAGAATTTTTCTTTATTTATCCCATTTGACCATGTAAGAATCTTTCAACATGATTTATTTAAACTTGCTTTAATTTCTGAGAAATTATGCATTATTATTCCTCAATAATTTCCTCTCCATCCAATTTTTTCCTCTCCTTAGTCTCTTAATGTTTTGATTTTTATGTCTACTAAATTTCACATATCTTAACTTTTCTTTTGTATTTTCTCCCTCTTTAATCTTCCTAATTCTTTCCATGAGAATGTCTTGACCTGATCTTCTAGTTTATTCATTTCCTGTAATAATCATTCCAGTTTTTATCCCATCTATTATTTAACCCTAATTATTACCTTTTTATGGTCAATTTTTCTACTATGTGTGCTTTTTTTTTATAATGGCTTACTTTTTATTTTACCATGTATTAGAGGATATTATTTTATTTTAAATTTTTGATCTGCCTATTTCACCTAATCTTATTTGCTCATTCTATTTACTCTCCTTATCATTTTATTTATTCTCCTTTATCTGTCCTTCAAATGTCTGGCTCCTTTTGGCAGTGAGTACATCTTCCCCTGTGGGTATCTGGTAACTTAGCTGGTAATGTGGATATGGTAGAACAGCATGTGCTGTTCCTTTTTTGGTTACGGTTGGAGGATTGCATCACAGCTTAGGATCCACATTTTGGACTTGATCCTTTCTCTTCTATCCCACTTCCTGATCCCCAACTGGTAGTACTGCCCCTCAGGGAACTTCTGCTCCAGCACTGTTCTTTCTCTAGAGCCTAGAGCCTTTCTCCATTGGTTTATCTAGAGCTCAGAAGAGTGAGCAGAGGAGGAGAGGGGAGCAGGGATTTCTTTGAAGCCTGCAGGCAGCTCAGGCTGCATGGTTTTGAGCCACTCTAATGTCACTCCGCTGGTCCCAGTGGTCCAGGGCAAGGCTCAGTGACTTTACTGTGAGTAATGAGGGGGCAGGTAAGCAGGTAGACACCACCACAAAGTCTGATCAGGATTCCAACACTGATAAGCAAGATGACCCAGACTTGACTTTATTTGCATTTGGTTTGTTTTGAGGAAACTCATAAGCCAACAATGCAAAGAATTAATGCAAATGGGAAAAGGAACATAGCTACCTAGGATATCTCTAGTCCTTCATGGAGGATGTCCAAAGTCTGGTCAGCTACACAGTGGAGGAGAGTGCCAATCCAGCCACAGCATTCCAAGGCCAAGATTCATTGTCTTTGCCATTAGGCCACATCCCCTACAAAGGCCTACCTATATATGAGGCAATAGTTTGCTACACCTGGGCTGTCTTCCCACTTCATAGGGCCTACGGCAGTCATCTGCACCGTATGATCTCTTCCTACAGTGGCAGGAACCTTAATTCTTTTCTTTTTCCCATATTTGTTTCCCTTACTAGTCATTCAAGTGCAGATACTCTATTTATTTCTGTATCTCTACTAGTTTGTACATTGCAATAAATACTTGTTTTGTTATTATTACTTTTTTTGTTTATGAGGAAATGGAGGGAAGTAATGGTTAACATGATAAATGTTAAATGGCTGAAATCACAATTCACAAATGAGACATTTATTTGTGAAGCAGTTCCCATCTGGGGGTGTCAATCTTGGCATGAATTCTACTCTAAGGTAAGGAAAGGAAGGTGCTCCCCAAAACCAAGGGGAGTATCCAAAGGTCACAAGCAACTTAGGAGCATGGGGGCCATCAGTTAGAAAAAAATTTAGGCCAGTTGTCAGGAGTCTATAAAAAAGTGAAAGAGAAAGACAAAGTTAAGCTTGTTCAGGTCAGTTAATATAATTGTGGGGCCTCAGTAGATTGACTGAATATAGGGGGGAAAAAAACCTAACATAGCAAAACAAAACCTGTCCCAGAGACATCTGAGGTGACCCTTGACCTCTCTTTTATCAGTGTGGGTCTGGGCTACCAATGAGTGGGCAGATTCCACACCTGAGAGAGGTGAGAGCAGCGTATAAAATATCAAAGGAACAGTGGAGAAGAAAGCTTCCCTTTGCACTATCTTCCTAATATTTCCACTCCAAGACTCCAGGGGTCTGGGATGGTGAGGCAATCCCTCTAGAACCGTCTGTGGGAGAGGTTACAGCCATCTCTCCCTGAATTCCTAGGTAGATAAGAAACTATTTTCCATGTATTGTTTGAAAGTTTTTCAATCTCTGAAATCCTTCTCTGTGTCCAGATTTAATGAGGCCATTAACTAAAGATGCTTCATGTTTGAGAGTTGTTTTTAAGGAACACATAAAAAATAAATTGAATGATGGGTATATACAATCAAGTAAAGGGTCATTACCCTCCTTTGAACAACCAATATACAGAAATTAATAGGGATTTCTCAGTTTAAAAATATTTTCAAGGAGCAAGACTAAATTACTATGGGAAAAATGAAAAGTTAATTAGTTATTTTTGACTTGTGCAGGGCTTGATTGTTATGCAATCTTTTGAGGTCATCTTTAGAAATAGGGTACTCATGTGTCCAAGGTGCAAAGCCCATCTGCTTGTTCTTGGGGTTCTAATTAACTTCCATGCTGGTTTGATTAACACTGGCATTTGTTTTTCCTAGTGGAAAGCAGCCACTGCATGAAAGAGCTTAAGTGAGTCACCTTTTGTTAGCAGGTTTGACAATCACAGGTTTTTTACCTACATGGAATCAAATTTTTTTATCTGGACTTTGAAATACTTGACTTTCCTTAGGTGTAAAGAGTTAGATAAAATGCATGCCCTTTTTATTTCTTCTCAAATAGCCAAGGGACACTATTAATATGTTTCTATGAAGACATGCACGAGAAACAATATAAAATGGGTAATTTCTTTTATAGTTAGTTCATTATATTAATATTACAATATTAAAATAACCAGCATACTTTATACTTTCAATGTCTACCTAGATAGCATAAACAACATAGTGATCTCTGACTTTCTGAACCTGTCTCTAGGGTTCTTCTCTCTTCATCTCAGCCCCCTGTTCCAATAGCCCTGCCCTGGGCATTAGTGTCCTCTAACTGTGCTACAGAAAAACCACCAAACACTCTACTTTCTAACCACAGTGACCCTCTTCCCTTCCAACTAGACAAGCATGATCAGTGTCTATAGTGGTTCTTAGGATGAGATACAGATGACAGAAGAGCATTTAAAAGAATATGTTGGTAAAAAAGAGAATAAATGAGATTCTGAACCAAAGTGGTAGCTATGAGAAGGTGAAAGACCAGAATAAGAAATACTGTATAGGCAGAAGAGTAAATTCTGCCTTATTCGAAGAGCTCATTTGAAGAGCAAATGTGGAAATTGAGGGGAAAGAAGTGTATTAGTCTTCTTCTACTGCTACATAACAAATTACTCCAAACCTAGTGGCTTAAACAACATACATTTATTCTCTCTAGTTTCTTCAGGTCAGAAGTTTGGATATGGCTTTGCTGAGTACTCTGCTCAAGGTTCAGAAAGCTGAAATCAGAATGGCAGTGGGGCTGCATTTCATCTGGAGGCTTGACTAAGGAAGGATCAACTTCCAGATTTCTTCAGGCTTTTGGGAGGATTCATTTCCTTGCTGCTATAGAATTCATGGCAGCTTATTTCTTCAAAGTCAGTATGGAATAGAGTGTCTTCTATTTCCCCTTACAAAGGACTTACATGATTAAGACAGGTCCACTCAGGATAATCTCCCATTTGATTAACTCAGAGTTAAGTGATTAGGGACCTTAGTTGCTTCTAGGCAATTCCTTCACCTTTGCCATATTCTACTAGTTAGAAGTGAATCACAAAAGTGAATCGCCTGCACTAAAGACGAGAGGATTACAAAAAGGTATGTGTTTTAGGGAGTACAAATCACAGGAGCCATTTTAGAATCCTGCCTATCATAGAAAAAAATAAGCACAAGTCTAAAGATTTGATCGTAGGGAATGGGAAAATGGTGGCACTCATAAAATGGTACCCCAAAAAATCAGCATATAAAAGAGTTTGTGAAAGCAGACAAATTTGATTTTGTTCATACTTTTATTGAAATACCAAAGATATAAGAAGAGTTGCCCCGAAGAATTGAAAATGTAAGATGGAACAAAAGATGGAAGTCTAAATTAGAAATATTGATTTATCCACAGACATTATGTGTTAAAGTCATGAGATTGGGTTACCTCATTAAAGGACAGAATAAAGAAAAGAAAACCTTTGGGTTATGGACATTGGGGAGGGTATGTGCTATGGTGAGTGCTGTGAAGTGTGTAAACTTGGCAATTCGCAGACCTGTACCCCTGGAGCTAATAATACATTATATGTTAATAAAAAATTAAAAATTAAAAAAAAAGAAAAGAAAAGAAAATCTTGGTGTAAGGGAAACAGAAGCCAGTAAAGTAAAGAGGAAAGCAATTAGAAATCTAAAAATAGAATAAATGTCATGTTTTATTTGAATAAAAATGACTAGAAATATAGGAGGAAATGGAAGAAAGCAGATGATACATTGCATGCAGGCCAGTGGGTTTTAGACTAAAATGTACAGAAGGGGCCTGGGAAAGCTTCTTAAAGACAGAGCACCTGGATGGTTCAGTCCAGCTCAGATCATGATCTCAGGGCCCTGGGATTGAGCCCCGTGTCGGGCTTCCTGTTCAACAGGGAGTCTGCTTTTCCCTCTCCTGCTGCCCCTCCCTTCCATTCACGCATTCTCTCTTTCTCAAATAAATAAATAAAATCTTAAAATTTAAAAATGCAGGTTCAGATTCCCAGGCCCAACTGTCAGAGATTATGCAGTGAGAACTATGATTCTATTTATTGACAAGCACTCCAGGTGATTCCTAATCAGTATTTTCAGAAACTTTGTTCCAAGGATTAGTAAACAGGATGAAAGGAAGGGATACAGCTTTCTTAGAGAGACCATCACAAAACTGTAGTCTAAATACTTCCTGTAAGAAACATTAAGGGGGTTTTGAAAAATTCAGATTCTTGGACATTACTTTAGACCTATTGACTCTGAAGCTGCATTTTAATAAATTTCACAAGATATTTTTATGCCCTATAATTTTGAGGCCAAAGTGTGGTAACTGAACTGGCACAGATCCTTGTTAATTGTCTGGAATGGGAGAGATAAGTACAGAAATTGAAAATAAATGTTTAGAAGTGTTTATAACAATTCAATATTGCTGTGACATCCAAGTGAAGAATCGTGATCTCATCTCATTAGCAGTGTATACACCAAATTGGGTGTTATACAACTCACATTTGGCACAGTGTTATAATGTGTGACATTTTAAGATTATTTCATTAACCATAACCCAAAAACATATAAAAATGAGAAATATAATCATTTATATTTTTACATCTTATTATTTAAAAATAATCTTAAATTTTAATCAAGCTTGTTTTAAAATTTATAGTCTAACATTATTAATTAGGAAAATAAAATTTGGATTTATTTTTAACCCTAATTTACAAAAGATGAAATGAACTTTACTAGACCTTTTTGCCAAGAAAGACATAGCTCTTCTAGATGCAGCCATAATAGTAAGCCAAATGATGATGGTGGAAACATCTCCAAGAAAATGAAGATCAGTAGAATACATAATGGTTTTACCACAAATTATATACAATTTCTTATACACTGGATTTGATTTTTTAGTCAGAATTGATGGGGAAGTGCTAAAACCAAGGTATATCATTTTTTAGTCAGAATTGATGGGAAAGTGCTAAAACCACGATATATTATTTTGGACGAAAACCATAGAGAAACATAACAGAAAGAACATAAGTAACTTAAAATCAAAACAATTTTTTAAAGATTTTATTTATTAAAAAAAAAAGATTTTATTTATTTATTTGACAAAGAGAGTGAGAGAGCACACGCAGGAGGAGCAGTAGAGGGAGAGGTTGAGAAACAGGCTCCGCACCCAGGAACCTGATGCAGGTCTCAATCCCAGTGCCCCAGGATCATGATCTGAGCTGAAGGCAGATGCTTAACCATCTGAGCCACCCAGGTGCCCCAAAAACAATTTTTTAAAGAGTTTTGAATTCAAAAGCTGGTAGACATTCAATAATTCTCACTTAAACATTATACTTTGAAGACTTCTTGTAGAGTAGCAGTTTGATTTACTATGAATAAAAATCTAAATATTAATTATTAAGATATAAGTAAAAAATTGTGTCAAAACTATTTGTTTGAAGATGTTGGGTGTATCTGTGGCAAGATGGGTAGCTCAAGTACCACTTTACAGTTATACCAAAGCTCAAAAATTAGGAACTGTCTAATGGTAAGGGAAGAGACACAGATTCAGTAAAGCTAATGACTCAATTTCACTTGCAATTTGTTGAATGCACAGATATTGCTACTGTGGCATTTTTTTTTTTTTAGTACAACTGCAATTCAGACATGAAGCTGATATGAAAGGGGTTTCCTTCCTCCCTTCCTTCCTTCCTTCCTCTTTCCTTCTTTCTTCCCTCCTTCATTTGTTCATTCCTTCCTTCCTTCCATCTTTCCTTTCCTTTTTTTTTTTTTTTTTTTTTTTTTTTTTTGGCCTCATTGCCTACAAACAATGTAGCCCTGAAATGTATAAAAGTAGTCAGCAAATGTGGTTTGGAGTGTAAGTTTTGTGTAGAAGCATTTTCTGATGGCACATTTCACAGGTGCAAGAACAGGGAAACGTTCTGGGTTGTTGCCCAGATTTCAGAGCTTGAACAAAAAGTATAATCAAAATGGAGCTTCCTTCATCAATAAAGTCTCTTCCTATAAAAAAGTTTTCAGTAAAAATAAACAGAAAGTGTGGCGTCATAAATGAGAACTGTGATGATGAAAAGGCTAATGTATTAAATTTGAAATTATTCTCTATTTTATGAATATGGAATTTATGATTTATAAACTTATAAAAATATAAAATTTTTATAATTTATAAAATTCCATGTTTATATTTAAAAAACACTGTTGCATGAATGAGGCATTATATTTATTAAAGCAAAAGTTCTATTGAAAATTTTTAAACGAGGGGCACCTAGGTGGCTCAGTCAGTTAAGCATCTGCTTTCTGCTCAGTCATGATCCCAGGGTCCTGGGATCAAGCCCTATATGGGGCTCCCTGATCAGCAGGCAGCTTGCTTCACCCTCTCCCTGGCCTTGCCTCACGCTTTCTCTCATTCTCTCTCTCTCTCTCAAATAAATAAATAAAACCTTTAAAAACAGAAACAAAAAAAAATGTTTAAACTAGGTAATAAAGTCAATCCATTTCCAGTTTGGTCTGAATTTTCTAAATATGTGATTTTACAGCCAGGCTTGCTTATTTGCCTGAGACATTTCATATTATTAATTATCTTAATACTTCCATGCAAGGAAGGAATGGGACATATTTTTTGATAACAAGTAAAGTAAAGGACAAAAATGAAATCTAAAAGCATGAAAGAACAGAATTTCTACAACTTGTTATAATAAGTTCTATGGTTTAACAATAAGCATCACCAAAAGTATGATTGTCTTGTTACTCCTTACCTTTAGAAATTTACCACCAAATATCTCATGCACTTGATAGAATATTGTGAATTTACTTTTTCATTAAAAGAAAAATACATAGAAATTTCCATACATGGGAATTTCATGGCTTTTGAATCCATTTCTTTTCATCTAAATATAATTTAAATTTAACTGGAGCTTTATAGGATGAATTATTAAAATCAGCTACTGATGAAAGTTTGAACATAAATTTTGAAAATAGACCATCACTTATTTCATTTTGGATTAAAGCTTACTGAAACTACATCTTTCTCACATTCCTGTCAATATTCCTTTGTGAGCCTTACAGGTACTTATTCCTTTGTGGTACTTACAGGTACTATGTACCTTATTCCTTTGTTGTACTTACAGGTACTATGAAAGGATAATATAGAAACAATTTAGGTATGAATTATCTTCTACAAGTACATAGTTATAGTGCACTCTAGATTAGATGAATTAGGCAATAAGAAAACTTATTTTCACATCAAAGGCAAATTTGTATTTATGTGTTATTCAGAATGAATATATAGAGGATATGGGGAGTTGTTATTTCACTTAAAACTTTCTGTTCCTGGGGCTCCTGGGTGGCTCAGTGGGTTGAAGCCTCTGCCTTCAGCTCAGGTCATGATCTCAGGGTTCTGGGATCGAGCCCTGCATCAGGCTCTCTGCTCAGCAGGGAGCCTGCTTCCTCCTCTCTCTCTGCCTGCCTCTCTGCCTACTTGTGATCTCTGTCTGTAAAATAAATAAATAAAATCTTAAAAAAAAAAAACCTTTCTGTTCCTGTTTAGTTATTATTGCAGAATACTACACTGCTATTAGTAATATGGCTATACTCTATATTAATCATTTACAAGCACATTTTCAATGCATTGTTTTATAATTCCTGTTACTTCATTTTCTTTTGATTATGTTTATTAGGAATATAATTTTATGTTGAATTTTATATTAAAACTTTGCTTTGCGGGTGCCTGGGTGGCTCAGTGGGTTAAAGCCTCTGCCTTCAGCTCAGGTCATGGCCTCGGGGTCCTGGGATCAAGTTCCACGTTGGGTTCTCTGCTTGGCAGAGAGCCTGCTTTCTCCTCTCTCTCTCTCTCTGCCTGCCTCTCTGCCTACTTGTGATCTCTGTCAAATAAACAAATAAAATCTTAAAAAAAAAAATTTTGCTTTGCATTTAGTAATGTCTTGGCTTTTTGTTTTTATTTTTAACTCATATTTCATTTTTATTTTTAATCCATATTTATTGTATTTTACTAATGTATTAGTTGATCATAGGTTAGGAAATAAAAACTGGTCTTTTACTTCACAGGACGTTTGAAAAGCACTGCTCTAGAGTATTAATAAAATACACAGGAGAGGCTGAAATATGAAGAAAAAGAGAGAGTGAGAGACAGAGAGTCAGATGAAAATGAAGAACAGGTTCAGAAAAGAAAAAAGGAACAGGAAAAGTTGGAAGGGATGAAGGGTTAAAGTCACAAAGTAGAAGCCTAGAGTTCATCATCTTCCATTTAATAAGTTCCAAGGAATTTCAAGGTTCAAGGTGTTGTCACACTTAAGGGAGGCTATGGGGTCATGATGATGTAGGTCACTGGTGATGAAGGTGAAAATAGTTTGTGTCACATCAGCAACATGGACAATAAAGCCTCTGAGAGAAATGATACTTGCAAGTCATGATAACAAAATGATAAAGAAAATGAAGAATACAAAGGTGTGGTTCTTGAAGCAAACAGATCATGTCAAGAATGGGGAGAGAAAAGTAACCACTTGATGTCATCCACTTAACGAAGGAGGGATTGTGAAATGGTGGTGATGGGATAATGGCCTGGAGAAGCCTTCCAGAAATAAGGGAGAAGATGCTCCTCCTTGTACCTTGAGTGTAAGAAGTAGAAAAATAATTTACTTCCAGTGTAAGATCTGATATAAATGGCACCAACAAAAGAAATTCATGCTTCAGTTTCAGGGAACTAAAGCAGCACTTAGAGAAGAAATGCAGATTGAGGAACTCTGTACTAGAAGTAACGTTTCCACCTCACATGAGGGAGAGGTAAGGAAAAGCCCAGAGTTTATGAAGTAGGTGTGGAGGGTGGGGGGGGGACACTGGGAAAGATGCATCAGCATTAATTTCATGTAGACTTAAGGATGGCTTCCTGAGATAACAGGTGAACAACACGGATGATAAAAATGCTGGAGTTCAGGAGAGGTTAAGAAATCATAGGAGATGTTGCCAAAGGGAGAAGTAAGTGCTGAGAATTTTATTAGTAGAGAATTTTTTGCCACTAAAAGGCCTTTAATAGACAGAATGATGCCTCCCACCAAAGATGTCTGCATCCTCATACCCAGAACCTATAAATATACTACCTTATATGGCAAAAGTTGACTGCTGCCCTGATTAAATTAAGGATTCTGAGATGGAGAAGAACTTATCCTAGATCATCTAGGTGGACCAATATAATCCCAAAGGTCTACATAAGAGGGAGGCAGGAGAATCAAAGTCAAAAAAGGAGAGGGACTGATGGAAACAGACCAGAGTGATGCCATTGTTGGCTTTGAAAATGGAGGAAGGAGCCATGAACCAAGGAATGCAAGTGACCTCTAGAAAAAAGAAAAAGAAAAGAAGATTTTTCCTTAGAGCCTTCAGAAGAGGTGAAAATGTTGACACTGATTTTAACCCAGTGAAACCCATTTCAGACTGCTCACCTCCAGAACTGAAAGACAAGTGTGTATTGTCTTAAGCCACTAGGTAGTAATTTCTTCCAGAGCAATAGCAAATGAATACACCTCTGTTATATTTTAATTAATATGTTTGATTATAACGATAAAACCATGATTTCCTCTTATACATACACACGCACATGCACAAATATGTATACAACATGCACATACAATCATAGATTTGCAAAATCCTGCATTGGAACCAACATCTAAGACAGTACAAAATTAAACTATTTTACTTACTCCTTTACTTTGAATTTTCAATTTTTTTTTAAGATTTTATTTTCTTTCTTTATTTATTTTAGAGAGAATGAGCGAGCAAGTGGGGTAGGGGCAGGGGGAGCACAGAGAGAGAGGGGTCAGCATATTCCCCGCTTAGCACAGAGCCCAAAGTGGGGCTCGATCTCATGACACTGAGATCATGACCTGAGCAGAAACCAAGAGTTGGATGCTTAACAGACTGAGCTACTCAGGTGCCCCAAATTTTCAAGTTTTATATAAAGTTGATACATTAAAAAGTTGCCTTCTATTCAATTAGTTAATCTAATTGTAATGAAAACCAATTTTGACAATATGGATGCAAAACAAATATAGTTACTCTCCTGATCTTAAAGGAACTGCTAAAGGAAAAGTACAAGATACTCAAAATCATTTAAAAGAGAACCTTCCAAGGTGGGGGAGGTAATCACAATATAATAACAAAAAATTTCATAAGGTCATGACTCTTTTTAAAAGCCTAAGTGGATAAAAGTCGTCATCGAAAAACTTTTAAATCTCTTAGGAACTTACTGATTTCAAAAAATGAGCAGGGATGTCACTACAAAGAGAGAAACCCAAGAAAGAAGCTTCGCACAAACATCTGTTTTTACTAGCCTTCTTGTAGAGCAGTAAAAACCCTTGGCTGTCCCAAGGCAAGACCTTAGGAAGTGCCCACCAACAGTTTAAACAGTCATTACGTATGTACTGTGTTCTCATCTCTGCCCTAAGGAAGTTCAACAGCAACCCAGTACTTTTTTATTTACATGCTTATTTAAGTCACACAGGTAAAACGTTTCCAAATGTGTTTTCAGAACACGTTTTATTTTAGTGCTTTCAAATGTTTTGAGGATAATTGTTAGAGGGATGAAAAAAATATATAGGAGCTCAGTCTGAGAATAAAAATCTGTTTTGGCATTTTAAAGTCTAAAGACTCGAGAACTGCCAAATGTTTGCTAATCAAGAAGCAGTAGAAATTCACAATCAGTCCCCAAAATATAAAACAATTCTATTCACTGTAAAAATATGTTTACTGCACCTACTTACCGGCTGTTTAGCACAAATGTTTTTTGTCCCAAAGTGGAAAAGCTGGCAATTCTTTAATTTCCAAAGTGCTCATAGAGTGCAGCTGTAGATATACAAGGCTTTTGTTAATAGCGTATCCAGGTACCATTTGCTTCCCTTTTGTCAGACATCGCCTTTATTTGAAGTCAACAGAAGCCCTTTCCCTTTTCCCTCTGGCACCATTTGTAGTTATTGTGTTCTCAGAGAAAGCACAAGGCATCAGGGCATGGACTGATTTTGCTCTGAACCCATTCAGATGCAATGTTGACATTTTTGGGGTAACTTTATATTTTTTGCTTTCTAATGCACTATAGCCTTCAAAAATAGCCGAGAGTATTGCACTTGGGACTCATCAACATTAAAATATCTGCTACCCGGAGTAAAATTCCAACAATAACTACAGTTTTCAACAGCTCAAAGACACACCTTAGACTTGAAGGAATTTCATTGTCCTTTTTAAAAAGCAATTTCTTTAGTTGAACCATAGTGTCATCTCTCTTATTGGATCCCAAATTTCCTTTCCAAGTATGAATCTTAGGAGATCAGCGGATTAGTGCTTGCTGATACAGTCTTGGTCTCTTGGTCTCACAATAAAAGAACAGTCATCAGGAAAAGATTGCCTTTAATGTATGGGAATAATGACTCCAGGAATCAGTAAAATAATTCTGTTGCCCAAAAAAGTAAATAAAGATTATGACTGTCTTAACTCCTCCTTTGGAACAAAAATGATTGGTGTTCAAAAAGAAGGAAAAAAAATAGTAAAAAGAGTGATTTTTTTGGAAGTCCTAATACTCAACGAATACCATAGGACACACAATGATTTTAAAAGGAGAAAAACTGTAAGAAGAAGGCTTTAATGGGTTAAATGTGCTCTTGGGCAGTATAAGTGTCAACATATAAATCACAGGAGCATCATCATGTTACCTTGGTTCAGCCTTTCAGCAAAGTAGGCACTAGCTAAAGAGATGCTCAGGGTTCCCTCAAATGAGAGGACCTTTCTCAGATACCCAACTTTTTCAGCTTGGTACCCCTTTCAGGAACTCACATTTCATAAACACCTCTTAAAATACTTCAAAAACTAAACCAAAACAAAACAAAAACAAAAACCCCACCAAAATAAACACTATAGAAGTCTTACAGACTATTACCTAGACTGAGTATCAGATTCATCCAAGAGTGTTCCTATACCTGATTAGCAATATTCCTCTGAGTAAAATAGGAAGTTGAAAAAGATATTTGATGGAACAGGTATTTTGGGTACTTATTTCTGAGGCCACTTTAAATTTCACAATAACCCTCTAAGGGAAATAAAACTCCTATTAAAGGCTTAATTAAGTTAAAAAGAACTCTAACAGGAAAACATAAAAGCCACATAGCCACTGCTGACTCCAGGCATCAAGACCTATAAAAGAATATCTATGAAGCAGATGGGGCCGGAAAATTCAGAGATGTATGAATCTAAATTTCTGCTTCCACCCTGCATTTTCCAGCCCCTGCAATGGTGCAAGACTAAAGACTCTAGAACATTATGAAGCACTGATCATTCACCAACATGCTGTGAATATAATTTCCCATCACTTTTTTTCTTCTAGGCTTGGAAGCTTGATCCTACGGAAGGTTTTATATGAGAGGTATATCAGGTCAGTGACCACAGGTCAGGAAGGAAAAGTTTTGAAACTAAACACATTTCCAGTTATAAGATGATTAAATTCTGGGGATCTAAAGGCACCTGGGTGCCTCAGTCAGTTGAGCATCTGACTCTTGATTTTGGCTCAGGTCATGATCTCAGGGTCATGAGATCAAGCCCAGATGGGCTCTGATCTAACCACAGAGTCTGCTTGGGATTCTCTCCCTCCTAGTGCATGCTCTCTTTCATTCTATCTCTCTCAAAACAATAAAAATAAAAATAAATTTTCTAGGGATCTCATGTACAGTATGGTGATTATAGTTAGCAATGCTGTATTATATACTTAAAAGTTGCCAAGAGAGTAGATCTTAAATGTTCCCAACACACACACACACACACACACGCACACACACACACACAAGTGGTAAATATGTGAGGTGGTGAAGGTATTAGTTAAAACAATGGTGGTAATCATTTTGCAATATATAAGTGTATCAAATTAGCATCTTGTACACCTTAAACTTATACAATTTTACATGTAAATTATATCTCAAGAAAGCAGGGAAAAATTAATGGAGTGTATGCTATGGTCCAAGAAATATGTACATGTAGAAAACAGATATATTCAACAATTACTTAATATTCTGACCATTTTCCTCCAATTTTCCTTAAAGATAATTAACAAAAAACATTTCCAAAAAGCAATGGGATATTGAAAAAACAAATATGAGCAGAACCTGCACTCAGCCTCCGGAGTGTGTTTGTGTACACAAAAGCGAAAGAAGGGGAGGTGGGAGAAAACAGAGGGGCGGGATGTGAACTCTGGTTGTGATTGAGGGCTAGACACCTGACGTGTTCCCCATTTAGCCTTCCAACTAATGGATCAAATGAGAAACTGTTTTGGTCTGTTTCAGAACTGATTGACATTTTAATTATTCTACAGCTGGAAGTGTTAATCACACTAGAGAATGAGGGAATAATTCCCAGTTGGTAAAATTTCACACAATACCTTGGCAGGCACCAACATGCAGATAGTTTAAATCATTTGTTGAAGAAAAAAAAATCAATATTTAAAATCCCTTCACAAATTAAACTAGTAACAGTAGATCTATACTTAAAAATCTCAAGTCTGGTCTGCACTTCTTATTTTTGACTGTCAAAGAGTTAAACATTTTATGAATCTAAGGAAATTACAAATTTAAATATAACTAATTTGAATAGTGAGATGATTAAAAGGAATTAAGATAATGAATTAGCTTTGTTTATAAAATATAAACTTTATTACTCTCCAAACCTTCATTATTTTTATTAATAGAAGTCTCTCACTGAGAAAGTCCATGTTGCCTTTTACTTAAATGTCTCATAAGACAAGTTTAATTCTGAGAAATATTTGTTTAAGTTAGTTCTTTACATACTTATCTGATCAGAAGAATCACCTAGAGTGTTAATACAAACTCCTTTACAGCTTCTGATTTGACAACTCTGGAATGAGCCCTGGGAATCTGAATTATCAAAATGGACCCTGGGAGATGCTTAAAAACAGACAACTTTGGAAAATACTGGAACGCATTTTTGTATTTTTCAATGAAACTTTATTTACTTCTATCTGCATATAGAGAAAAATCTATTTTTTTCCCAAATAGTAAAAGATAGAGACAACAACCAAAATTTATTAAAATGCAAAATTTCTGTCTAAGTGATAAAAAATAAACTAGAAATCTTTTCCATCAAATTCTAATAAAAACTCTAGTTTTGACATGTAATAAAACTTTTGACAGTCAAATGTTTTTCAGTTTTTAACTCAGCTGTAAACCCTGAGAATGTGAGTGTGCTTCCCTTTTAACAAAAGGAAAAGTTTCAACAGAAAACACATTCTAAGAGGAATATTATTAACTTAGATATTAACATTTTGCCTTCAAAGCAAGTTTTCCCTAGATTTTCCTTAATCTGTATGAAAGTGTCAAGCTTCCAAAATAATTACAAAGATGTTTTGAATCCATATGAAATACACAGCAGCAAGTATGCCAGTGTCCCTGATTAATTAGGTAAAGTCTACAAGGAAAGGATGGAGCTGTCCAGAATTTAATTCTATATAGTGTTACTGTGCACCAGGTTTTGTTCTAAGTAAAAAAAGCAACCTCAAGGTAGCTATTAATATTATTATCATTACTACAATTCCCATTTTACAGATGTGGAGATGGAAATACAGAGAAAATAGGGAATTTACCCAAAATTACAACTTTATTAAGTCACTAATTAGCAAATCTAGAAACTGAACCTATGAAGTCTGGCTAACTAAAAAAAAGTAGATCTGTACCTCTATGCTATACTGCTCCTTCATTTTTTATCTTTCTCCTAAATATATTAATAAAATACAATCATCTTTAATTTAGTATCATTCATTATCCAATAGACTTTTTTTCTCCAATTTGGGAATAGAAATCTAGAAAAATTGTCACCCCTCTACAAGGCTGTGGAGGGAGCCATGCTGTATCGGACATTGTCCATGATATTCAGCAAGCTGCTGCTGCTGCTGTGGCTGCTGTTTTGAGATCTAGCAAGGTAAGGAAAGAAAGTAAATAGAACTGACTTCCAGAACTAAAGGTTTAGAAAGATAGTTTCAGAAAGTCTTTGAGTTGTAAAACAAATGAATCTGGCTGGGTTATTTTTCAGAGATCTCTTTAATAAACTGACGAAGCAGAGACTAGACTGGCGGTGATCCCAGGACTTGGAAAAGATCACCTTCCCATTCCACACTCATTTTGTCTTTCCCATTCCTTTTATTCAGCTTTTGTTATAATAAAGATGAAATGGCTTCTTGATCTATAATCTAACTTTTATAGGAAAAAATGATTTAACAAAATTAACTTCATTCTTTCTCTCAGACTGATGTTGATTTATTTCAACAAAGAAGTAAATCCAGCCTTACTTTTCGAGTAAGACTTACTTTGGAATAAGAAAATAGTTCTCTATGGACATTGTACATTCTGCTTTTTGTTGTTGTTGAGAAAATTGAAGCAAATTGCCTCTGGTCTAGGTTGTGAAGCTCTTAAGCCCTTGGGTTGCTGATTTACAAGCTTGATGTCAACATGCTGTATCTTTTTATGTCCCAGTTTATAATCCAGTTATGCAGGCCTCTTAAGCTATTAAGACATCATCATTGACGTTGCAATTTGTGTATATGTTTTATACCTCATTAAATTCTCATCTTTCTAGCTCACAGCAATAGGCTTCTGGCCTAGGCTAAAGCATAATCTCATAACATAATAAAAAATGTAAAATCATCACAGAGAAAGTTGATGGTTGAAATTTTTACCCCCAATCAACTGATTTATTGGTGATAATGGCTTTATAGTCAAATAGAAATTCGTCCATGGTATAATTCAGGTAATTTCTAAAAGAAAAAGTTTAGCATCCTTGTCAGTAAATCTTTCTGTTATTTTTTTAAGCTATATAAATGGCACATAGATTAACAGTATGGACTGTTTCTCCACAAAATTATAAAGTTTTAGATTTCCTAGGAAATTAATAAATTTATAATCGATACTACCATCTCACTTCTGTAGTTTATAACTCAAAAAGACAATTCTTCCTTTTCAATCTTATGATGTTATGATGAAGAAAAATGTACCAAGCAATTCCAGACACTAATGATTGTTTGGAATTTTCCCCTGACCCAGTGATTAATCCCAATCCCTGACTCAGTGCCTCAGACACAGTGGGAGGCCAAGAAGGATCTGTTGGCTGAAAATAACCCATTCATTTAACTCAATTACCTGTTACCTAAAATAAAAAAGCACTACCCAAAGTCCACAGGAGGGAAGAACAATTAAGAAATTAAGAGATTCATTAACTGTCCTTGTATACTTCTATTTAGCAAGCTATTCATCTGTTTGATTAAGCATGTATATATATATATATATATGCTTATATATATATATACACACACACCATGTATGTTTAAAAGTAATCTTGCAGAACATCTAGGGAGCCTGGATTCTTTATATGAAGTGAAAAAAGTTGCATCCTTGTAATAACTTGAAATAACAAATCTCTTTTCATACATAAAAATACTAGTATTAATAATAGGCACATAAAAAGAAAACTTCATTTTAGTCTCCTATAAGAGAATGTTTTTCTAATTTGGCTATAAAGTGACAAATGTTTGTCTTAAGACTGACCTTGTAGTTCCTTCTTCCAACTATAATAATCATTTTAGTATGTTCTAACTATGAAATATTTGTAAGATATTAGCTATAGCTTATATATAAAATATGGTATGTATCAATCATAAAGATCTAAGAGGTCTGCAGCGATGGGTTCACCTAAACCTCATCTGCCTTATGATACTGACTCAATCTTTAGAGTAGTGGGCAGAGGAAAGAAGAGAAGGAAATTTTTCTTAGGAGTTGTAAAACCATACTCTTGAGAGTCTCAACTCCAATCTGTCTTGCTTCAGCGCATACTTAGAGCAAATAAAATATGGGTTAAATAAATGATAGAGAAAGTCAACAAAATAGCAACATTTGGCAAAGAATAAATCAATAGCAAAAAATAAATATCTGGCTAAGAATAAATGCCAACCTCAGACAAACAGATTAGATTTGGAACAAAAAGAGTAAAGAAAAAATAATGTCTTCTTTGCTGAATGGTTCTTCGTGAAAAATGTTTTTCTCTTTTTTTTTTCTTTTCTATTGCTCCAAACCCAGATTTAGTCTTAGACAAGGATCAGAGTTAAGGAAAAACATCAGTTGGCTGTAGATAAAACACCTGTGATTCCTTCGTAGCCAGGCTCAATTCCTGAGTGCCTAGTACCTACTATAATGTCAGATATAACAGCCAATTAATACATTTGCAAAATTAAAGTGCAATCTGTACCATGGCAAGGGAGTCTATTGCCACAAAATTTCAACCTTTTAGCAAGTTGATCAGAGAAGCAACACTGCTGGTACTGGAGTATCACTTACCCATAAATCCTAAGGAATTTATTTTAACACAAAAACACCAGTGTTTATGTGTAGGGGGAAACTTGATTCACACATCTGATTTGTTTCTGTCTTGATAATCAGGGTTATTTTATGAAGGCCACAAAGACAAAGAGGATTTATAAAATAGCTGCTTATAAACTATTTAAAGCCCTGTTTTCATTATAAATTGGTAGAATCTTTTTCTTAGCATAAACAATTTTACTATATACATTACATTTTTTTCTGAAAGGGATCTGAACTCTTAACATTTGTTTGGCTTTTCTTCTGTTTGCTGGTATAAAAAGAGTAAATATGACACAGAGTGCAGGCACCTACAGGCCTGAGCCTGACAATACATGGCATATGGATCTCAGTCATGAATGAAAGATAATACCATTCTTTTTTGAAATCAATTATCCAAGCTGCTGTTATTTGTATAACTATGGCATACTTCATCTCATAAGGCACGAGTTAATATACTCTTAAAATATTGTGTTACATGGTAATAATGACATACACAGCAATCACTGCAAACTGAATCCACTCCTAACTTTAGGGAAAATATCAGGAGTCATATGACTGAAATGTACAAGTCTACTGCTTATAGTTTTCATCTTGGACTACTTGCAATGAAGTATAAGTTACAAGCAAAGTAGATATGAGTACTTCATGTTCTGGATAGAAGACAACACACCTTTCGGAATTCACGTTGATAATAAAAGAACTGAAGAATTCCATGATTGGTATCTGGTGAAAGTGAGGAGGGAGATAGTGCAACCAGGGGTATGTTTTATTTCTGAGGGAGAGTTTCAAGAAAGAGAGGGAATAGCATGTGCTCACATTTCTTAAGGGCTAGCTCTGTTTTTGATTGTTTGAACATGAATAGGAATGACTGGTTAGCGTCTAACTAGTAAGTCCCCATGGATTGGGAGAAACTGCTGAGCTGCTGCTCTGCACCCGGTTCCCACAAGCGTAGTATAAGTGGAGGAAGTGATCTCCTAACAGGACAGGCACTGAATTTTCTAGAAATGAAACAAAAGGTCAGAGGGAAACAGAGTCACTAGTGAGTCTGAGAGCTTATTTACAAATATTTCAACTCTACTGTATTAAAGTTAGAACTGGTCCCAGATGTTAGAGCAGAACTGTAACTTCCACAGTTGGGATAGGTGTAAGGAAAGAGGGCTTGAGATACAGGAGAGTCCAGACTACTATTAGCTTCAGGCTCAACTCCTTGCTTTCCTTCTTGTTTGAATTTTGGACCAGTTCTTAACACTTCACTGAGATCATGTCTTAATTCTAAAGCAGTAATGCTTTTAAAATGCATAGGGCAACTTGGTATAATGAGTGTGCCAACCCCTTTAAAAGGGACTTCATCTGCATGCCCTAATTTTGGGGGGGGGGAAACGACTTGATAGATGACTAAGGCAATTCTAACATTGGGATGCTTCTATTTCTGAGTGATTTATCAGAATTTTAGCACCCTCAGAAAATGAAAAATAAAAGAATAGATCTTTTGGTAAATATTTCTTGAGGACAGCAACGTGCTGGGCACTGAAATAGAGTAGTGAGCTGAAGAGGCATGCTTCCTGACCTCAGGAAGCTCACAACTCAGCAAGGAAAGTAAAGAAATAAAGAGGCACAAGGATAGGGGAGGAGACAGCAAAGAGTATTTTAGGTAGAAAGAACATGATGTATAGAGGTCTAGAAGCAAGAGACTGACTGATAGCCTCCCTAGAAGAACTGAAAATTCAGCCTACCTGAAATTCAGAGCTCGGAACACTTTGGGTGAACATTAGAGGCTCCAGAATCGGTGGGATCAAGTCACATTCTAATTAATATAGAAGTTGGAATGGGGTCTAGGCATCTTCATTTTCTAAAGCTGATTCTAACAGTTAAGAGTTGAGAGTCTATTCTTTTTTTTTTCAATATTTTATTTTATTTATTTGACAAACAGAGATCATAAGTAGGCAGAGAGGCAAGCAGAGAGAGAGAGGGGGAAGCAGGCTCCCTGCTGAGCAGAGAGCCAGACATGGGTCTCAATCCCAGGACCCTGAGATCATGACCTGAGCTGAAGGCAGACGCTTAACCCACTGAGCCACCCAGGCACCCGAGAGTCTATTCTTAACAAGCACCTTTTGAGCCATGAAATTCAGTTCTTTAAGTTAGCTGCCTTTACCCTCACTATGTGACTGTCTGGACCTTGGTGAGTAGATCCAAGAAAAGGCGGGAATGAGATCCTAAATGGTCCTTCAGCCACTGTGGTACCCTAAAGTTTCCACAACAAGACATCTTGGGCCATATATGCCCCAGTTCCAAACACATCATTTTAATAGGCATCCTCAAGCTGGTCATGATGCATTCTAGGACTATTTCTGAGAAGCACTGGTTTACACATTTGAAATATGACACAAATATTTTATGCATTTAAAAGGAATGTTTATTTTTTAGAAATTTTAGCTGTTTTTCATATATTTCATCAGAAATTTTAAAATGCTGATTGAAAGGAGCAACTACAGGATATTGAAATGTAAAGATTTTCTTTCTTTATCCTAAAAACACTTTCTCTTTCTGAAAGAAAATTAGTTTTTGGCCTTTCAATTTAAGGGATTGCTTTAGGAACAACATTAAAATATTTAGCAAAGATATTCAATAAAACATTTTAAGAATATTTGTTATTACTCTTTTCCAAATTTCTTTCCATGATAGTGAAAAAACACTTAATCCATGCAGGGGATTAATTTCATGTAATGTTTTATGTCTTCAAGCCGAATTCATTTTTTCACTGGCATTGAGCACAATAACATCTGCAAGCCATTAAAAGAAAATTCCTTTGGAAAGCACTACAGTTTGACTCTACTGAATGATCTTCACTTGGAATAAAGTCATTCTTATGTTTCATGATGTTCAAAAGCAGTTATGACCTAAATTAATAAGAATGAATTTTATTTTAGTCAATATATTCTAAACCAGGTTTCACAAACTATTTTTCTAATATTTGCTATGTTCTTAAAAATCTTCAGATATTAATTTTATATTAAAATTATCATTATTGTAAAGACATTCTAAAATAGTAAGGGAATTCTTTGAAAAAAAAATTAGCCCTCATCTCACCAGCTAGAAAGTAATTCTGTATAATAATAACATCCAATCATTTTCCACAATAAAATATATTGTACATAGCTAATCAGAGCTTGAAGAAGGAGCATAGGCAAGAAAGCCTATTTTCCCATACATTTCAAAATTAATTTCAGAGCTGTGTAGATTATAAAAATATATGTATATATCTACATACATATGAACACTCCCACAGGATATGTTAAAAGTTACATATACAGAAGTCTAATAGTCATGTGGTCTATATAAAATTAACACTCTAAAAATAAAACACTAAATTTTAAAAACATGGTCAACTTTTTTGAATCTTTTTTCCTTAAGAAAAAAGTTGTATACCAACTGGAAATAAGCACAAAAAGAATAAAAATATTTGAGAAGAAAATGTAGGGCCACTGGGTGGCTCAGTCAGTCAAGTGTCCAACTTTTGATTTTGGCTCAGGTCATGATCCCAGGGTCCTGAGATGAAGCCCCTCATCAGGCTCTGTGCTCAGTGGGGCATCTGATTCTCTCCTTTTCCTTCTCCCTCTGCCCTTCTGAGTGCATGTCTCTCTCTCAAATAAATAAATAAATAAATAAATCTTTTTAAAAAGAAGAAGAAAAGGAATTATCTCCTTTTCCTACACAGCAGAAATATATATATATATATATACACACACACACATATATATATGTATATATCATTTCAATAAACCATTCCATCATTTTATAGGACACTGCTCAACTTCAGGAGCATTAATAAATGATCCAAGCCAAAAACTTGCTTACTTGCACAATACTCAGACCTTCTGAAGTCTTTCTTAAAATGTACTGCAGTCTTTGACTTGTACCCATTTCACTGACCACTCAGGAAATATAAAAATTTTAATTTAGGACTAGGAAATATGAGGTCAAACTAAGGGAAGGGGGAAATGTCCAAATTCTGTTAGCATTTGATATTCCAGGCAAACATGGACACTCAACCCCCAGAAACATATATTAATTTATTTAAAATAATGGAGTCCTTTTAAACTATATTAGGGAGTCTTTTTCTTTTTTTTTTTTTAATTAGGGAGTCTTGACAGGTACTCCACCAATCCTGAATCACAAATAGAGAAAGAAAAAAATATATACATATATATATACAAATAAATAATCACCCATTACGAAGAAGTAAAAATCCTTATAACCCTTCCACCATGGATCAACATCAACTAATTTTTTTTTTTTTTAAGAAAGTAATTTTTCCTTAGACCTTTCAGAGAGAAGAGTTATGGACATCTTCTTTCGACGGAGAAAGGAACAAAACTGTTTTTGTGATATGTGAGAAGTATTTTATTTTACCTAAGATTGTAGTTTTTCATAACAATACCACCATCCGCTGGAATTTAAGAATATTATTGCTGAAAGCTTTGGAAGCCCTAGGTTGCATTTTTACAACTATTGGCTTAAAATGATTTTTACTGTATATTTTTAAACAGCACTAAGTGACTATTTTCAAAGTGGAGGAGTTTACTTATAGACGCAATCTCTCTACCCAAGTCACACAAACTGAGGGGGGAAAAAAAGAATAACTTTAACTTTCTCCTCTCTGTATTCATTTTAGGACCCCCCCCAATTTATTGATATACAGAATAACCCATTTACTCAATAAATAGCCATCGATTGTTGACTACATGTTAAGAAACGGGCTATACATTAAGGCCACACAGTTAAATAAGATATTGGTCTCCAGGTCTTAGTCTACTGGGAGACCCAGACCTACCAATAAACAAGGGCATGACAACGTGGGAAGTGCTATCATAGAGCTAAGGTCTGGGCCCCCAGGCTGGAGCCAGGAGCCAGGAGCCAGGAGCCAGGAGGCAGGAGCCAGGAGCCTTTTCCCTCTGCCAGACTGGGATAGCACCTGGATGTAGAAACCAGGGGCAGGGAGTTCTCCTGATGAAAGCTGCATATTTTGAGTCTCGAAATCTGAGCTGGAATTTTTCAGACAGACAAGACAAGGACAAATACATTTTGGAGAGCTTGACAAGTACAATTTAGGAACAAATCTTTCACACTGCAGTCACTTGCATGTACTCACAACTTCCCTCACTTACTCTTCCTTTCATTCCTCTGATGATTTTCAACATCTTTAGAGGCAAGGCTAGGAAAGAGACTAAGAGACATCTTGATGATACGTATCACCCAGGCCTTCGAGGAACAGGAGAAACACATTTCTAAGTCATCACATAAAATAAGTGTGATAATTTCATCTAACTCTATTCAAAGGGGAAAAAGCTGAAATGTTTATGATGGCAGGGAATGCTCCAAATAATTAGCAGTTGTTAAATTAATTGAACAAAGAGGCCATTAGGCTAAGATGGATCTAATCTTGTGGAGCCTACGTAAGCAAACCAAAATTGAGGCCTATAAATGCCCCAAGTTAGACACCTGAAACTTAAGAGGGACAACTAATCACAAATAGCCAGCGAGGCTCTAAGCTATAGCCAATCAATTATTTATTCTCTTTGCTTCTGTACTTTCTGTGTATAAGTCTTTCCTCTGGCTCCCATGGGTAGAGTGCTCCTAACACTTCAGTTTGGCACTGCCAGATTCAAATCTATTTTTTATTCAAATAAACTCTTATAATGTTTTCAATATGCCTCAGGTTATCTTTTAGCACCATAAATGTTTTGAAAAATAAGTTTGTATTCACTCTTTAAATAAGACTGGATGGTAAAGGTGATGAGCTTGACATCTTCAGTCAAATGGACAGGGACTGGATCAATTTCTACACTAGTTCTATGACCATGGAAGGTTCATTAGTCTCTCAAGGGTCTCAGTTTCCTATGTTGTCAAAGGGAAATAATAATAGTACCTGTCTCACAGGGTAATTGTGAGGTTAAATAAATTAAGAAATGTAAAGTGCTTAGAACAGTGCCCGGCTCAGCTAGCCCTTAGAAAAGCTGGCTATTTCTTTTTCCTTTCCTCCTCTTCATCTTCTAACTTTATTTAGCTAGACAGAGCACTGATTGTTCAGAGGGATGCATCAGCAAAAACACAGAGGGGTGAGTTAACCATCATGCTAGCCTGATAAGGGAACTGCAAGGGATCAAGTAACCAATCCAGACCATCCACACCCCCACATCGGTCAGTCAGCAAATACTAAATGTTCATTTTTTATCAAGTACAACCTCCTGTGTTATAACATGTTCTAGGTGCTGGGATTGAAAAATGAACAGAATTCAGACAGAACCAAACAAATGAGTGGCTAATTTTGTCTGGTTAGAAGTCTGCTGAGAAAGGCTTCATGGGAAAGCTCATATTGAACCCTTTTAATAGAGGAGCCAAGAAGCTCAACCAGTTGTCTTTGCTGGGAACTGAAAGGGATCCCAGGCATCGTGGTTCAAAGGTGTGAAATGTATCTTTGGTGCATGGATTTTAAAGAACCTTTGCATTAATGTAAAGAAAAAAGAAAAAAAAAACAACTATCCCTTGGCTTGGCACATGTACAAAGTCAATATCAGACTGTCTAAAGAGACCACCTCTGGGAGCCTAGAAGCCACTTAATAGGGTAATGAAATGGAATGTCCTGCCTCTAGATAACTTTCTCCTGTTTTGAGAAGTAAAGGCTGGCAGTAGATGGATTTTTATACTCCAAATGTTGAATTCTATCTTCTGAAATGAAACAGCTATATATAGAAATTTTAGAAAAAGGCATAATACTGCTAGTATATCAAGTGAGCCTCACCAATCTTAGGTCCTTTCCAATGCAGGTTACATAAAGTATTCAGGAATGCTGAGTCACACTATAAATTTTATTTCTAAATATATCTTCTAATGTGTCCTCACAATAAATGTATTTAATCCTATCTAAAAAATATGCTTAAAGGCCTAAATTTGCCATCACATGTATCTCTGTGAAAACCGTCCTTTTATGAGAATCTTATTCCAGCCAGCAGTCATGTTCCTGAAAACCAGTAGAAAAGTTAAATGTGGATTCTCATTTGTATCACACATCTAAAACAGTAACTCTTCATGATAAATTTACATAATCCAGGGGCCAAAAGGTAAGAAAGATCATTCTGAGAAAGATTACTCAAGCCATGCTTTGAAAAAAGAGTTCAAAGCCATTGAGACAAAAACTAAAAAGGCATTTAAAATGGAAGCATGGTGTGGTTTTTCTCCCAAGTTTTCATTTAAGCATGTGGCTGCCCTTCAAGCCTTGAAGGAGCTTACGTATCTCCTTCCATCGCACTGGTAATTGTTGGCCCTTTTTTCTTTTCTGACACTCTGCTGAGTTGGAATTTTCTGTCAGTTTGCAACTTAAGTGTGGAGTTGCCATTGTCAGGGTTAGAAACAAGGAAGTGGGAAGGTGGCGGCCTCATTGTAGTTCTGGCTGACTTAACCTCTGGGAAAGTGGAAGGCTTGAATCATCCGTGGCTTTGAAATCACCCCACTCAACTTTATCATTCCAACAACAGCAGTTAAAGGAAGTTTGTCATTATCCACACCCTTTTCTCCTCTGTAGAGCAGCAAATATTAGAAGCATCAGAGACAAAATTCAGACCAGTAATAAATTAGCTAGGCTCTCGCTACAAAGAAATATAAGACAATAAATAGGAAATAAATGGCTGAAAGGGTTTTCTCAAGCATTAGAAATCCAAGAAGGCAGAATGCACAAAAGAAGAACATAAAGAAGAGAGATACAAAGAATAAATGCAAGGCACCATGGAGGGGGCTTGTGAAATAGAGTCTTAAAAAAATACAAAGGCAACCAAAGAAAGAATTAGCGTCATGAAGGACTCTGGGAAAAAAAAAAAAAAGAGAGAGAACCAAATCATAAAGGAAAGGAAAAGTATAAAATTCAAAGAGAGAAAGGGAACATTAAAAGATGCTGAGCTTTCACGTGAGGCCACTGCACCAGAAAGCCCTGTCTTTCTGCCAAGACTTTGAAAACATTAAAAAAAACCTCAAAATGTGTTGTCATTAGGCATCAGACTAAAGATCCAGAAGCCTTTCAGTTATACTTGCTTTTAAATATCATGATAAATTATACATCTATGACACAGATTGGGATGATTTGGCCTTCAGGTAATCAATAATTTAAAAACTATGAACATGAACCTAATCCAAATGGGAGTTTCAATGTTGGATGCTAAAAGGATTCATATCATTAGCAAGAAAGGTGTGACCAGAAAACGATTTCCCTTCCCTCAAAGAGAAGAAGGAGCAGCTTTAGCATATGCTGGTATATAGAACACTGAGATATTTCACCTGAACATTTTGTGTTAAATGGTCAGATGAATTATTCATGATTTCCAAAACTTTTCTTTTTTTAATTCTAAGTTTTCCATCAAGGGTCTAGAACCATCAGCTACCTGATAACTCATAGATGATACCCATTTCTTAGAACAATGACAGTGTGCATGTTGGGCCAGCTCCACTAAGAAAGGAGTAAGAGTTTTTAATCCTAGTAACATCCAAGATAGGACCAGACATTTTTTTTTCTAATATGCGGATGTGTCATGTAAAGGAAACATGGTGACATTAGTAGTTATTTTGCAGTTTCTGTTTCTGTTCAAAATATTTTCCTACAGACTTAAACAGAGTTAAGCTGTTGCCAAGTGATATACAAAGCAATTGTTACATTTATGTGAGATGTTGTATAGACTTTAAATCTGACATTTGAAATTGCTTCTAATTGAAGTGCTGCAAGTTGTAGTTTAAATAATAAAGCTTTTCCACGCACAAACTCTTTTCTTGGGAGGCTAGCAAAGTGAAGACACTTATTTCCCTTCCAAACTAACCTCTGCTATCTTCTGGGATAACAGCTTTCAAAACCTAATTTTAGGCTCAGTTTTTTAGCCAATGGAGTGGGAATATTGACTCTGAAATCGAGTCACAGCCAGTAGCATTATTTCAAAGCCATAGGGATAGACTAATAGGGACATTGTAAACTGGCCTAACAACATATTTGTATGGATTAAACCAGTCTTTCTTCCTTTACTTTCCCAAACATAAATCTCTCAGCTTAACTGCTTGAGTGCAGGTATGGTGATTTTCTCTGGGTCTCAATTTGCAGCAGTTAAAATTCCATTTAACTAGGGCATTTTAGCTGCTCGATATTATACTGCTGCAATTGCATTACAGAAATTATGTACTAAGGATACAGTGATTAAAATTGATATTTGACTTAATTACAGGGTACAGTAGTACATGGATATTTGAATGTAACTTAATGGAAAACAAGATGCTTTATTTGTAGCGATTTTCAAAGCTTTTATCCTTGCAGAAATTCCCTTGTTAGTAGCTGTTGGGTCAAGTCTCAAGCTGCTGACTTTCTTCAGAAGGAGTACAGAAGAATGTACAAGAATATAAAGCTAATGATGTAGTTATCCAGCTATACATATTAAATGTTTAATATATTCCCTTCTAAAAAGCATCTTTCTCAATGAATCATCTTAATTCTATTGCACTTAATGAAGTAAACAGTCAGCTGACACATTTTCATGGCACTATACATCAAACAGCAAATATAATATGTAAAATATGAAACTAATACAGAAAAAAGTGGAAAAGCCATGGCAACAAGAAGGTAAAGTATATTCTCATAACTTATATAAAACTCAATTGACAAGTATATCTGCAAGTCATCCTTACTTCAGTGAGAAAGGGTTTGGTTCTAGGGGTACAATTATTTTCTTCTTAATCATGTTTCTTTTTCGCAAAACCACATTTCAAAGTAGTGTTTTACATTTAAAATATAGTATTTAAAGTTCTGGTTAATTGCTTCAAATGTAGGCTTCTAAAATATTTACTGTTTTAAACAAGTAGGTCACTATTAACAATAATTTGGTTTGGGGAGCCTGGGTGGCTCAGTGGTTACGCGTCTGCCTTCCACTCAGGTCATGATCCCAGGGTCCTGGGATGGAGCCTTGCATTGGGCTCCCTGCTGGGCAGGACTCCTGCTTCTCCCTTTCCCACTCCCCCTGCTTGTGTTCCTGCTCTCGCGCCCTCTCTCTGTCAAATAAATAAAATCTTTAAAAACAAAACAAAATAATAATTTGGTTTACAGTTTCAAATTCTGCCAGTTATCCTAACTTCTGGAGCACAGAGACTAATAAATACATTTTAAATTAATTCAAATATAGATTTATCTACATATACCTAAAGCACTTTATTTAAATTGATACTATAACTCTCACAAATTTGAAAGAATTGAACAGGCTTTAATGTGGGGGGAAAAAAAACACAAAAAAATAGAAATAGGAAGAAGCAACTTCATGCAATAGGGGTTCTGGTTCAAATGAGACTTCACTCTGGAAACATGTTCAACTTCACTTTTCTATGAATCAACTTAGCCAGCAGCCTCAACTATAAAATACATCTGAGAAAGCATCTGAAGAACCTAAACAGATGTTACAAAGTTGAGTGACCACCTGCTGATCACATATTTACTTTTATACAGAGTTCTAATAAGCGTTATTACCTGGTCCCTCAGACTCCGTGTATTATAAAGGGTAAAAAGAGTAGAAAAAGAGAAGATAACAGGTATGGTCATGGATACAGTATCAAGAAATGGACTTGACATTGAGACAGGAAACAGAAACTGAAACGAATAATTAAAAACGTTTTCCTACTTCCGAATTCTGTGACTTTGGTCAATGTACTTAATCTCTCTGGGCCTCAGTATTGTCATTTTACCCCATACATACTTTATATTACTTTATAGGACTGCTGAAGATTAAACAGAACAACATACACAAAGCACTTTGAATAGTGCCCAGAGTATATTGAGTAGTCACTATGATATTAGTTATAAAATGCCTGAGTCAGAATTAGAGGCAAGTATCTGCTTGTACCAGTAACCCAAAGGGCCTCCGTTAACCTCAGGAAACGAGTGCTGATGTTCCCATTGCTTCGTGTGATCACTCTAGGCCATAGTGGCTTTTGGAAACTACAAAACTCTTGTGAAAGAAAGACTGTGTGATATTGTGATTTATAATAAGAAATATATGCTGATCTGTGTCCCCAATTTCTGGCACAGAGTTCCTGAAACCCTTGGAAATTCCGAAGTGTTGAGAGCAATAAAGATGTCTTTTATTATGTTAATGAAGTGATTTTGGACCTAACTTAAGGATGGGAGGTTGCCAGAAGAGCCCACCTTATGATTACAGTCCTACCCCCTACCTGACCTCTAGGGAGGGGAAGGAGTTAGAGGTGGAGTCAGTTGTCAAAGATCAGTGATTTATAATCATGACTATGTGAAGGAGCCTCCACAAAACTCCAAAAGCACAGGGTTTGGAGAGCTTTCTGGTTGGTGAGCATGTGGAAATTTGGGGAAAGTGGCATGCCCAGAGAGGGCATGAAAGCTCCATGACCTCTCCATATACCTAGCACTGTAATCTCTTCCACCTGGCTGTTCCTGAGTTATATACCCTTTCATAATAAACTGGTAATCTAGTGAGTAAAATGTTTCTCTAAGTTCTGTGGGCTGCTCTAGCAAATTAACTGAACCTGGGGAGGAGGCTGTGGGAACCTCTGATTTATAGCCCACTGGTCAGAAGCACAGATGACAACCTGGAGTGTACGTGCGTGTGAAGGGGGAAAGTCTTATAGGACTGAGCCCTTAATTTGTGAACTCTGATGCTAGCTCTATGCACATTGTGTCAGTATTGAGTTACACTGTAGGATATCTGGCTAGTGTCTGAGAATTCCCTGATGGTGTGAGAAAAAAAACCATATTGGAAATTGGTCCCAGAACCTTGAGACTACCGATCTGACTGCTGATTGTGTTTGCACTGATGAGGTAAAGCTCAAAGCTAAGGGGGGCAATACATGCTATTTTAATTGGTGTTTCCCAGAAGCAAGCTCTGGGTTGAGGATTCCAATGGAAGTTCATTTATTAGGGAAATGAGCTGAGGAGAAGCCAGTAGGGTTATGGGAAGTTGAAATAAGGGAAGGGTGAACAGCTAATGAAAGTGGTGTTATTAAGCCGTTTTACAGTTTTAACTAACTGCAGCTTGATCATTACCAGGGACTGAGTGTAAACAGCTGCCTCGGAATCAACCCACCTGAGGGGAGAAGGAAGAACTGAAGTGTTTGTGCAGCCACCCCATCACCTGTAGCTGAGAGATCCCCTCAGGGCACTTCAATTCACTAGGACTCGAGCCTGCTGGGCAGAGCAGGTTCTGGTGTAAGAGAAAGTCCGCAGCAGTTGGAAGTCACAGGGCTAATTGACACTGCAACAGCAAGGCCTTGAGGGGATATGAGAGGAGCAGTCAACAACTCGTTCAGATCTACCTATGCCCCCTGCCGAGTTCACTCCATCCTGAGAAAGAGTTTTCAAAATGGTAACCAGGTACAGTTTTGAAGGGGAAAAAAAAGAGAAAAAGACTTTTGATTGGGATAAGTTCTAGTGCCAGCTGCTGTAGTTAGCCTCGAGACTACAACTGATGTTCATCATATTCCTCCTTTATTACCCATTCTTGTTTCTTTTCACTTTCAACCAACACTTCTGCCGGTCTAAGTTGCTGTCTGCTGGGTTAGTTCAGACAAAGGGGTCTGAGTTGCAGATATCCTATTACAGCTTCTGGTGGCTCTAATTGCTCATTTATAGTTATCAGTGAACATGCAGGCACTAAAATGGGACCAAGTGCTTCTCTAGACATACTCCTCCATGTTCATACTATGCAGTATGTAGCCACAGTACTTCCTATGATATTCATGGTGTGCATACACCAGTTATTATATAATTATAACAGTATAGTAACTTACTCTTCGCCTACTTGCCTACTGGCAATGATAACTCTAAAACGACTGAGCAGCTGGGGCATGTGGGTGGCTCAGTCGGTTGAAAGTCTGCCTTTGGCTCAGGTCATGATACCAGGGTCCTAGGATCAAACCCTGTATCAGGGTCTCTGCTAAGTGGGGAGTCTGCTTCTCTGTCTCCCTCTGCTTGTCTTCCCCACCTTGCATGCTCTTTCTAATAAATAAAATCTTAAAAAAATAAAATGAGTGAGCAGTGGTTATAGCTTTAGGTAACCCTAAAGTTTTACTCAAAGGGGCAAGTCCCTGAATCTTTATTGGGTTTTTCTCCCTTGTTCTGACACAGGTCCGGATTATTTATAATTTCCTAGTCAGCAGGTCTGGTTAATATTCTGTCATCAATATATTGTACCAGTATAATATTATATAGGATGTCCAAATGATCAAGATCCCTTCAGAATATACTGTGATAGAGGATGGGACAATTAACACAGACCTAAGGCAAGATCAGGAATATGCAATGCTGTTCTTTAAATGTGAGTGTGAACTGCTTCTGAAACAGGAGTTTCTTATGGGAACTGAAAGCACGTATTTACAGGATGCATAGGTACACACCCAGTGGCAGAGCCTGTGTTTGATTTGTCTAGTAAAAACCCATACTATACACAACAGCTATAATTGGAGCTACCATTAGGTTAAGTTTACAACAGTCTACTATTATCTACCATAAGATCTGTTGTTTTTTTTTCCAGGCACTATACAGGTTCATTAAGCAGAGATATGATTAGGATCACCATCTCTGCATCCTTGAAGTCATTAAGGCTGGCACTAATCTCCGCCATTCCACTCAACATGCACTTAGGGTTGCTTATAATATACCACTGTGGTTTGGGGTGGGACAGGAAAACAGCTTAAGAGTTTTCTTCCAGCTGCTAAGTATATCCATCTCAATTAGGCATTTAAGTAATAAGGAAATGACCATACATACGGCCATAGAATCATATGGGGTGCATTTTGAAATAGACTTGGGTCTTTATCACTGGGCCTTCATACTTCCTCACTCTAATAAGGTTACTATAGCATCTTGGATCCACTGATGTCAGTTCAACGGTTCTTTAAAAATCTGGATATTTCTCTTTCCACAGTGAACAACTGCTCTAGTAAATGCCCATAAATATCTTATAGAATAACTGAGGAGCCTTGGTATATCTTTACATAGGGTACTGACCTTCCCTTTCCTTGGCCCTAGGCTCAAATCTGAAATTGTGCAATGGATTATAATTTTTCTGTTACAGCATTTACTCACCAACTATGTAACAAATTACCCACAAACTCTGGCTTAAAAGAACAAACATTTGTTTTCTCACAGTTACTGTGGGTCAAGAATGTAGGAGTAGCTTGGTTCTGAATTTCTGGCCCATGTCTTGTCTGCAACATTATGAAACAGGCTAAGCCAGAACTACCCATCATAATGTTGCAGATAAGACATGAGCCAGAGATTCAGAGATCTGGGGACTCAAATGGGTCCAAAGGATTCATTTCCAAGTTCACTCACATGGCTGTTGGCAGCCCTGTTTACAGCATCACTTTGCAGTGTATCTACCTTGAGTATGGCCTTTTGGCATGGTTTTGAAGCAAGAGAAAGCTGTAATCCTCTAAAAAGGTGTTTCTGTGGCTGCTAGACCCCTTATTGCCAAGCTACAGAGCCTACCACAAGCTCATCTTCTAATGACCCCATCTCAGGTTATGGGGTCCCAGTTCTACTTAATTGTTCTCTGATTTTAATAGGCAACTAGTGGGACTGAGAACTCAACCTTTCTTTGTCATTCTTTCACTGTGACAATCACTGATATTCAGCATAGTCTACTCTTCAGCTGCAGGAGATGCCAGACTATGAGTTAATTGACTGATCTGAGCTTGTCATTTTCTTCCTCCAAGACACTGATGGCATTTAACAATTAATTCACTCCACAGTCCTTAATCACATTGTTCCATGTCACTCAACTGCTCAAGGCACTACACAAGCCAATGTATCTCCCTTCTCCTGTACTCCAACCTAACTCACTACAAATGAGAGATTTAGTAATTGTGACAATTCCTTAGTAGTTGTGATGTTTCAATATGCCAGAGTTTAACACCATTCTTTATCGCAATGGGTTCCTTTTTGCCATGTGACTGGCAATTATTTAATTCAAATTCCATTCTAAGAATCCAATTCCTTTTCCCCATTCTGTAACAAAGCATCTTAGTCTAGGTTTTGCCATAGCAAGATTCTGTAACAAGTAGCTAACGTAAGTTTATTCTGGAACTGACTCTAGGAGACACTAGCAAGTACAGCAGGACTAAGATAGGGAAGGAAACGCAACAAATGAAGTGTCAGGTCCCAAGTCACTTACTTTACCTCCACAGGAGTTACTAGAATGCGGAAAGACTCTGAGGTCCAATGGGAGCACACAGCTCCAAGTTATCTCAGGGCAAAAAAAACACAAAAAACAAAAAACAAAAACTGGGATATTTATAGAATTCCCACCAGCCCTTAGTTAAAAGGTTTTCCTGGGGGTCATTCATTCCCAGAAATTCTGCACGATTTGCATGTGAATAGAGGAGTCTCCAGAAGTCAGTGGAAACCATCAAGCAGTTAGAAGTCATAATGAGATACACTGTAACAGGAAGATGCTAAGGAGCGGAGGGCAGGATTTCAACAGCATGTGCTACTCATTTTGTATTTAGTAAGAAAACACTTGGCTCACTCCAGAAGTATGCATTCCAGATAGGCTAAAAAATGTTTAAAAATGCAGATGTGGATATAAGAGATAGTAATCTATTTACCCCCGGTCAGGTTGCTTTGCTTTATTTTTCAAATATAAGTATTTTAAGTCTCTGTACTACTGAATGAAGAAGATTTATAAATCAACCATGTTAAAGGAAACACTAAATTATATTACCACAGTGAAAAGGATGTTACAAAGCCACTGTCACAAAGAAGGAACAGAAAATCAATAGGAATATATGTTTTAACATGATTAACAAAACTGAAAAATACATAGTCTTTTTTATTACACATGAAACATTCACTAAAAAGAAACAATTTTCTGGACCATGAAGTTTCAACAAATTTCAAAAGGTTGAAATCATATGCAGTATATTCTCTGGCTACAGTAGAATTAAGATAGAAATAAGAAAAAGAGAACTAAAATATTCTCAAATTGCTGAAAATTAAACAACACACGTATAATCTTGGGTCAAGAAAGAAATTGTAATGAGGATTAGAAAATACTTTAAAATAAATAATAAGAACACAATAAATCAAAATACATGGAAAGCAACCAAAGCGGTACTTAAAGGGAAATAGATAGCCCTAAAAAAAAAAAAAAAACAAAACGGATGCACTCATTTTGAAAAAGTTCATCAAGCTATACATTTAAGATCCTTGAACTTTAATATATATTTATTAAAAACTCTTTTAAAGTTTAGAAAACTGGAAATCGTCTGATTTAACAAATTTACACTAAACTACAAGTTATTGATAACATTCAACTATATCTACCTGTTAAGAAAGTTTTATCTAACTGAAATTATTATTTTGACATACTTTCAAGCAAAGTGCCGCTACAAACTGGAAAATTTCAGGTGGCCAATATAGGAGAGTTTAGAAGCCTTCCAAATGGAACTTAGATTAATCCTTCCAGCAGGGGGTTATATAAAAATTGCACTTTAGAGACACATTTGGATGAAATAGAGGTTAGAAAGTAAGGTGTTGCTAAATGATAAAAGAAAGAGAAGACTAAGAAAAATAACATCCCAATACGTTTTCATAGGTTCAGACCTAAACATGGTAAGTAGAAACCTAGAGAACTCTTTATTGGTACCAACTGTACTATGTCTAGGATCACCTTGGAAAAGATCCCCTCCAACTATCAGTTGCCTTCAAATTTATAGTCACAAATGGATTTCTCAGTAATTCTATAATTCCTTTTTTTTTTTTTTTTTAAGATTTTACTTATTTATTTGACAAAGAGAGAGAGGCAGTGAGAGCAGGAACATGAGCAGGGAGAGTGAGAGAGGGAGAAGCAGGCTTCCTGCCCAGCAGGGAGCCCAATGTGGGGCTCCATCCCAGAATCCTGGGATTAGGACCTGAGGTGAAGGCAGAAGCTTAACCACTGAGCCACCCAGGCACCCCTATAATTCTTAACTTGCCTCATTCCACCACTGGTTATTTGATAGGTTCTCATGATTCTGAAGCCCATCTTAATATTAACTTTAGTTAAATACTGTTAATATTTGTAATTGCAGTGCCACACCTATGGTTAACTCACAAAACTATTTGCTAACCAAAAACAGTATATATTTCCTTAGTCCCAAATTTAATTTGGTTCAAATGAATCTTATTGTTCCTTCTTCAAATACATCACCACTTGATATTATAGTGTTATTTAATCTAAAATTGAGTTAACCTGCCCTTGCTTCCATGAGGCTAATGAGAAATGTCTCATTTACATATAATTTGAAAGTGATCCTATATTTTACTATAATGTACTTACTAAGATACTTTCTTCTGCTTCCTCCATAAACAACTATTTCTTGTTTTTCCTGTTTCTGCATTAAAGAGTTTAAAGACAATTTATCAAATAAGATAGCATTTGCCATCTTACACAGGACATATTGGAATAAGAAAAAAAGATGTGTAGCTTTCAAGAAGTACAGATACAAGGAGATCACCATGTTCACTCAGAGTGATATTTAGTGTCATTTGGAACATATAAAAGAGCACTTTCTTAACTTTGAACTTGAATTGCCACTTACACTGTAAGGAAAATCTAATATCTGAAACCTATGACAGAACATTTTGTGAACACAAAAGCAAAAATCTACTTAATAAAATACAACCAGAATGTAAAAGACCAATCAATAGTAAGTTTACATATTCTCATATAGTGCTGCTCTTAAGTTTCTAGCATACTCTGAATTAACTGAATGGTTTGTACATAGGACCATTAAAAATTTTTACATTTCTGGCAAATGCATACTACCTGGAAACAGAAAAGAAAAAATAGTTTGATGTCCAATAGTTTGATGTCGGTAAGGGAAAAAGAGCATCAAAATATAGAAACATCAAAATATAGAAAATATTGTCTCTTAAATATATTCAGTGGTTCATCATTTTAAAACCATATCATACCCAATACAATATCAAAAATTTGGAAAATTTCTATGTAATTTTAACATAGTGTTGATTTGGATTTTTCTTTCTAAAATAAAGTTTAATAGATTTGTTGTTATATAAACAGTATAGTCCCATTATAGATAATTTAGAAAATACAGAAAAGTTAAAAACTAATCACATATACTTCATCTAGAGTCAATTATTATGTTATTTTTTATTGATATCCTTCCTATTTATTATTTTTGGGGGAACTAGGGAGTTTATTGCATAGTTATGATTGCAATAAGTCTTTTTATGCTATATTTATCACTTGAATTTTCCCATTTTAGTATACAGTTTTTGATAAAGTTCATTTATGTCTTCATATTTCATCACAAATTAGCTATGCAACAGTTTGCTTAACCATTTCCCTATAGTTAAATTCTTAATTTATTTCTCCTGTCCTCTTTATGACTTAAAGCTTTATTTAATATTTATGGTTTTTCCTTTGGATAGATTTTTAGAAGTAAAAAAAATAAATGAAGGGATACAAATAGTCTCTTTAAAAATTTTTTTCTTATTGCAGTATGATTAAGCACATTATTATTAGTTTCACATATACAATTTAATGATTAAAAAATTCTATATATATTACTCAGTGCTCATCAAGATAAATGTACTTTTAATACCCTTCACTATTTCATCCATCCCCCCCCACATGCTTCTGACAAGCTTCCATTTGTTCTAGTTTAGTCTGCTTTTTTTGTTGTTGTTGTTGAACTCTTTTTTCTTTGATTATTCATTTGTTTTGTTTCTTAAGTTCCACATATTAGTGATACTGTATGCTTTTTATCTTTCTCTCACTGACTTATTTCACTTAACATTATATCCTTTAGGTCCACTCACATTGTAGCAAATAGCAAGATCTCTTTCTTTTAACAGCTGGGAAATAATATACCACATCTTCATTATTCTTTCATCTATTCATAAACATTTGGGCTGCTTTCTTGTCTATTGTAAACAATGCTCCAACAAACTTAGGGGTGCATATATCTTTTCAAATTAGCAGTTTTGTTTTGTTTGGGTAAATAGCCATAAATTATTGGATCATATGGTATTTCTATTTTTAATTTTTTGAAGAACCTCTATAGTATTTTCCACAGTGGCTGCACCAATTTTCATTCCCACCAACAGTGCACAAAGTTTCCTTTTTCTCCACATCCTTGCCGACACTTGTTATTCTTTTGTTTTTCATTTTAGCCATTCTGACAGGTATAAGGTAATATTTCTTTGTGATTTTGATTTGCATTTCCCTGAAGATGAGTGATGTTGAGCATATTTTTATGTGTCTGTTACCCATCTGTATGTCTTTTAAAAATGCCTATCAGGTCCTCTGCCCATTTTTAAATTGAATTTTTTTTTTGAGTTATATAAGTTCTTTATATATTTTGGATATTAACCCCTTACTGAATGTATTAATTATAAATATCTTCTCCCATTAGATAGGTTGACTTTTTGTTTTGTTAATAATTTCCTTTGCTGTGCAAAAGCTTTTTACTTTTGTGTAGTCTCAATAGTTTAATTTTACTTTTGTTTCCCTTATCTGTGGAGACATAGCTAGAAAAATGTCTCTGTGGTCCAAGTCAAAGAAATAACTGCCTATGTTTTTTTTCTAGGAGTTTTATGGTGTCAGGACTCACATTTAGGTTTTTAATACATTTTGAGTTTGTTTTTGTGTATGGCATAAGAAAGTGGTCTAGTCTCATTGTTTTGCATGTCCAGTCTTCCTAGCACCATGTGTTGAAGAGAATGTCTTTTCCGCACTGAATGTAATAGACTAATTAATCATATAAGTATGGATTTATTTCTGGGCTCTCTCTTCTGTTCTATTGATCTATATGCCTATTTTTGTGCCAGTACCATACTGTTTTAATTACTGCAGCTCGGTAGCATATCTTGAAATCTGGGATTCTGATACCTTCAGCTTTGTTCTTTTTCAAGATTTCTTTTCCTATTTGGGATCTTTTTGGCTCCATACAAGTTTTAGAATTATTTGTTCTAGTTCTGTAAAAATGCTGTTGGTATTTTGATAGGGATTGCTATAAATCTGTAGATTGCTTTGGGTAGTATGGACACTTTTACAAGAACAATATTTGTTCTTCCAACCATAAGCATGGAATATCTTTCCATTTCCTTGTATCATCTTTAATTTCCTTCATCAATTTTTTACAATTTTTGGAGCACAGGTCTTTCACCTCTTCAATTAAGTTTATTCCTGGGTATCTTACTATTTTTGGTGTTAATTGTAAATGAGATTTTTTTCTTAATCTCTTTCTGCTACTTATTAGAGTACAGAAATGCAACATATTTCTGTATATTCATTTTGTATTCTGTGACTTCAATGAATTCATTTATCAGTTCTAGTAGTTTTTTGGTGGAGTTTTTAGGTTTTTCTATATATAGTATCATATAATCTTCTAATAGTTAAGATTTTACTTCTTCCTTACCAATTTGCCTGCCTTTTATTTTATTTCTTTTTGTTGTCTGATTGCTGTGGCTAGGAATTCCAGTACTATGTTGAATACAAGTGGCAAGAGTGAACATCCTTGTCTTGCTACTGATCGTAGAATAAAAGTTCTGTTTTTCACCATTGAGGATGATGTCAGCTGCAGGATTTTCATATATGGACTTATTATATTGAGGTATGGTCCCTCTAAACCTAATTTGTTGAGAATTTTTTATCACGAATGGATGTTGTGCCTTGTCAAATACATTTTCTTCATCAACTGAAATGATCATATGGTTTTTATCCTTTCTCTTGTTAATGTAATGTATCACACTGATTGATTTGCAAACATCCCAGAAATAAATCCCACTTAATCATGGTGAATGATTTTTTTTAATGTATTTTTGTATTCATTTTGTTAATATTTTGTTGGGGATTTTTGCATCTATGCTCATAAGAGATATTGGCCTATAGTTCTCTTTTTTGTAGTGTCTTTATCTGGTCTTGATATCAGGTTAATGCTGGCCTCACGGTATGAATTTGGGAACTCTAATTCCTCTCCTATTTTTTGGAGTTTGAAAATACGTATTAATTCCCCTTTAAATGTTGAAATCCACCTGTGAAGCCATCTGATCCTGGACTTTTTGTTGGCAATTTATTATTATTACTGATTCAATTTCATTGCTAGTAATTGGTCTGCTCAAATTTTCTGTTTCTTCCTGACTCAGTTTTGGAAAGTTATATGTTTCTAGGAATTTATCCATTTCTCTGGTGTCAGTTGTCATTTCTTCTCTTTAATTTCTGATTTTACTTTTTTGTGTCCTTTCTCTTTTTTTTCTTGATGAGTCTGGCTAAAGGTTCATCAAAGCATCAGCTCCTGGGGCACCTGGGTGGCTCAGTGGGTTAAAGCCTCTGCCTTCAATTCAGGTCATGATCTCAGGGTCCTGGGATCGAGCCCCATATCGGACTTTCTGCTCAGCGGGGTGCCTGCTCCCTCCTTTCTCTCTGCCTGCCTCTCTGCCTACTTGTGATCTTTGTCTGTCAAATAAATAAATAAAATCTTAAAAAAAAAAAAAAAAGAATCAGCTCCTGGTTTCACTGATCTCTTCTATTGTTTGTTTTAGTGTCTATGTCATTTATTTCTGTTGTAATATTTATTATTTTCTTCCTTCTACTGGCTTTAGGCTTTCCTTGATCTTATTTTTCTAGCTCCTTTAGATATAAGGTTGGGTTGTTCATTTAAGATTTTTCTTGTTTCTTGAGGTAGGCCTGTATTGCTATAAATTGTCCTCTTGGGAAAGCTTTTGCTGTATGCCAAAGATTTTTGGACTGTTGTGGTTTCTTTTTCATTTGTATCCACTTATTTTTTAATTTCCTCTTTGATGTCTTTGTTTCCATGTATTTGTGTTCTTTTCATATTTTTTCTTGTGCTTCATTTGTAATTTCATACTATTGTGTCCAGAAAAGATGCAAGATATGATAGCAATCTTTTTAAATTTATTGAGACTCATTTTGTGACCTAATGTGGTGTATTCTAGAAAATGTTCCATGTGCACTTGGAAAGAATATATATTCCACTGTTTTTAAATAGAATGTTCTGGTATATTTGTTAAGTACATCTGACCCAATGTGTCATTCAAACCAACTATTACCTTGTTGATTTTCTGTCTGGATGATCTATCCATAGATATAGGTGGGGTGTTGAAGTCTTCTACTATTACTGTATTACTGTCAGTTTATTCCTTTATGTCTGTTAATAGTTTTGTGTATTTAGGTGTTCCTATGTTGGGTGTATAAATATTTACTATTATTATATTCTCGTGTTGGATTGTTTCCTTTATAATTATGTAGTGTCCTTCTTTTCCTCTTATTATAGTCTTTGTTTTAAAGTCTAATTTATGAGCATTGCTTCCATCTGCATAGTAAATGTTTCACTTCCAGGCTGCATCTTTAGATCTGCAGTAAGTCTCTATAGGCAATATATAGATGGGTCTTGCTTTTTTTTCATTCTGTCACCCTATGTCTTTTGCTTAGAATAGTTAGTCAATTTACATTTAAAGTAATTATTGATAGGAATGTTGTTCTTGCCATTTTACTTGTTTTATAGTTGTTTTGTAGTTCTTTCTATTCCTTTCCTCTTCTCTTGCTCTCTTCCACTGTAATATGATGGCTTTCTTTAGTAATATGTTTAGATTCCATTCTCCTACTTTCTTATGTATCTATTACATAAAAAGGTTTTTGCTTTGTGGTTATCATTAGATTCATCTATAACCTCTTATGCATAGAGTATTCTATATCAAGTTGAGGATCTTTTCATCTGAACCCATTTCAAAGGCTTATCTCCTTTTAATTTAGCTCTTTTGCTATGGTTTTGTCCTAGTCTTTCATTTCAGATGTATTCCTTTGTTTCCTCATTTTGTCTAATTCTCCATGCTTGTTTATATGTATTAGAAAAACCAGCTATGTCTCTTGACCTTGGAAGTAGTGGTCTTATGAAAAGAGGTCCTATGTTGTCCTATAGCACAATGCCCCCTGTTCACCAGAAACTGGCACTTCAGAGATATCTCCTATGGGGGCTGTGTGTGCCCTACTGTTGTGGCTGAGCCATATTTGCCTTCAGTTCAGTCAGCTGCAATGGCCCACTTTGCCTTTTGTGGGCACATTAGGCAGGGTCTGGTCCCTGTGCTCCAAAAGGGCCAGGCTGGGACCACTGTGGGCTTGTAGTAGGCCAGTGTCAGCCATAAGAACAGATGCATGCCCTTAGCCCATCTGCGAAGGCTGCAGTTGCACCAAATTGCAGGCTTTTAACCTACTGTCTGAGAGGTTTCTGTTTGTGAATGGGGCCAGCAGTCAGACCCAATATCTGACCCCAGTCTGTCTGCTGGGGCTTCAGGAGCACCGATTGATAGGGTAATCCTTCTGTATGGCCAGTTACAAGTTTTGGCTCATGGGACTATATGTACACTGGTGTGTGTGGTTATATTCCCCTCTCCCAGGGTAGGAGTCATTTTGGAACGTGACAGTTTGCAGGATGTTTGCAGGGCTGTTTGCAGGATGTATCAGGGAAGGAACCACTTTGAAAAGACACCTGCCTAGTGGGGCAAGTTGGATGGATCCATAGGTGAATGTGGGGGCTGGGCACCCAGTGTTAGCAAGATAGAAGGAGAATGTTCACACTAGTTCTTGCCAAGTGTCCAGCTATTTAGGTTGGGAGGAATTAGGGGAGATATTCCCTGTCAGCAATTTGGTCTTGGAGAATTCTTCTAAAGATCCGTCCCCCCAGCATATGTTCTGATATTAGTTAACAAATATTAGATTGGTAAATAAATCTCCTTCATGTATACCTCAGATGTTTTTCAAACTGGTGCTTCTATGCTGTATCTCAGCTAGATTAATTGCTATGCTGGGGCTCTTTAAAGATCTGGTTTAAGTTTCCTATTGCCTTCTGGCTCTCCTAGAGCTAAACCCACTGATTTTTAAAGTACCCAGAGTTCAGCCCCACTTAAATGGTGAAGTTAAGCCCCACTGGTTTTCAAAGAAATGTTATGGGGACTTGTCTTCCCAATGCAGGTCCCCTGTGCCTGGGGTCTGATTCTCTTGGATTTCCATGCTTGTGATGTTCTTCCTAGCTGTGGTTAGTCTCATGGAAGAGTGGGGGGTGGTTCCCAAATGCATCTTCATGGGCCATTATAGTCACCTTAGCTGTGGAAAATCTGTTCAGGTCATCTTCTGAGTTAGTTGCATGGATATGGTTGTTATCTTGGTGTGTCCATGGGACAAGGTGAGTTTAGAATGTTCCTACTCAGCCATTTTCCCAGTAGTGCCTGTAGCACTTTAATGTATAACTTTTACTCAGGGTGGCCGTCAACAAAGTGGCAGGGCCTCATCCCTTTCTCCTCCTTGGCTGCTGCATCACTAAAAACGTCATGTGCTTGGTCTCCCCAATGCATGCCAGACAACTCAGGGTACAAATACTCTAAGTCTCTTATTTTCTGTTATTAAATTGATTTTGATAAATTTTATATTTTTTAATGTAACTACCAGCAACAAATGAGAGTACCAGTTTTGATCATCCCCTCTCCCAGATTATTTTTATTAATTGTTAACTGGATATTGCAATACAGTTAGACGTCAGTGTCTTGTTTTTGTGTTTCACTAATAGATGCTGGCTTCATTAGAAAATTGTCTTAAAACATTTGGGTTTATATTTAATATTTGCTAATTTGATAATAAAATACAGTTAGATATCAGAGCTATTCGTCATTTGGCCTGAGAAACTACTTCATATTAAGGCAAAGCTTTGATAAGAAGTCCAGTCATTTGATAACAGACTTCTGTAAGACACAGTTTCAATGCCCTTTGAATTTGCTCAAAAGTTCATTGACTGCCCTTAGTGAGACATCCCAAAGAGTCCAGATTCTTAAACGCCTGTTGCATTTCAGTTGTTCAGTTAAACTCATGAAAAAATTTAAAATAGTATAAATGAAATCTTTTATGGTCTATCCTTCCAACTGCAAAAACCAACAGAAATTATATCAGAAACAATTATTCTACTCCAGCGGTGTTGAAATTGAAACACCATTATTTATACGCTTATTTATAATATTTTTTATTCATTTGGGTTATACCTACTTATTATTTTAAAAAACAACAACCATTTTTCAACACATAATTCAAAGCAATGTGAAGTTACTATTGTCCCTAACTGGCATCCTGTAGGGAAGATAACTATCTTATTCTGTGGCAAAACAGTGCATTATGCAGTTAGCACAATAGCTTCCATCTCAAAGGTATTCTTTGAAATTTTACACATAAAATCTGTCTCCATGCACATGCACCTGTCTTCATTTGTTTAGTCACAAAAATAAAATACTCCTCAAATGAGAGCATGCTTCCAAGTGGGACAGAAACAGTTAACTCTTCCTTTTATATTTGAAACCTGTCCTTTAGTGCCTAAATGTAATTATAGAAGAAAAGGAATTTCCTCTGCTTATATACAGAATAATATTTTATTTTAATAGTTAGTCATCTTGATTGAAGTGAATTTACATGTGCAGTGTGGATGGCCGGCATGCATTTTAATCCTACTTCCTGTATAAATAGCAATTGAGTGTCGCTGACAAGAAGGCAGTATTTCTTTAGTATTACCAAGTAGAGAACATGTTGTTCACATAATATCCTCTGTCACTTGCCCTTCCTGCAAGGATTACAGCTCTTTCTTGCCTCATTAAAACTCAGGGAACATGCTGATGTAATTTTCAGTTACTCACTGGAGCTTACCATTTTTAATTGAATCAGAATATTTGGACCTAAAATTTTTAAGATTTATTTTCTGCATTTTCAGGCTTATTTTTCTTAGTTATTTGTGCATTTTCCTATCTAATCCACTTTAAAAAAACAGTTTGGCTTTGAACTTAAAATAAGTATTAATTTTTATGACTGAACTTATGAATGGAGGAAAAGGAAAGATGAGGAGAAAAGGAGGAGGGATGTGAATACAAATATTGCTTTATTCTTGAACTTTTTAAATATGTTTCCTAACAGGGTAGATACCTTGGGGAAAGTGGTCCACCTTTTTTCCTCTATGGTCTCTTTTTGTTCATTTGCTGTATTTCCATTAATAGTATTCCATTTATTATTACTATTGTTACCAAGTATTGAGTAAATAAAAACAAATATGTATAAAATATTGTAAGGTATAAAGCACCAGGGGCGCCTGGGTGGCTCAGTGGGTTAAAGCCTCTGCCTTCGGCTCAGGTCATGATCCCAGGGTTCTGGGATTGAGCCCCCCACACAAATCTGGCTCTCTGCTCAGCAGGGAGCCTGCTTCCCTTCCTCTCTCTGCCTGCCTCTCTGTCTACTTGTAATCTCTGTCTGTCAAATAAATACATAAAATCTTTAAAAAATAAAAAATAAAAAATAAAGCACCATATACAAAGAATACCCACATCTTACCCAGTTTAGGAAATGAAATTTTACCATCATTTCAGAACTCCTAAGGACTCCTCTGTGATCTTCTGCTCTGTCATAAATAACCACTTCCCTGAAATTTTAGTTCTTACTTACTTCTTTCTTCCACATCATTTTACCACTTTTGCCATATATTTATTTTTTTCAATAAGCTACTCTAGTTTTTCATAATATGTGTAATACGTTTTCACTTGCAATTTCTGCCTTATTTTTTAACTATTATATTTCTGGAATTTATGTATATTGAATTTAGCTATAGTTTATTCATTTCACCCTTACAGAGTATTCATTTATAATTTCTGTTATTAATAGACACGGATTATTTTCAGTATTTTGATTATAAACAGATGCTTTAAGCTATTTATACATATTTCTGGTACACATGTGCAAATCTTTCTTTAGTGCAGTAGCTCTCACATTTTAGCTCTATAATCACCTAGAAAGCTTATTAAAACATGATTGCTGGGCATCAACCTCAGTGTTTCAAATTCAGTAGGTTAAGGATGGGGCCTATATTAAGGTTCTCCAGAGAAATAGCACCAACAAAAAATATATAGACATAGATACATGTCAGAAAAGATATAGGACTTGGCTCACGCAGTTATGAAGGAGAAGAAGTCCTGTGATCTGCTGTCTGTAAACTGGAGAACCAGGATAATCCAGTCCAAGGTAGAAGGCCTGAGAAGAGAAAGGGGCAAACTAGGGTAAATCCCAGACTCTGAAGACCCCTTAATAAGAGGTTCCAATATCTGATATCTCACAGCAGGAAAAGATAGATATCCCAGTTCAAGAAGAGAGAGGAAATTTGCCTTCCTCCACCTTTTTGTTCTACTCAGGCCCTCAAGGGATTGAATGACACATATGCATATTGGTAAGGGAGATCTTTTTAGTCTACTGATTCAAATGCTAATGTCCTCCAGAAACACCCTCATAAATAATGTTTTACCAGCCATCTGGGCATCCCTTAGCCCAGTTAAGTTGATATACAAAATTAACAGGGCCCAAGATTGTGCATTTCTAACAAGTTCTCAGGTGACATGGATGTTACATGTTCAAAAAGTCCAAAAAGACTTTGAGAACATCTGCTGTAGAATATATAGCTAGAAGGAGAAATGTTGAGTCATAGAGAAACATCAATTTCAAATTTATTATATACTGCACTGTTGTTTTCTAACATGTTTATAGCAATCTAAACTTCTACCAGCAGTTTGTATAAATGTTTTGACTTCTCCATATCTTTGTCAATACCTGTTGGTGTATAATTTCTGCCAAAAAGGGGAGTGCGATATTATCTCCTTGTATTTTAATTTGAATTTTCCTGATTACACAATAGAGTTGAGCATATTTTCATATGCTTTTTAGTTAGACATTCTTCCTTTTAGTTCCTATTCTATATTTTCCATTGGCTTTTTTTCTTTTACTTACCAATTTATACAAGTTCTTTTATAGTCTCATCATGATGACTCTTACATAACTATTTTTAATACCATCTAATTTTATCTTACAAGATTTAGGAGAAAAGTTGTTCTTGCTCTTAATTCTTCTTGACTCATGACTGAACATATGGCTTCTTTTTGCTGCTTACTATAGATTTGATGATAACAATAGAATTATTTGTTAAAAAACCTGCCCCCACCAAATATCATATTATCTGATTATGTTTCATTCACTCATCATTACCTCCAAGCCACAGGTTTGTCTCCTGAACCTAAGTGTTAGCTTCTCCCTCACCCCCACCCCACCTCTCCCTTCTCTCACTTCTATTCTAGCCTCTCTAAAAGCTATCCCCAGTCAACAGCAAGACTTGTCTTTCCAAAGCACAAATCAAATAATCTCCTTAACTATGTAAATTCTTCAATAATTTCCCATTAAAACACTTAGAATAAAATATGTATTCCCTACCAAGCAACAAGGCCTAGGAAATCTTAATCCATTCTCAGCTCTGCCACTTTCCTCCAAAATCACCAAAATGTGGCCACTCTTGTCTTGTTCCTATTTCTCAAACACTCCAAATCTGTTCCTCCTTCTCTAAGACACTTCCCCAGAAAAACCAACCAGACTATCCTACTTAAAGTAGCTCCCTCTCCTACTCTTCAAACTCATACATTCTCTATTCCCAATCTTGATTTATTTGTCTTCACAGAACTTACCTATATGTGACATAACTTTTGATATTATAATTTTTAATCATCTATCTTTGTCCTCTACTAAAATGTCATCACTATTGGCTAATAAGATTGTTTTATTAATCTCAATACTTATCTTAGTATCTCAGTGCCTAAAGGAATTCCTAGTAAGAGTTATGCTCTCTACAAATATTTACTAAATAAATGAAGACATTAGTTTCCCATAATCCTCACAGTCTTTTTAACTACATAATCCTTGAAGGTAGACAATGGATATCATTCATCTTAACAAAGTCAGAATCTTAGTACATCATCTGCAGCACATTGTAATCACATTGTAATCAATAAAAGTGTCTTAAATACCTTAATAATGTACATAAGTAGGATTATCATCATTGCAGATATGAGGAAATTGAGAATCTAAGTGTTTGGTTAAAGAGTCTAGAATCTGTCAGTCTCCAAAGCTATTCCACTGTGTCAAGTTCTCTTAACCTGACATCACAGCACACCAATGGGACACTGCAAATACAATGAGTAGATGGATTAGGAGGGTTCACATCAACAAGACAGCCTGCAAAACCTGTGATATCAAAGAGCACTGGAGGTGAATTAGAATTCTCAGTTCCCTCGACTTTTGAAAAATCTCTTCCCCCTCTTCCACAACTTGGAAATTCCTTGAGGTAAAAGCATAGTTTCTCATTTACTCAAATAGCCATGTGCTCTGGTAGTATTTGGAGAGAATGGTATGTTGATTAATGCTTAAATTTTTTTAAGACATACCTCTTGTTTGTAATGGTGATTTGAGTGCAGATGTTTAACTCCTCCTTTTCCAAGTATCCACTGAAGTGCCAAACACAAAATTATCTAGAAGTCGGTATAAATCCTAGAAATAAGCAAAATGGAGCGTTATGCATGCCAACAATTTCAGGGACTCTCTGTTAAAAATATTTCAGGCAAGTCCTGATTAAAGTAGTTGTTAATTCATCTGTGATTAAGAATATGTAAAAAAATAGAATATTTAATATAGTCATAAAAGGAATCAAGGTAAAAAAGAAAAGGTAGAGAAGAAAAAGGTAATCAAGGTAAAAAAGAAAAAATTCCCTAAACCAAAGACAAAATTGAAGCCTCAAATCAAAAAAGTTCTTCAAGGGACAAGCTATAGTTTTCATTTATTTGTTTTTAATTTTATAACATATTTAAAAACAAAATCTTGGGACATCTGGGTGGCTCAGTTGGTTAAGCAGCTGCCTTCAGCTCAGGTCGTGATCCCAGGCTCCTGAGACTGAGTCCCGCATTGTGCTCCCTGCTCAGCAAGGAGCCTACTTCTCCCTCTTCCTCTGCCTGCTGCTCCCTCTACTTGTGCTCTCTCTCTCTCTGTCAAATAAGTGAATAATTTTTCGAAAAAATTAAAAATAAAAATAAAATCTACACACTTCCAAGCAGAAAAAGTAGGCCTTAAAAGCAAAGACTATATTTGTCATCAGAACTCTCTTCTTTGTATTAAAGACAAAATGCTAGGAAAAGATAGAGCAATGTCTTAAGAATGTGCCCTATTATCTAAGGGATGACTTGTAAGTGAGGGGAAAAAAAAAAAAAAAAGAACTCTAATAAGAGTGCTTGAGAATGGCAAAGAAGTGGTATGAAAAAATTGTGATGAGTAAGAAAATTAATGAAACTTCACATTGGTTTAAGATATCTCTTAGAAGAGTGACAAAACAAAATTTTCCCAAAAAATTCTATAAAGAAAGGGAAGTTTTATAAAATACAAATATAAATCTGGAGATCATCTGAAAAGATATTGAAGATGATGAGAGAAGAGATGAGAAAAACTGTCAAATATATCGTCTTATCCAAAAATAAGTTGTGCCAATGCTGGGCCAATTTTCCCTTAGATCCATTGCTTGCCCTTACTCTGGTCTGCTTCATATTGAAGGGAGGGATTCCTATAGATTGTGTTTCCAACTGAGGTTAGAGGGTATCAAAAGGAGACTGGAGGGAGTGATGAAAGGAAAATCCCGGAAGCTTCACCCCCATCTCTCTCTGTCTTGTGTGGCATCTTCCACAGCAGTTGTTTCCCCTTTAGGGTCAAGGCTGCCGGGATAGGTCCATCATAGTTCTGGTTTCAGCCAGGCAACCTGGATAAAGATAAAAAAAATACTATCTTTAGATAAAAAGAAGACAGATTATGCCATTTCACAAAATGTAATTATCTAGATGAATATGTAGGACACAAATTAAATTTTGCATCTGAAAGTTATCCCTATAATACCAAAAATATCAATATTATTAGACAGAAGAAAATCAGTATTATTGTAATTTATTGCTAGCATTTTATAAAAGCTCTGATTTCTCATTCTAGAAGTGTCTTTTCTTAGCTATTTATCTCTTACAAAATGGTTTTTTATATTTCAGGTTACTGTTACACTGAATATAACATTTCTCTATTAATATTTGTTTATTCGTTTATATTGGTTCATAATTTTTACTACTATGAAAAATAACACATAATAATGCAATAAGCATCCTTGAATGTATATGTGTGTGGGTGTACAAATCAATGCAGGTGATTCTATTTTATGGAATGTATTTCCAACAGTAGAATTACTATGTCAAAAATATGTATATTTTAGGGGTGCTTGGGTGGCTCAGTAGGTCAATTGTCTGACTCTTGATTTCAGCTCAGGTCATAATCTCACAGTGTTGTGAGATCAAGCCCCATGTCCCAGCATGGAACCTGCTTAAGATTCTCTCCCTCCCTTTCCTCATCTGCCTCTCCACTCCCTCTCTCTCTCTCTCTGTATATATATACATATGGGTATATGTGTGTATATATATATATATACTTTAATACATAAATATATATGTATACTTTAATACAACAATATGTATACTTAACAGACATTGCCAGATCATTTTTCCAAAAGGGCTGAAATTTTTTACCTGACCATAAGCAAGTGAATGAGAATATCCTTCTCTTTGCATCCCTATCATCAGTAAATTTCATTGTACTTCTTAATTTTTGCTATCCTTATAGATGTAAGAAATATCTAGCTTTTACTTCAATTTGTATCTTCATGGTTACTAAGAAATATAGAGTTTGTTTACATTGGCAATTTGGATATGCAATTCTGTGAATTGTCTTTCATATCCATTTTCCTATTGGACTATTTGGCCTTTCATGATAGTTCACAAGAGTTCTTTGTATATTAAAAATTAGGTATTTCCAATGCTTCTCGCTTTGTGATATTCATTTTATGTTATCATGAGGTAAACAGACTTAGCAGTAAATGTATGTTTTTACATCATGGGATAAATAGGCCATGAGGATGCCAGGAACTGTGCTGGACCAGCCTGGGAATTCTAGCTCCCTCCCTGCTGAAAGGAAGCCCAATAAGAGAATCAGCTTGCCAGAGATGCAACCCGTATCAGGTCCTGATAGGACCAGATATATATCAATAGCTGATATTATAACAAATTTCCAAATTTATTATTTAAATATTGACTTTAATCCTTATTCATAGTATTATTTACATTCTCTAAATTTTTAAGTTTTGAGCTGTGTTCTAGAGTTCGTGTCTTTTAAGAAATTCTCCTCCACCTTTGAAATTTACTCTAGCTTTTAAAGATTTTCACCTGAGATTTTTGCAACTCATGTATCATAAAACTTTATTTTTTTAACATATGAACATTTTAGAGGATGCTAAAGTAAAAAGAACATAAGATGCTTCCAACTTCTGAACAATTATACATATTTGTGCTGGCTGAAACAAAATGAAGAAGAAAAAAATTCTCTGGAATACTTTCAGTTAAAAATAATGGTATTTTTCAAAGAAAGGAACATGGTGTCACCTAAAAATCCTTTCCATGGGAGTTAAGTCCTTGTTCTAGGTGCAGCTCAGTCCCTGCTTTAACAACCTGTCAGCGTCTGTTGATCTCAGTATTGGCATTGTTAAAGAAGGGTACTGAATTAAACAATGTCAGGGACCTTTCTATCACTCCACAATTCTACTACTTTGCTCAGAATTACAGGTTAATCAGTCAGAAGAAACCAAAAGAAATGTATTTTTCTAGATATTGGTGGCATTTCCTTTGGGGAAGTCCACTGAAGATAATTCCCAGTGCTAGAAACTTACATTTATCTTCTCCTCTTTCTTGATGAGAAAATAATATCTTGATGAATGGCTTTCAAGGACTACTTAAGAGTTCATTGTTGAGGTGACCAAGATTATGGTCTTACCCATGGGATTTCACAATTTACAAAAATTATTACCTTGAGAATATCTGTTTAAGAAGGAAGAAAAAATTACAGAAAACCAGGCAGCTTTTAGGGGCACTTTGTCAATTCTTTCAATGTTATGCAACAGAATTTCAGGAGTCAGGATCAGGGTTCAAAATAAAATTAGGCATCGAAGTTACACAGTGTAGTTCAAAATTGTATAGTTTTTTAAGTGTTAGTGGAACTTGGGTTGATGATTTTATTCTTTTTAAAGATTTATTTATTTATTTTGGTGGGGGAGAGGCAGAGGGATAAGGAGTGGGGAAGGAGACTTCTCACTGAGCATGAGCCAGATATGGGGTTCAGTCCCACAACCCCGAGATCAGGACCTGAGCCGAAACCAAGATTGACTCAGTAACCCAGGTGCCTCCAGGCTGATTATTTTAAAGACTGAGATGCTTCTGCAACACTGACCAGAACCCAACCTCATTTGATTCTGATGATATTTCATTAATCTTCCATCAGTCTAAAAGTTTCAGTGATTCTGCTAAAAGCCAGAATTTATCATTTTTGTAACATGACTCAAGAAAAAAAGATAAATAGGGCGTTGTTCCTATAATAAAATTCTGCCCACCAATATTAGCAGGTGAACAAAGTCTTTCTATAATCATAAATGAGTTGCCTCTCCTTTCTTTTCTGTTCAAGACATGTCTTATCTAATTCTGAAGGATCTTTCTTAGATATCTGTCCAAGTGAAATTCATTTAAGCAAGGTGACACAAAGTGAAATTCATTTAAGCAAGGTAGCTCTAACTTCTATATACCTGAAATAGGAGAGGATTTTGTTTTGTTTTATGGACTCTGAGAGATAAACATGACTCTTTTTATACATCAAATTTTACTTAAACTTGATCATATCAAAGATTGAAAAACTTTAAATATATTGTTTTGGCTTTTGCTTCCTCCTTTTCACTTCCCCCTTTCCTCAAACATGACCTATCCCATCCAAGATAATACATGTTGATATTGTGTATATGTTCCTTTTTGTTTTTACTTTTGCTCATATAAATATGTATACACATATGCATGTACAAATTAGCATACATATGAATATACACAAAAATCATCACATAGAGATATAAATGTCCTAATTTTTGTACAGAATTTTGTTTCTTGCTTTGTTCTAAGAATTGACTTCATTTTCTAGATTTTTTTTTAAAGATTTTATTTATTTATTTGACAGACAGAGATCACAGGTAGGCAGAAGCAGGCAGAGAGAGAGAGGGGGAAGCAGGCTCCCCGCCGAGCAGAGAGCCCGATGTGGGGCTTGATCCCAGAACCCTGGGATCATGACCTGAGCCAAAAACAGAGGCTTTAACCCACTGAGCCACCCAGGTGCCCCTCATTTCCTAGATTTTGTTATTATTAACAATGCTAAAGCACCCATCTTTGAACATATATATTCTTAGCTTGCTTCTTCTGTCTCTGTAGGATAGATTCCCAGGATTAAGACTGCTTGATCAAAGAGTTATCTTTGTGTATTTTGATACACAAAATAATAAATATGTATTTATTTTGTATAATATACATATAATAAAACACATCAAAGTACATTTTTCATTTTTTATATATATTGCCAAATTGCTTTTTCCCCCAAACCTGGAAACTCACAATTTGACCTTTTTCACCATTATTGTGAACACCAGGTATTACAGCTTTAAATTTTTTTCCAGTCTAAGAATGCAAGATCTCATTATCAATTTAATTTGTACTTCCTCAACTACTAGGGAAGCAAACCATACATTTATGTTTGGTGTCCACTTAGAAATGTCTTTCGCTGAATTGCCTCTTTCTATTCTTTGACAAATTTCTTTTCTTTTTAATTCTTAAAATCATGTTGTATGAATTTTAATCTTTTGACTGTCATCTGTTTGCAAACATTTTTTCCCCGAACTACTGTTTACCCATTGACTTTGATGACATTTCATCTTTCAAGTTTTTTTAATATTGTCAATCTTTTCTATATCTTTTTAAATGATTTCTGAATTTCTTGTTTTGATAAAAAATATCTCTCTAACATCAAGATTGTATATATAGCTTCCTAGATTTTTTCTAAGATGTCTATTGTCTAATTTGTATATTTAAGTGTGAATCCATTTGGAGTGTGTTTCTGACAATAATGTGAGATGAACAAAATTTTACTTATTTTTTTCATATTGAAGCCACCTTTGCCACATCATTTGTGCTTGTGCTATCGCATTCAGTGAAACGTCTACCTCTGTCAGATTTGAATTTTCATTATGTCTGGATCTATTTCCAGATTCTTTATTTCATTCCACTTGTCTATTTGCTTATTCCCATGGGCTACCACTCATTTGATTATAATGGCTGAATATTATGTTCTGGATCTATAAAAAATGGCTCCCCTTATTTTTCATGTATTTTTTTTTATTTAAATATAGTTGACACACAATGTTACATTAGTTTTGGGTGTACAACAAAGTAATTCAACATCTCTATATTATGCTGTGTTCACCATACATGTAGCTACCATCTGTCGCCATACTACACTATTACGGTATTATTGACTATATTCTCTATGCTGTATCTTGTATACCATGACTTATTCATTCCTCAAAACAGTAAAAATAGAAATATATGATTTAATAATTCCACTACAGGTATTTACTACCCCCAAAATGAAAATACTAATTTGAAAAGATATATGCACCCCTATGTATATTATAGCATTATTCACAATAGCAGAGATATGGAAGCAACCCAAGGCTCCATCAATAGATGAATGGATAAAAATGTGGGATATATTCTTCATTGTCTTTCACAAGTTTCTTGGCTATTGATGACTTTATTACTCTATATGAAATTGAAGATCATTTTATTTATTTATGAAAAACCTCAGTATTTCTTAGAATTTATAGAGAAAGAGCATTTTCAGCATATACATTTCTCAAGAAGGTAATTTTGACTTTAGTTTTAGTTGTCTTTTTCTTATGCTCACTGGAAAAACTCATACAAACTGGCCCAAAGTGAGATGACTTTATTTGAAGTATGATGTACATTATAAATCTTTGGAATAATTCTGGCAATGTGACACTTATTACTCTGTGTACACACAGGAACAAGAAGGTTAAGTTTCCATAGAAAACAAAAAGGAAAAGACTTAGTTTTATTATACTCTTTTTTTATCTCAAAAGAAAAATCTTTCACAATGTTTTGGGATACAGTGGAGAAAAATGTATTTTTCCTTATTTTCATAACTGACATAATCTTATAACCTTTCTTGCTGTAGTTTGGCATAGTTTACTGTAACGTGTAGCAATATACATTTTTAAGATATATTTCAGCCTGAGATACTTGCCCAAATACCTGTACAAAGGAAATCCTATCATTTGACTCATCTGAGGGTAAGAATATCTTCATTTCTAATTTTCATTAAGATTATATACATTTATTAAAAAAAAAAAGATTTTATTTATTTATTTGTCAGAGAGAGAGGGAGAGAGAGCACAAGCAGGGGGAGCAGCAGGCAGAGAGAGAGGGAGAAACAGGCTACACGCTGAACAAGGAATCTGATGTGGGACTCCATGCAAGGACCCTGGGATCACGACCTGAGCCGAAGGCAGCTGCTTAACCAACTGAGCCACCTGGAGGTCCTAGATTATATATATTTCTTCTTAAAAATTTTTTAAAGATTTTATTTATTTATTTATTTATTTATTTTATTTAAGAGAAAGCTAGAATGAGAGAGCACAAGCAGTGGGGAGCTGCGGGGGGAGAGACAGAAGCAGGCTTCTCACTGAACAGGAAGCTGGATGTGGGGCTCTACTCCAGGACCCTAGGATGGTGACCTGAGCCAAAGACAGAAGCTTAACCGAGACACCCAGGTGTCCCTATTTATATTTGTTCTTAAAAAGCTTTTGAATTTTGTGATACTTTAGATCTGGAAAAAAAAATAAATTTAATTGAGTATTTTTTTTGGTTTAATGGAAAGAGCAAAGGTTTGGCATTTTACAGATTTGAATTCAAATCCTGATTCAATTGTGTGACTTTGGGCAAGTTATGTAAGCATTCTGAGCCTCAGGTTCTTCACCTATAAAATAATGTTAACTTTAGAAACTATTTGCATAATTGCAAGAATTAAATGGAACTAAAAGATCTAATATACTGCCTGACAACCATGGTATTCTGAATACTACTATTATTGCTATAGGTAGGAAATAGATAAAGCTTTATTACAATTTTACAATGTATCTATCTATCTATTATCCTTACAAATAAGGCTTCCTTATTTCTTCCTAACAAGATAATATAATTTGATTTTTAAAATCCATTAACTCTTTAATTTAAGATACTGAGCACTTAATTAAACATACTGAGCACTAATTATGAGCCACATACTATCCTGCAACTGAGGACACAGAGGTAAATTAGATAGGTGGACTCCTTTTTCTGGTGTAGCTTACCTTTGAATGATGAAATACATATAAACACAGAAATAAAATAATTAGGTTATAAAAAGCATTTTGATGTGACACAGTAATGTACACCAGTTCCATGTTTGAAAGTTCCATCTGAACAGTTTTTAAATGTTAAAAATGTGTATGTTATTTTATTTCAAGTGTGAGCTAAATATTTTACAAGTAATATTTTTTGAATTGAGAAATAAAAAGATCTCCTTTAAAGAAGCTGATTAAATAATTTATAATTAATATAGCAATCATTTAATGGGTACTTCGATTCACAAAATATTTTGGAAATCCAATTGTGTTTTAATTACATAGTAGGTGTATGGCTATATAATTAGGTCCTAGAAATACAAAGATTTAGAAACTTAAGCCATGTCCTCAATATCCATAATTATAACAATGTGATTAAGACTATACTATGGATTTATAAAGTAACACAGGATTCCAGAGAAAACATTTTAACTTACACTTCTGGACTTTTAATGAAAACTCTTCTCTTACGAGACATCTGTATCACCCGTAATTGCCGGCCCTGGATCCTTGGAGTAGGACTGAATAAACTGAACATCTCTTTTCTCTTTTATGTCTTTGTACGTCTTTTTAAGTATCGCTTTTATTTCTTGCCTCATGCTAAAATGAAGAAATCTGCTTGAAAACAAGTTCTTGGAAGAGGCCCTGATTTCAGAGCCCATCCTCATTTACTTGGAGAGATGAGAAGTTGCCTTTATCAGATCCAAAAACAAACAAACAAACAAACACACCAAAACAAACAGACAAAAACCTAAAAACCTTACTGCTTGATCCAAATCTGCTCCTGCTCACATAGTCTCTATTTTAATCAGGAAATCACTATTCATTTACTAAACCAAACATCATACTTGAGTGTCCTGTTGTTCTGCTACCGCCCATATACCATTATTCATTCACCAGTTTCTCCTGAGTCCCATCTCCTTTGGTATTCTCATGATAGCTGCTTCAGATTACATCCTTATCATCATCTTTATATAGGATTACATCCATACTTTACAATCTATCGGAGCTAATTTTTTTAATGGCAAATGGGATGGTATTACCCTAACCATTACCTCCATGAAAAAAATAACCCAAATGACTATCATGCTTTATTTCTGGCTTTATCACCTCTCCTGCTCTATGATTCCTGGATTGTAACCTCCTATTATTGCAGGATACCCCAGACTCACTTTTGCAAGGAATGTTTTTCACTCCCTTAACCATCTGAAAAACTCAGACTTTAAGATAGAGTTTAAATATCACCTCCTTTGGGATGTCTTCCGCAGAGTCCCTAATTGAGGCTGCTTCCTCTGCGTTCATATTATAGCACATTGATTTATCAGTACTTTCCACTGGTTCAACCTCTGGACTGTGAACTCTTTGGGAACTATGCCTTAGGCATTTGGATATCTAGTACAGAGCTTGCTAGAGAAAAAAAAAAAAAATCCTGGCTCCTCACCTAACTTGAAAGTCCATTCCAGTATGAAGACTCACACATAGACAATTCATACTTGACCTTTGGAGTCAGTTACCAGTTACCAAGAAGAAGAAAATGGCCCTCAGGTGGTCTTGCTCTGGACCACGAAAACAGTAATTTTTGCCATTACTAGAAGCAATGGAATCAGTGAACTAAGCCTTCTGTATTTGAGATAATACCTACAATATGAAGAAGCAACTACTAGATAGTACTGTACAGTAAGATGACAGGCAATGGATTTTTCTAATAAACTATGATTTCCAGATGGGGTTTCAGTTAAAAATTATGTTTAAAGGGATCAACCTCAGGGTACTTGGGTGACTCAGTCATTAAGCATCTGCTTCAGCTCAGGTCATATTCCCAGGTCCTGGAATGGAGCCCCACACTAGGGTCCCTGCTTGGCAGAAAGCCTGCTTCTCTCTATCCCACTCCCCTTGCTTGTGTTCCTACTCTTGTTATCTCTCTCTCTGTCAAATAAATAAATAAAATCTAAAAAAAAAAAAAAAAGAGGTCAACCTCCTTAACAATATAACAAATCATTTTTTAATATTTAGTAAAAATAGTATCATGCTGACTTTATATATATGATCACAGTCCCTATCTTTTCTTTCCTTTTGAGATAAAAGGAAGCCAAGAACATAGATGCACACAGTTTTGCAAGGTCTTAGATGGAAAACAATCTCGGTGAAGTATGTATTGAGTTATTACCAAGAAGCTGACTTACTGGTCCATATTCACAGAAGAGGAAATCTATGTTTTATTCTCTTTTCATCACATTAAGCTCAGGGGAAAATGGAAAAACGGAAGTTCTCATAAGTCTACATCTCAGATCCATCATAAATATTACAATATGAGAATTTTCTCAGGGGTAAAGTTAGGAAATATTGCAGAAGGCAAATACAATTAATAAACATACTTTAATGTGCCTATTATTTCCCAGAACTTCAGTGGTCATATCCAAAAACAACCCAATAATGTGAGCAATATACTTTCAAATAGAGAAAGAACAAAATGTTAAGTGCTGAGTAATTCCCTCTATTTTACTTTTATAAAATCTTGTTCTTTCATTATATATTTCATCTTAAATACTAATTTCCTCCTGTGTCTAAAATGTTCATTATATTACAACTTTTTCTCTTTGTCTCTTTTATGTATCAGGATGAGACAGTACCTTATTTAGAATATCTTCTAGTGCTTTCTTATTTTTAGTCAAAAACCTTTCTCTCCCCATAAAAAAGGGAAAACAAATCATAAGCTTTCTAACACCTCTAACAAATCCACTTTCGGTCCACTGGCTACCACAGTCTGGGAAACTTATATAACAATATGTTCCCTTTTGAATCAAAGGGAGGGATGGGAGACAAGAACAATTAATAAATCAAAATACCAGAACATACACTGGTCCAAGCACCACCTGATTCCCAAACTCCCCTTAAAATTGTAAATAAGGACTTTGTTATTTCACCTTTATTTATTCTATGTGGGTGAACTGCCCCTACCTACATCAGGCATCATGCTCAGAACTAACATGGTTACAGTAGACACATCTGACTTAGGTTAAACGTTTCACTTCATTTTCCTTCATATGTTTATTGTAATAAAAATTGTGCCATATCAGTGTACATTATCAACAAAATGTTTATAAGAATAAAAGTCAATTTAATTGGACAAGGATGGGACTGTGGAACTGGTATTTTTAAGTCCTTCAGGTGATTTTAATGAGGAATCAGATGGAGAATCTCTTCTCTATAGAACAGAGATTTGTAGATGGCAAAGTTGTGTGTTGAAGTACTTAATGTGGTTAGGTTTTTAAGTTTTTTTGTTTTAATCTCAAAAACATGTCATATGTCATGTCATGTCATATCAAAGACTCTTAGTAAACACTTTCTCACATTTGTATCTTTGAATGATCAAACTCAACAAACATTTGATTACCACCTGTACAAGACAGTTGCTTTTTTTTTTTAATTACTGGAAATGCAATATTTTGTTAAAGGATGTGAGTTAACAAAAAGTCAATCAGTCCAGCTCACAGTGAATTTCTTCTAGTTTACTATTTTAATCAGCCTTAACTTAGTGAAAATTCCCGTGTAGGTCTGAAGCTTTAAAAATGAGTTAATAAAGGAAACAGAATTCTGAAGTTTGAGATATTTTTATATCTCAGACCTGAGATTTGATTCACATTAGATGCAATGTTCTACGCATTATTATATTCAAACTACAACACAAGTTATTTAGAATGATTTGTTTATAAACAATTTACCACTTTAATATTAAGATAGAAAACAAACAAAAAGATCACCTTCTTCCTTCCTTCCTTCCTCCCTCCCTCCCTCCCTTCCTTCTTTCCTTCCTTCCTTCCTTCCTTCCTTCCCTCCTTCTTTCCTACCTTATGAGAGTTTATATATTTATATTAGGTGGGTATTTATTTATGCATTACTTCAGCAAAATTTAACACCAATTCCTCACCCAAAACTGCTAGGCATGGGAAATTAAAGAGAAAGTAGGACTGAAAAAAACAGGCAAAATCAGTTTTGAAATACATTATCTTTGCACACTTTAAAGCATAAAGCTTTAGTGGATTCATTTTTTTTTAAATTTTATTTATTTATCAGAGAGATACAGAGCACAAGCAGAGGGAGCAGCAGGCAGAGGGAGAAGCAGACTCTCCCCTGGGCAGGGAGCCGGATGCAGGATGCAGGGCTTGATGCAGGGGTCAATGCAGAGCTCAATCCCAGGACCCTGAGATCATGACTTGAGCTGAAGGCAGAGGCTTAACCAACTGAGCCACCCAGGCGCTCCAAAGCTTTAGTTGATTCAGTGAGCTAGTACATATGCCTTTTCAGTCAAGGATAATTTCAAAATCATAATGAAGTTACTTGTCTCAATTAATTTTCTTTAACTGAACAGCAAATCAAAAGTATAAGATTACACATACTTGTTAAATACTTTGCATCTTCAAATCATTTCTTACCTATTTAGAGGACTAGTTTGTAGTTATGAAGAAGAAAAAGGAGGAAGGGGAAGAGGAAAAGCAAAGCAAAGATTACAATTTCTGTTTATGGCAATAGGGTAGACAACATAAACTGAAAACCTTCAAACAAACAGAGTTTCATGAAATATGGAAAAGCATAAAATAATTCCTGTTAAAGGAATGGTCGATCTATAAGAAAATAAAGGAAATCCCCAAGGGCTGATATCAAAGAGGAATATAAACTCCAGAGACATGAGAACAAACCGATTCTGGGAATATCCTGGGTATAGAGGCTAATCTCAGCAAAAAGAGGCTTAGAGCAGGAATGAGGCTGAAAGTCCATGCAATACAGAGATCTGGAGTAAAACTCACTCAAAAGCTAGGACCCTCCATGAACCATAGACTCAATGAAACTAAAAAGGGAAGAAAGAGAAAGAAAAGAAAGGGGGAAAAAAAGAAAGGAAAAGAAAAGAATGGAAGGGAAGGGAAGAAAAGAAGGGAGGAAAGAAAGAAAGAGAGAAAGAAAGAAAGATAGAAAGAAAGAAAGAAAGAAAGAGGAAGGAAGGAATGAAAGAGGGGAGGGTGGGAGAGAAAGGAGAGGAGAGGGGAGGAGAAGAAAAAGATGAGAGAGAGAGAGATGAGAAAGGACCTTATTTCTCTCAACCTAGGCTCTAGGATCTTAACAAAGTCTCCCTTAAGAATTCATAAGCATAGGCCAATCAAATTCAGGTTTAGGTAAAGGAATATATAAATTTGTGGAGAAAGTTACACAAGCATTGACTGATAACAATAATCAGCTCTAATAAGCTCATCACAAGAAAAAAATTGTAACAATGGGTGGTGATGGATGCTAATTAAATGTGTGGTGATCATTTTGTACTACACACATATATTAAATCATTTGTTGTACATCTGAAACAAATATAATGTTATATGTCAATTATATCTCAATAAAAACTTGGATGAATGCACAATTTTCTAGAAAGATACAATTTAACACTTATACTTCATATGGCATTTAAAAACTAAATCAGTAATTAAAAACCTCCCCTAAAAGAAACTTTATGCCTAGATTTGCAGGTGAGTTCTGCCAGACACTGAAGGAACAGATAATCCCAATTCTGTCAACTAATTCCAGTTAAGTGAAGTATAGAGAAATATTCTTCAATCATTTTATGAAACTGCTATAGTTCTGATACCAAATTACATAACTATAGGATGAAAAAGGAATAGACCAATCTCACTAATTAACAAAGATCCTAGATCCAATATTAGCAAATGAAAATTAGCAAATGAAATCCAGCTAAGAATATAGAAAATAATACATGATAACCCAATTAGATTCATCCCAGGAACAGAAAGATGGGATTATCATTTAAAAAGCAATTAACAGAATTCATCACATTAATAGGTAAAGGAAAAAATGATAATTTCAATGGATTTAGAAAAAACATTTAATAAAATTCAGCATCTATACATCAGATTTAATAATTAGCAAGCAAGAATTAAAAAGGCAACTATCCAAAAATCTATAGCAAAATGTATGCTTGATGATGAAATAATGAAGCATTCTCTTTAAAGTAAGGAAAAGGATAAGACACTCCTTTTATTTCTCATTGTACAGTAGATCCAAGTCAGGATGACAGCATGAGCTTTAAATGTAGGTCTTAAGAAAGGACATGCCAGACATATGGGAAGAATTGTAAAAGGCATGTGTAGAAGGTATGAAGCTATTCCAATATGGTTGGAACATAAATTGTGAGAGAGGAGGAGAAGGCAATGAAAGGAGACAAGACTAGAAATACAGACAGGAACCTGGTCTTACAGAGCTTTGGGTTGAGACTGGGTTTTATCTAATAGATAGTGAGGAGCCAATTTCAAGCCAGAGAATATCCTATCCGTATTTTAGAGTGATCTCAATGGTAATAATGAGGAGAACTCTTTGAAAGGCGGGAAGATTAAATTTTTTTTTTACTCAGGTAGGGCAAATCCAGACTTTGTCTTCACCTTGTATCCCCTTCACCTTGTATCCCCAGTACTTCCAATATGTCTGACATTTAGAAGGTATTCAAAACATACTTGTCAATAGTTGAACACTGTTAATAGGAAAATAAGGACATGCAGAGGAATGAGCAGTTTTTAGAGACAGGAAAAGTTAGCAAGTTCAGGATTTGGTCATCCACTGAATGCGGAGATTGATATGTGCATGAATCAAAGATGCTAAATATTATAACCTGGGTGAGTGGTAGAACCATGATTAAGAGAGAAAATAAAGCAAGAGAATCTGATTTGAGGCATGAAAGAGAGGTTCCATTTTTATCAGACTGAGTTTGAAATGCTTATGGGATACCCAAGGTAAGAAGTTCCAGGGAAAAGTGGAAATAAGCTTCTGGAGTAAAAGAAAAGAATCACATATAATCACATATAATGATATATATGTGTAAATGTTCAATAATTGCTTCAAGGTCCCAGATCAGTAATTCTGTGTGCTAGAAAGATGAGATTCTCTGGTATAAAGTAAAAATGTCTACCTTTCTTCTTCAGGAAAAATGTTCCACATTGCTCACAAGGAAATGTCAATACTTTGGGATTTTATTGCTTTGGGTGGAGTTGGGGGGGAGTTGGGGGGTAGGGGGATCGTTTCTTTGTTTGATTTGTGTTTTAGCAGACTTGACCATTGCCCACCCACCTACCCATCCATCTCCAAACACACTGAAACGGAATATTTTAATGAAGAATGCTTGCCCAAAGCCACTCAGTAATCTTAATGAAATTTGACTGCTTCTTTATCTAAAGTGAAGAGAACCAGAAATAGCACTAGAGTATAACTGAGTCATTGGACTATTATACCTGTGCTGTGAAAACAAATACAACCAATATTAACACAAGTGGTTTCAGAAGTCCCAGCTCTTTGCCTAATATTTTGATAACCTCTCCTCAAATATCTTGAAATCAGCAAAATCATTTGTAATTGAAGCACCTTTGTCAAATCCCTCACTTTAGAACAGTTTTTTTTTAAATTAGAAAATTAAAAATGAAAGTAATCTTCCCTCAGTTGGAAGAAGGATAGATTGTATATGAAATAAGATTTTCTCAAGGAACTACAGTATAAAAACAAATAAACAAGTATTCATCTATTTGGAAATGCAGATGACCTCAGTACCTCTTGACCCTGAGTGAGTGGTTCTGTTAGCCTGCTCATTCTTCTACTTTCATCTTTCATCTCCCTCACCAAACATCATGTACATAACTGGGTTCTTACAGCAATCTCAGTGTAATCAAGGAAACCATTCTATGATGGTCCTTTGCTTTATTTCAGTTGTAATTGCTCATCAAAATTGTAGGCATCTGAAACCAGCCCCGTTCCATACAGCTACTTAAGATGCTGCTGTTTGTGGCAACAGGAAATGAAGTCAGGAGAATGTTCTGGGTATCCCCCCCCCTTGCATTCTGCTTAGACATTTAACCCAATCCCCGGAGTGTTTTGTAAATATCTGTCCTCAAAATTAGCCATCTGTGACCTCTCAGTCTCAGTTCATAAAATTGGATTAACACATGTGGATATGCTTTTTTTTTTTTTTAAAGATTACATTTATTTATTTGACAGAGAGATAGAGAGCACAAGTAAGCAGAGTGGCAGGCAGAGGGAGAGAGAGAAGCCGACTCCCCACTGAGCAGGGAGCCCGATGTAGGACTCAATCCCAGGACCCTGGAATCATGACCTGAGCCCAAGGCAGGTGCTTAACCAGCTGAGCCACCCAGATGCCCCTGGATACACCTTTTTTTAAAAAAAACCTTTAACACCATGTTACATTTCCAGGTGTATATAACAATTGTACATCTCTTTTCCCATTTTTTTTCCCTCTAACCAGCAAGTCAGGTTGTTTTTAAAAAACAGTAGTGAAGTATTTTCGCAAAACAATCTACACATGGTGGGAAAATAAACATTTCTCATGATTAAACTAGAACTCGCAGTCAAAATAAATAGTGATGTACAAAGGTCATTAAGATTATTTGTTACCAATCATTTGGAAGGTCAACAGTTCAGCAGCATGGCTGTCACTTATATTTGCGGGTTTTTTTAACAATATGCACCAAGGAGGACATAAAAACCTACTTGTGGATATTTATGTAAGGCCTATCAAGAAATTATCTTGGCATTTGACATCTAAGCTACATTGAGGAAATACAAAAATTAAGAATATATATAGAGAATGAGAACATGGTAATGTGGAAGTTTACCAAAAAACATCAAAGAAAAATTGAAATAGTAATCAATAGTTATGTTTAGGAGGAGGGAGAAAAAAAGAGAGAAAAAAGACAGTGAAATAGGTAGCAAGAGTGTGAATGAGAGAGAAAGGTGAATAAAAGATACTAAGAGGCAGCACTTTTATTGTAGAAGTAGATAAGAGTTACCTTAGCAAAGGAGATACAAAAAGGAAACAGTATAAGGACTATAAATGTTAAAAAATATATATTCCTATTTCAACCTAAATTTACAGCAAAACTTAAAGTCACCCTAAGACATTCAGAACATTCCTAGTATCTGATGACTAAATGCAGAGGTAAGAACACAGGGTGGGGTGATTACACTAAAAGACAACTGTTAACAGCATGTAGTTTCTTGTTTATACTTCTTTTTCTTTTTTTTTTTTTTGCCTGTCTTTACAGTTCATGTAGAATATTACTGTAAAATCTGAGAAAATGTGAAAGACCACTGAACAAGTCCTAACCCCTAAGAATAGAAACAAGATAAAAAAAAAAAAAGAATAGAAACAAGATCAATGAGGATTTTAATAACTAAATTAAATTCTGATATATTGTCTCAAGTGACAAAATAGTGAAAAAATGTTAACAAACACTAACAAATGCACATACAATGTGTGCTCATGAGACATTCTTGTTTTAAATCAATAGAAAATAATTATTAGCATCAGAGTCTGGATTGTTACAATAGCCTCCAATCTAGTCTTCCAGCGTCAATAACCACCTGTACTTATCTTAGTCGGCTGTGAGCCTTTTAAATTTAAGAGATCACATACTCCTCTATTCAAAATTCACCAGCATAAAAGGCAAGGTCAACCATGCCCTGGCCTTCTGTTACCTACTCCCCTATAACTCCCATCCTGGCTCAATCGTACCCAGCCACACTGGCCAAACCATTCTTCAGATATTCCACCCATGTTCCTGCCTGGGGCCTGTACATTTGCTATTCCCCTACCTAGAACAATCTTTCTTCAGCTGCACTTATTATTTTCCATAGAGGCTCTCCTCAACCACGCTGTTGAAAATATCTATCCCTCCCTTTCTCTCCCCCTTCTCTGCTCTAATCATCTCTATAACACATAAGTCATATTTTATTTGTTTATTGGTTGTTTCACATAGAATAGTGCCTACTCTCAATAAATATTTTTGTTAATGAATACTCCATGTATCAATGAATTGCCAACTGCCTAACTGGCTTTATATAATACTTGGTATTTGACAGGACTATTTTAAGGTTTTGTTTTGTTTTGTTTTGTTTTGTTTTGTTTGCATGTATTAACCCATTTAAATCCCCATAAGAACTCTATGAGATAAAGTTGTACTTAAAACATTAAATTTCATTGTCCTTTTTTTCCTACATCCTCACTAGCAACTAGCAACAAAACTAATCCCATTTCATAATCAAGAAAACTGAGGTATAGAAATTTTAACTGTCCTGCCCAAGTGTAAAGAGCTAGTAAGTGGTACAGCCAGGACTCCAACCCAGGCAGTCAGCAGAGAGTTCCATATTCTTAATCACCAAGCTCCACTGCCTCTACATGAATGAATGGATAAAAACAACCAGAACACCTGACATCTGATCAGTGCCTTGTGATTTTCAAAATCTGTTCATACACATGATCCCATATGGAATACAGGGGAAGTATAGTGCCTTTGTTACTTTAATAGCAAAGAGATAGTATATTTTCTCTTTTTGACGAATTCAGTATAAATTTTAAAACATCTCCATTTAATATTTGGGAATTATTTAGCACATAAGTGGTGCCAAGCCAGTCCCTAAAAGAAAAGAGATAAGAATTTATTAAACAAACCAATAGATATTATAATAATTACTCTAATAGAAGCTTATACAATGGTCTACTGCATGCTTATAACTAATCTTGCTTAGGGTAGGGGAAGAATAATTCAGGAGTGGTAATGGAAGGCAGCTCTAGAACAGAGAGGATCAACAGACATTTGTTCTGCAGAAAAGAGAGGAAAAAAAGCATTCCTGGTAGAGAACTTACCTGAGCCAACCATGAAGGAATGAAATCAAGAGCAAGGCAGAAGTAAGTGAAACAGATAACTCAGTGTGGAGAAACTGTTGAGTGGGTATAAGAAAGCGACAAGAGAGAATACTTAAAAGTTATAGTTGGGACAGGTTATAAACGAGATTGAACTTTCTCCTATATGCATTGGGAGGTTATCTAAATAAGAACATCAAATTCATTCTTCAGGACTGTAGAGGATTTGCATGAGGCAAGATCTAAAGAAGAATCTGAAAACTCCCTGTAATTTTTGGAATATCCTGGGTAAAATCGTGAGGTGAGTATCAGTAACAAAGCCCATGGCTACGTTGGAAATTTATTAGTTTTTGCACAGAGTTGGCTTCTAAGCAACTTAGAAAAACAAAACAGCACCCAGAGTGGGGTATGTCCCCTCTTGGGGAGCACAGAGGGAAGAAAGGCAAGTATAGAGGGAGTTACAAGCCAATTATGATGATAGAGGCCAAAGTAAGCTATTTGACTCCAGTGGGCTGAGGGCCCAGGAGGAAACTTAATTCCTTTACTTCTGCAAATGCTCCTAAAAAAGTGATCTTTCCTTAAGCATTAATTTTGATCTTTGCTTTTTTTCCCTTCCCATATACATACTAGCAACCAGTATGGAAACTAAACTCTAGCACTTCTTTGAGAAAAGGAATGTTAAATTAGATGTTTAGGAATCTTGTTAGATAATCAATTACTCTACATTTTATTCTGAATTAATGTCCCTTTTAAGTCAACTGCTCCTAAAGATTTTTTTTAAAGGCTTCCTGCTGAGCAGCGAGTCTGATGTGCTCAATCCCAGGACCCTGGAATCATGACCCGAGCCGAAGGCAGAGGCCTTAACCCACTGAGCCACCCAGGCACCCCGTGAATTATTTTTTTATCATCATGAATTCAGATATGCTGTTATCCTCACAGAGCTCTCCAAAACAGAAATAGAGAGCAGCACTGCAGATGATCAATAAATCTCTATTGGTTTGAAACTATTTCCAGGGTAGAGCCCTTATTTCCAGAATAAAGTTGTTTGTTTTTTCTAAAGGCCCCTGGAAAACAAATTTAGAGGGTCATTACAATATCCTATAATTTGTGTACCAATTTTTTTCTTAAAAATTTTTTATTCACTTTATCTCATTTAATCCTCACAAAAACTCCATGAGGTAGGTATTACTAGATCTGTTAAGCGGATGAGATAACTTTATTTTAGTGAAGTCTTCCAACTTGTACTTGAAAATAATTTCCTGATGGCTTAAGCTATTGTTTAAAGAAAGTCTTTCCCTATTTTCATGTGTGATCAAGATTCATTATTAACTCAAGTTGATTTACAGAGGTTTAAATGGCTTCCTCAAACACAAAACTGGTAGAGAGTAGCATTAGGATAAAAATTCCTATCTTCTGAGTCTGAACCTGTTATTTCTTTCCAGTATCATGGCTCAGAGAATGCCACCAAATTCAATAATAATTCAAGTTAATTCCATAGTCAGTAACCCATGATACTTAACACTGATACTTTAGCCATTCATGTTGTATTGTGTGTGTGTGTGTGTGTGTGTGTGTGATAATTCTAAAAGTTAAAAGTCTTCAAATTTCATTAATTCAGATAGTTTCAATGAAATCATCTAATACCTAGATGCCAAGCTGGACCCAGATTTACCTGGGAAGAAAGAAATACCTAAAAAGAAAGTGTTTCTTAACCAAACTATTATAATAGAGAAAGTAAATTAAATAAGATTTGCATGTCTTATTGTACAAATAGAAGTCCATGTCCTCAAATTTAAATAATTTCTAATCTACTATAGTCAAGGCAATGTTCCCCAAGAAACCTTTAACAATCCCTTGGATCTGAATTCTCTAAGAATGCTTATATTACAAAGAAGAATTATAGATCATTTTGTATTTTTGGCTCATTTTCCAATCAAAATCAAACTTCCCAATCAAAATTTAAGCTCGTGGAGAGCAAGGACAATATCTCGCTGTTTACTAGAACTCTCCACATTCTGTAGACCAGTACCAGGCATAAGGACTGAGATTTGCTGAATGTTTGTTGAGTTCTTAGAAAACACAAATTCTCAGCAAATGCAGAGCTGAGGAGGGAGGGTCAGTTGATTAATGATGCAGGTTATAAATTATCCATTTAGTAAAAAAAAAACAGTCATGCAGAACTTGTACTGAGAAAGAGCTTTCTAACTGCAGAAGTTATTTTATTTCATTGTAAAGTAATAAAATCACATTTCCTTATCCTAATGTGTGATTCAGACTTATTACTAATTCAGAGAGTCTTTGGATCTAATTAGTAGATTTTATTGTTTTTATTTTTTTAACATATGTACAGCTAAATTCCAAAGTTGTGTCTTTTCTTTTTTAACATTCATTTAAACTATTCTTTGCACATCACTGAACTCAGCATCTTATAATCCTTATAACTATTATGGAGCATGCAATTGACTTCTTTTATGAAGAACTGAAAATAGAGAGTTATTCTGTTGAAATAAAGACTTGAAACTCTGAAGTGTTCTGTCATTGCTTTCCATTTCACTTGATATCTTTACATTCTGGTGATTAGGTTGTTTGAAAACTTCCAAATCAGCATAAAGAAACCAGAGCACTCTGTGTTCTGTCAGAGATACTTATAACGTCTCTCTGATTTAAATTGTATACCCGGAGGGCAGAAATAGAGATTTCTCTATTCTGGATAAAATATAACTCAGGCACCAAATAATATATAATAAAAGTAATGACAGTACTTCCTCATCTCCTGTTAGTGTTTGAAACAGCATCAAGGAAGACAGTATCTTGGGAATTTTTTTAGTATTCATTTGTCTTGAAACATATTATACTTCTTCCTTTAGAACATTTTATGTATATTTTTGTTTATTTTGAGAAAGTGCTGTTACAGTATTTGTAAAGCTAGAAATCACTTAGGACGGGCAAGTGGGTGGCTCAGTCTGTTAGGCCTTCGACTCTTGATTTTGGATCAGGTCATGATCTCAAGGTCATGAGATGGAATCTTGCGTTGGACTCTGGGCTCAGCACTGAATGTGCTTGGATACTCTCTCTCCCTTTCTCTCTGCCCCTCCCCCCATCCCTGCTCATGCTCTATAAATAAATAAATAAATAAGTCTTTAAAAAAGAAACAAAGAAATCACTCAGGAAGTAGATTAGTTTACTTTTCTTCCAATGTCTTTTTGTTTCCCCCTTATAAAAAGTGCTAGATAAAGCTAGAGGGGGAAAAATACACATATACAGACCCTGAGAGTATTCCCCTGCCTTGCACAACTGCAACCTCATCTTGAGAGAATGATGTTTCTGTTACTATTGCTGCCTAACAAATTAATGCCAAATTTCATGGTCTAAAGTATCAACCACTTTATCTGCTCACGGATCTTGTGGGAATGGAGCAGGGCACATCAGGAATGACTTGTCTCTCCTCCATATCCAGGACTCTGAAAATTCAAGGCTAGGGACTCAGGATCGCTGAACACTGAAATCATGTAGAGGTTTCTTGTCTCAAGATGGCTGGTGCCTGAGCTGGGATGACTTACAGACTATAACTGTCAACAAGAGTGCTTATATGCAGTCTCTCTAGGTGGCTTCACTTCTTCATCACATGGCCACCTTACTGTCCCTGGATTTCTTATCTGGTGCTCATAGCTCCAAGAGATAGTGTTCCAGTAAACCAAGGGAAGACTGCAGAAGCCTTAGAAATCACACAACATTACTTCTGCTGTATTCCATCAGTCTGAGCAGATTCAAAGTCCACCCAGACTCAAAGGAAGGGAAATAAGACTCTGCCTTTGATGCAGGAGTGGCAAGCTTACATTGTAAAAGAGCATGTGTAAGAGACAATATGGTGTAGCCATCTTTAGGAAATGAAATCTGCCACAAGTGGATTCAGTCTTTCATGTCTGTCTCCACCGGCTGCATGAGTGGAACTTGCTTGATGGAGGAGTTTTGCTTAGCTGTGTTGCCTTTTAATCTCTCATATCAATTAGCACTTGCTACATTTAGCATTCAACAAATGTTTATTAAACCTGAATTGGAATTAATCCCATTAGCCTTTTCAGTGAGGTCCCAGGAAAACTTTCACTTACTGTCGCAAGAGATAATGTTATTTGTGCCATTATGAAAATGATAGTGAATATTAATGTTTCAGCTATCTCAGTTGCAGGCATAAAATTGCATTACATTCATGTATCACCTTTCTTAAAGGAGTATTGCTTAGCCTGGACTGATGTAAGGCATGCTTGTTGTCCAGTCCCTGGTACGCCAACTACAAAGGTGCGTCCTTGACTAAATTACTCACTGAGCTTCAGTTTTCCCATCAGTAAAATGAGGAAAACACTGCTAACTCAAAAGAACAGAAGTGAGCAAGCACATCTGTAGAGCCAGCTTGAAAATGCTGTATCAAAGATCAGAGGGGAGTAGAGTATAATTAGGCTGTCCGTTTATAATATGTCAACCCTGAAGGGATGTCTTTTCTAATTTGCACTAATCACTATATGTACTAGTGGAGGCCATTGTGGCCACTGTAAAAGCAAAACAAACAAAGCAAGCAGCAATAGAAGTATTGCACTAACTACATGAATATTTAATTATTTTTATTTTATTTTATTTTTATTTTAATGATTTTATTTAATGTATTTAATTTTTGCCCCCTTCGATTTTGCCTCCACTTTACCAGTCCAAATAGCTAATGAGGCCTGCATATAGTAAAAAAAAAAAAAAAAAATCATACATATTTAGTACCAAATTTGGGTTTATTACACTGAGGCTCCCGAGCTATATTAACAAGAGTCACTATTCAATTTATAATATATGCCTTCTACTATGCTAGAATATGCTTATATTTAGAAATGATCAAAGTGTTCTCTTAGGTGTAAAAAGATGACATCTATCTTGGGATTTGTTTTCTCAAAATCTTGAAATAAATGTAAGCAAAGGTCCAACTAGACTCTCAACAAATGAGTTGGGGTATCTGATTCTTCATAGTAGATTTACACTCCTAGGCCAGGATAACATTTTTCATAGGTGTTTAAACTCCATAGATGAGAATTTGAGACATTCCCCGTAACTGGTAGAACATGTGGATCTATTTCCCACCCCAGTCTGTGGAAGCAGCTGGCTTTGATGATTCCATTTGCACCAATATTAAAAATCAAACTCGATCAGAACTCAAAATGGGTCCTTTTGGTGCCCATTAGGAAGCACCAGTGCAGCTTGAAATCATCACCTAATGGAACAAAAAGCGTTTTGAATCTTGGGCTTATTACTGAACCGTCTCGGGTGTATCTTAAAAGAGCTAATAGTTTGCTTAAAAGGAATTACAAGTGGCTATTTTCCAAAGAAGAGTTCACACAGACACACACACAAACTGCAATCTGCTTTTGCTCCAAATAAAGAACTTGTTGGTACCCTTCGCTACACAGTATCTCCTCCCCATGCAACTACCAACATCTCTGCCGGATATTTACTTTGCTAAAATCTCTAATCTGATAATTAACATTAAATTAGCAAATTAGGTTGAGCCTGCAAGAACACAACATTTTATTTCCTATGCTTGAAATAAAAATATTTCCAATAAGATCAACATATACTCTGTCTTCTGTAGGAGTTGCAATTAAGAAGGCAAACCTCCACTGACCACATTAAGCTCTCTACCAAACTCTCTACTGCCTTTTAAGTGTATTTACATTTCAGTATTTGGCCTTTGTCCCTGAAGTTCTGGAAGCCTTTTCTATGTCACAAGCATAACACATTTATAAAGATAGGATTTTTTTGATTGTTAAATATACTTGAGTTCCCTCTTCTCTTCTCTATCTCTTAAGATTAACTTTTTTAGCATCTGATCATCTGTTCAACAATTAATAGTTGTCAGAGGGTGAGAGAAATAGGGAGAGGGTACAAATTTTCAATTACAAGATTATGAATAAGGTCTGGGTATCTAATACATAGTATGGTGGCTATAGTTGATAATACTGTATTGTATAATCAAAATTTGCTAAGAGAATAGGTCTTAGGTGTTCTCACCAACCCCCTCCCCCCAAAAAAGGTAAATATGTGAGATGATGGATTAAATTGATTGTGAGAATATTTTCACAATGTATACATATATAAAATAATCATGTTGTACACTACAATTTTATTTGTCAATTACACCTCAGTAAAGTTAAAAAATAGTAATAGTTGTCAATTAATCTTGCTGTCTTTTACAGGTCATCAGGGAAATAAAAGAAGAGCTATTTTCCTGATGCCACAATGCCTAGCCCAGGTTTACAACTGGCCTCTGTTCCTTTCTTCTGTGATCTAGGGGATAGTAACCTGCCCCCTTCCTTTCCCTACCTATCCTAATGGAAGGGCAAATCAGGACAAAAATACCCTTTCTCTGCCCCAAAGTCTGCCTTACTGCTCCTTATCTAGATCATAACACCCTGGACTCCAAGGGAGATTTAAGCAATTTTTAACTAAAATATTCCAGCAAGAATCATAGAACTTGATGGAAGGAAGAACACACCACTAGTTTAGCCAATAAACTCCTTTGAGCTCCATAAGGATCAAGGCCTGGTTGCTCAGCCCATGTGTTCTCCCTGGTCCCATAATTCATTTCCCCCCACCTCTAAATTTCTACACCTGAAGCCCTTCTTGGCTCTTTCCATCTCCTGATAAACCACCGTTTCTCATAGGACCGTGAACATCCATCCCCTAGTGCTGACCTGGGTCTTACAAATGTGTTTTCTACCTGAGGTATTTTCCAGATCTCTGTAGTTCTCCACTTCTCTTTAGGAGAAGACTGAGCTGAGAGATAGGGGAGGAGAATTATGGTGGGGTGTTTTCACTCCACACTGTGGCTGATTTTCTTATAAAAGTGTCTGAAATCAAACACAGCTTGGCATCAGGGGATTAATTTCTTCCAAAGAGCATCTTTAGTTTTAAACTTATATTTTTTTTATTACTGATGATCTTGATCTTATGCCACATGAAATAAATCCCTGGCCTTGTTATATTCGTTTCCTACTCTGAGTTTTACTGCACAGTGCTACTAGATTTAATGAAGATGTTTCTTTCTAAAGAATGCAGGAAAATGGTATTGAAAACATCTCTCAGAACATTATATTCAGAACACCTTCTTTCTGGTCCACCAGGTCACTTGCATACTAGAAAAGTGTGGGAAGAATTTCAAGTCATCCTGCAGAACCTGAAGAAATACCTCCAACTCTTTCTGGACCTATATTGGTACTGTAGAAAGGTCAGATTTTAAGGCCACCTATAGATTTTTAATTCTCAGTATGATTTATACCTTCCCTATGGGACTCCTATCTGTGCTGCATGTTGAAAAGCCCATTGTTTAGGTGATTCAGCATCATCTCCTAAACTCATTGTAACTCTGGAAGACCTTATATATATTAGTAATATAACCACAGAGTCTTCCTTAATTCTAAATATAAGCTCCTTTTTTTTATAAGTTTTTTTTTATTTTTTATAAACATATAATGTATTATTAGCCCCGGGGTACAGGTCTGTGAATCGCCAGGTTTACACACTTCACAGCACTCACCATAGCACATACCCTCCCCAATGTCCATGACCCCATCACCCTCTCCCTACCCCTCTCCCCCTGGTCACCCTCAGTTTGTTTTGTGACAGTAAGAGTCTCTTATGATTTGTCTCCCTCCCAATCCCATCTTGTTTCATTTATTCTTTTCTTACCCCTCAAACCCCCCACACTGCATCTCCACTTCCTCATATCAGGGAGATCATATGATAGTCGTCTTTCTCCGACTGACTTATTTTGCTAAGCATAATACCCTCTAGTTCCATCCACGTTGTCGCAAATGGCAAGATTTCATTTCTTTTGATGGTTGCACAGTATTCCGTTGTGTATATATATCACATCTTCTTTATCCATTCATCTGTTGATGGACATCTAGGTTCCATACTTAATATGTTTAAGAAAAATAAATGCAAAGTAATAAAAGTATTTCATATGAACATTTAACTTCTCAGGATTCAACTCTGTGGTCTACACAAAGGAGGGAGGAAGAATCAGGAAGTGAGAATGATTGAAAGCATAGCTCAGTGGTTTTACCTGCTTTTCCTCTCAAAGTGTCAGTACCTGCTGTTGGTGTGAGAAGGAAGATGGAAATCGACGATCTTTACTATCTAGTCCTAGCCATCTTAGTGAGACCTCACTGCAACCGAAGGCAAATTCAAGGCCAACTTTAACTACATGTGATCTTCCCTTGCACCCAGGAGACTTCAACCCAAGGAAGTGATGGACTCCTCCATATACATTCATTTCCTTCCTGTCTAGGACACTGAAGAATCCAAGTGGCTCTGCTGCCTGAGATAGCTCTGAGGAGTCCACTGCAATTCCCACTTCAAAAGACCTGTGCCACTTGTACTGGCTCACTCCCAAAATTTTCACCTTTGTGAAGTTCTCCATTGTCTTTCCAATGTAAGATAACTTTGCAAAATATTTTCAGATAAATTGGATTTCTTTCCCTCCCCCCTAAAAGAAAAATAGAATACAAAAATGTTAGACAATTGCTCTTTAAAAAAAAAAAAAAATTATTAGGCACCTGGGTGGCTTAGTCAGTTAAGCATCTGCCTTCTGCTCAGGTTTTGATCTCAGGGTCTTGTGATCAAGCCCCATATTGGGCTCTCTGCTCACTCTCTCTTTCTCTCTCTCTCTCTCTCAAATAAATAGATAAAATCTTTTAAAAAATTAAAATAAAAAAAAGACTTATTTATTTGAGAGAGAGAGAGCAAGTGCGTGTGCACACATGCATAAGAAGGGGGAGGGGTAGAGGGAGAGGGAGAGAATCCTCAGGCAGCTCTCTAGGGATCGTGGACCCCGAGGCTGGGCTCAATCTAATGAGTTAGAATCATGACTCGAGCTGAAATCAAGACTCAGAGGCTTAACCAACTGAGTCACCCAGGTGCCCCATACATAATGGTTGTTTTAAGTGTAAGATTATGAGTGATCTTTTATCTGTCACTACATTTTTCTAAATTTTTCAATCATACTCATAAGTTTCATTTTTTTTATAACATAAAAAAAAGGAGTTAAATTTAAGAATGATCTCCTGGACAGATCTAAATGTTTGTTGGTATTTTATATATGATACTTCCCTGATCTAAGTAAAGATGATCAATAAGGGTTACAAAGGGAAATGATGAGACAAGTTTTTTTATTGTAAAGTTTTCTGAAAAGGATTAGGACAAGTTTGTCATGTATGTATTAGAGAAGAAATTTAGTAAAAAGGTAACAGTTCTTCCTTATGTTTATAATTTCTTGTCTAGCTCTCTCTGAGCTAATAGAAAAATTAGAGTAATTGATTCTTAGCTATAAGATTTTCCTTGGTTTAGGCAATGCAGAATAAATTAAAATTAGCCTGTTTGCACTGAGCTAAAGTTGGCTTTATGCATCAAAATCTTATTTTCAGATCATAACTTTGAAAACTATAAAATAGGAATGGAAAAGAATAATTAGTTACTGAGTACTATTATGAGCCTAGTTATATACTAGATATTTACACACATTACTTTCTTTGATTTTACCAAAAACCCAAAGGGTATTATCTTTACTTTATAGCTGAATAAAGGGAAGCTTAAAAAGATTAACTTTACTAGGGTCATGTAACTAGAAAACAGAAGTGAAAAGATTCAAAACAGATTGTTCTGATTCAAAGTCTTTCCTGGAAACCAAAATGAAAGCAAATAGTTTATAAATAGTAATCTATTTTGAGATTAGAATCAAGATGAGATAGAGGCCACTTAAGAAATTTTTTCCTGGGTAATATTTTGGATCATGTGCTTTTAGGCAGATACTGCTTAATTGCATGTGTCTCCTCTAATTTTCAAACTTAGCAGGGCAATAATGATCAGAGCAATTATCTTCTTTTTTTTCTTTTATAGTTTTTACTGTGTTCCAGGCACTGTCTTAGGCACTTAACTCACTTTATCCCCAGAGCAATATCAAATAAGTATTATTATTATTATTAATGTTTATATTTAAGGAAAAATCATAAGACTGCTGAAGACTTAAGGTGGTTTTCATGTTAATGGATTAGAGACCTGGGACCACTGGAAAACTGGCTTACAAAACAACTTAAACTTCATGAGAAACTGCAAGGCATCTTCCTTATCCTAGTTTCAAGGATGAGGGAATATAGCCAAGAGATGAAAAGCTCACTAAAATACCTTATACATTTAAGAAAGAGGAAGAAGCTTTAATATTTTTTTGCTCTATCTTACTGCCCATTAAATGTCTTTCTAGTGGTCAGCAGCATTTAATATTTTCTTATCTATAAACTCTTCCTAAGCAAATTAGCCTTCAAAGATGACCACTCTGTTAAACTTCTGAGTATCTTGAGGTAGGATTATGTTGCCTTGTTCTTGCTCTTGGGAGATAATTTGAGGAGTGCTTTTGTTGTTATAATTGTGTTATTTGGGCCTGGTAAGTAGGTTAATCTTTGTTATAAACTTATTTAAAATGTTTTAAGTTGGAAAGAAATAAAGTGGTGTTTCAAAATTGTTATGCTTTGAGATTTAGAAATATAGGTTTGTCCATTTCCTTACTATTTTTTAAAAAGTGGTTTATCAAATATCTTACAGTAAATAGTTGTTTTCCTCTAGTCAAAAAGAAATGGCTTGATATTTGAGTGTTTGGAGATTATTTATTTGAGGAATCTAGAATCCCCATTGTATGAATTAATGATAATATTTTAGACATATCTTTTTCAAAAGTAATTGATATTGAATCCATAAATCTAATATTGGGGATAATGAAAATTAGAAGCAAATGGGTAAAGGTGCAAATAACCTTCATATCATATAAGAAGTATCTAAAGTATCTACCAAAACTTGAGTAGACTTCTATAGACTTCAATAAGTTCCATAAAAATATATGTGCACATATATTTTTCTAGTTATGATAATACTGGAACTGGAAGAAAATTAAATATTAATATATAATACATTACAAAGATAAATTATTTATACAATAGCATATTGAGGGAATTAGAACATAAATTTAAGAAATAAATGGATTATTTTCATATCTATATGAAAAGGTAATATTTATTTTTTGTTATATAAAAGGAGCTTTTATAAGATGATTTTCAGACACCAATTTTGTTGTCTTCTTTAAGAAACATTTAAACCATTGAATTTATAGTTATATATGGTAGCTATTACTTGTTCAAAACTGATATTTTTTTGTGAGGAATCATATGTTCATTGTCTCATGTGCACAGAATTTCATACTCTTTGTCCTAGACCATCACTGGACTATCTAAGTATGTAAGTTAATTTCCAATACAAATCATGAAATGGCAGTAAGTGCCTTGGGGGACAACATTTGATAGATCAAAGATCTATAGATAATAACAATTAGAAGAGCTCAATGATTGTCAGGATTAGCAGGGTGACAACAGTCATGAAGAAAATATTGGATATTTGAACAATACAGGTAACTTTTTCATGATGCACAATTTTCAACTATTTATGATGGTAAATACAAAGGATTCCTCCCTGTGATTTCTTGTTTAGGGAAGGAAGTACTTATAGGTTGACAATGATTAATAAATAAATGCTTATCATGGCATTTGACATTCATGTTCTTTTTCCTTCCAATTCAACATGAAATCACTTAGCCTGCCAAGTAATACTGGTTGAAGCAAAGTATGATAAATATATTTATTTACTCTTCTGCAGGAATTTCTGTGACTGACATGCTATACTCAGGTAGTGGATTTAGGAATCCTCTCAAAGCCATGTTTGGCTTTCTAGGATAGAACTTCTCAACTGGGGCACCACAGCAGGCTGGTGTGTGAAATGTAGGATTGAGATGCCCCAATATTATTATATTCTCAGCCTCTAGGGCAGCCAGATGGAGGTGAGCTGAGTCATTTTAGAATTACCATTTTCTACTGTGCCACAACTTGATAAAAGTAGGGTCTCTGACATTCAAGGTAGCCAACACTAAAGGGTGTTATTTTGCTAAGTCACGTCAGCCTTTTAAATAGTCAATGAAGAAAAGGTCCCTTATACTTTTTTTAAGTTAAACTTTTATTATGAGATAATTATATATTCATAAGCAGATGTAAGAAATAATTTAGAAAGCCCATGTATCTTTAATCCCATTTCGCTCACTAAGTGACATTTTTCAAAAACTGTAGCACAAAGAAATATCCAGAATATTGACATTGACAGTCAAAATACAAAACAATTTCATCACCACAAAGAACCTTCCTGTTGCTTTTCATAACCACACCCACCTCACCCCCTACATCCCTAACACCTAGAAACCATTAATCTGTCCTCATTTCTTTTTATTATAGTCTTCTTAGGTTCTAAAGTTTCAATGCATTGTAGTTTTAACTTGCATTTCATTGATAACTAAAGTCAAGCATCTTTTAATGTGCTTACAGGCTATTTTTGGAGAAATGTGTATTCAATTCCTTTGCTTATTTTTAAGTTGGATTGTTTATATTTTTTAGCTGCAAGTGTTTTAAGTCTCTTATCAGACATACAATATTTTCTCTGATTCTGTGGTTAGTCTTTTAATTTGATGATATCCTTTGAAGTACAGAAAGTTTTAATTTTGATGGTGTCTGGTTCTTTATCTATTTTTTCTTTCACTGCTTGTTAGTTCAGTTTCATATCCAAGAAAGCTTTGCCTAACCCAAGATGACGAAGATTTATTCCTGTAGGATGCTCTTTAAAAAAAAAAAAAAAAAGACTTATTTTATTTGAGAAAGAGAGAGACCACAAACAAGGGGTGGGACAAAGGGAGAGGGAGCATGAGAATCCTCAAGCAGACTACCTGCTGAGTGGTCTCCAGGCCAAAATCAAGAGTCCGACACTCAACTGACTGGGCCATCCATGCATCCCCCCTATATTTGCTTCTAAGAGATAATTTTTCTTGTACAAATTAGTTTTTCTGTATGATGTAAGGATGGGTACAGTATCATTCTTTCACATGGGATGTCCAACTGTCCCAGGCTTGTTTGTTGAAATGACTATTCCTTCTCTTATTGAACTGTCTTTGGATCATTGTTGAAAATCAACTGACCATAAAATATTCTATCCATATAATGTATTTCATTCATTGATTTCAATATGGTGAACCAACCTGGCATTCCTTGAATAAATCCTACTTGATCATAGTATATAATCCTTTTCATATGGTTGGGTTCTGCTTGCTAGTATTTTTCTGGAGATTTTTGTATCTACATTCATAAAAGATAATGGTCTGTCATTTTCTTATCTTGGATTTTCTCTGTCTGGTTTGATATGAAGGTAAACTTGACTTCACAAGATGAGTTGGGAAATGTTCTCCCCTATTATATTTTTGGAAGAGTTTGTGAGAATTTGTATCAATATTATTCTTTAATTATTTGGTAGAATTTACCAATGAAGTTATCTGATTCTGGGCTTTTGTTTTGGGGAAGTTTTAAATTGCCAATTCAATTTCTTTATATGTTATAGGTCTACTCAGGTGTTCTAATTCTTCTTGAGTCAGTTTCAGTAATTTGTGTTTTTCTAGGAATTTGTCCATTTCATCTAAGTTACCTAATTGTTGGCATATAGTTTTTCATAATATTTTTTATAAACACTTTGTAAGGTTTAAACTAATGTTCCCACTTTCATTCCTGATTTTGGTAATTTGAGTCCTATTTTTTTTCCTTCATCAGTTCAGCTAAAAGTTTGTCAATTTTGTTGATCTTTACAAAGAATCAACTTTTGCTTTTATTTTCTCTATTGTTTTTCTAGTCTGTTTCATTATTTTTCTACTCTAATCTTTATTATTCCTTTGTTTCTAGTCTATTAGGGTTAATTTGCTCTTTTCCCAGTGTCTTAAAGTTAAAAAGTTAGATATTTAATTTGAGATCTTTCTTCTTTAATTAAAGTGTTTACACCTCTATATTTCTCTCTAAAAATGTCTTTCATTGCATCCTTTGAG